>NC_091286.1:230026535-230357160 GCF_032444005.1 Ranitomeya imitator | reverse complement strand
TCACTCAGTGTGCCCTAGAAAGCCTATTTTTTGTTTTCTTTGTTTTCTAAATTCTCCCTGAAAAAATCATTTTATTTTATTTGGTTTCTAAATTATTCCTGAAAAAATTCATTTTTTTTGTATTTTTTGTTTCTAAAGTCTCCCTGAAAAAAAAAAAAAAACAAATCAGTGGGAGATTAATATTGCCCTTTCTGCTTGTGTGCCAGTCTTGACTCCTGGGTGTGCCATCTCTCTCTCTCCAATTGTGGGCCATAGAAAGCCTATTAATTTTTTTGCTTGATTTGGGTTCCAAAATCTACCTGAAAAAATCACTTAATCAATCAGTGGGAGATAAATATTGGCCTCTGGGCTTGTGTGCCACTCCTGACTCCTGTGTGCGTCCTCTCTCACTCAGTGGGCCCTAGAAAGCCTATTTTTTGTTTTATTTGTTTTCTAAATTCTCCCTGAAAAAATCATTTTATTTTATTTGGTTTCAAAATTATTCCTGAAAAAAATCATTTTTTTTTTTTTCTAAAGTCTCCTTTTTAAAAAAAAAAAAAATCAGTGGGAGATTAATATTAACATTTGCGCTTCAGTGACAGTCCTGCGTGTGTGGCATCTCTCTCATTTGTTGCCACCAACAACAGAGTGTGTAACATTGTGCCTGATTTTCGTTGTGGTCTCACCCACCTGTAAAGGGGTAGCTAAATCATACTGAAGTTATAGCTCACCGTGTAAGTTGTGTGACAGCAACAAATACCGTTAGTTTGGTAACGTTTTTAAAACAATGAGGAAGTCTGGTGGAAGAGGTCGTGGCCGGGGGCGTTCATTGTCAGCTGGTAATGAGGGTAGTGGTAGTGGTGGAGCATCAGGTGGTCGTGGGAAAAAAAATATTGCACCTAAGTCTGGAGCTGTGGAGCCAGGTTCGTCGTCTGGCTACACAAGGCCTCGAACGCTCCCTTTTCTGGGAGTAGGAAAACCGCTTTTAAAGCCGAAGCAGCAAGAGCAAGTTTTGGCTTATCTTGCTGACTCAGCCTCTAGCTCTTTTGCCTCCTCTCGTGAAACTGGTAAAAGTAAAAGCAGCGCGTCGTTACTGGATGTTCACGGTCAGGGACAAGTCGCTTCCTTGTCCTCTTCAGCAAAAACGACAACAGAGAAGAATGCAGCAGGCGACACAACGGGTTACTCCATGGAGCTCTTTACACATACCGTCCCTGGCTTAGAAAGTGAAGCAGTTAACAGTCCATGCCCATTACAAGTTGAATCTGACATGGAGTGCACTGATGCACAGCCACAGCCAGACTACAATGCTGGTCCTTTGACTCAGACCACAACATTGCCCTCGCAGGGTGCTGATCAAGAATCAGACCCTGATGAGACTATGTTGCCCCATCACGAACGCTATACCACCGACCGACAAGGTGACACAGACGAAGTTGCACACGAGCTACAAGAAGAGGTAATAGATGACCCAGTTCTTGACCCCGATTGGCAGCCATTGGGGGAACAGGGTGCAGGCGGCAGCAGTTCTGAAGCGGAGGAGGAGGGGTCGCAGCAGGCATCAACATCGCAACAGGTTCCATCTGCCGGGCCCGTATCTTGCCCAAAACGCGTAGCAAAGTCAAAACCTGTTGGAGGACAGCGTGGCCATCCGGTTAAAGCTCAGTCTGCAATGCCTGAAAAGGTATCCGATGCTAGAAAGAGTGCAGTCTGGCATTTTTTTAAACAACATCCATTTGATCAGCGCAAAGTCATCTGTCAAAAATGTTCAACTACCTTAAGCAGAGGGCAGAATCTGAAAAGTCTCAATACAAGTTGCATGCATAGACATTTAACCACCATGCATTTGCAAGCTTGGACTAACTACCAAATGTCCCTTAAGGTTGTAGCACCCTCGGCCAATGAAGCTAGTCATCAACGCAACATCCCTTCCGGCAGTGTAGGGCCAACATTTTCTGCACCACCTGCAGTATCTGTGCAGGTTTCTTTGCCAGGCCAAAGCAGTCAGGGTCAGGGAATCACCAGTTTCGTAGTAGGAAACACTGCATCTAGGGCACCGGCGGCAACAATACCATCTCCCACCGTCTCTCAGTCTGCCATGTCCACCGGCACCCCCGCTAGTTCCACGATCTCCAGCTCTCCAGTCCAGCTCACCCTACATGAGACTATGGTTAGAAAAAGGAAGTACTTAGCCACGCATCCGCGTACACAGGGTTTGAACGCCCACATAGCTAGACTAATCTCGTTAGAGATGATGCCCTACCGGTTAGTTGAAAGCGAAGCTTTCAAAGCCCTGATGGACTACGCTGTACCACGCTACGAGCTACCCAGTCGACACTTTTTTTCCAGAAAAGCCATCCCAGCCCTCCACCAGCATGTTAAAGAGCACATCGTCCATGCACTCAGGCAATCTGTGAGCACAAAGGTGCACCTGACAACAGATGCATGGACCAGTAGGCATGGCCAGGGACGTTACGTGTCCATCACGGCACACTGGGTAAATGTGGTGGATGCAGGGTCCACAGGGGACAGCAAGTTTGGGACAGTTCTGCCTAGCCCACGGTCTAGGAAACAGTTGGCTGTAGCCGTTCGCACCCCCTCCTCCTCCTCCTCGTCCTCCTGCAGAAGCGAGACCTCGTCCACAGACCGCAGTCACACAACCACTCCATCCGCAGCTGCCACTGTTGCACACCAGGTCTCCCATTATGGGGCAGCTACTGGCAAACGTCAGCAGGCTGTATTGGCTATGAAGTGTTTGGGCGACAACAGACACACCGCTGAAGTTCTGTCCGAGTTCTTGCAGAAAGAAACGCAGTCGTGGCTGGGCACTGTAGATCTTGAGGCAGGCAAGGTAGTGAGTGATAACGGAAGGAATTTCATGGCTGCCATCTCCATTTCCCAACTGAAACACATTCCTTGCCTCGCTCACACCTTAAACCTGGTGGTGCAGTGCTTCCTGAAAAGTTATCCGGGGTTATCCGACCTGCTCCTCAAAGTGCGTGGACTTTGCTCACATATCCGCCGTTCGCCCGTACACTCCAGCTGTATGCAGACCTATCAGCGTTCTTTGAACCTTCCCCAGCATCGCCTAATCATAGACGTTGCAACAAGGTGGAACTCAACACTGCACATACTTCAGAGACTGTGTGAACAGAGGCGGGCTGTTATGGTTTTGTGGGAGGATACACATACACGGGCAGGCAGTAGGATGGCAGACATGGAGTTGTCAGGTGTGCAGTGGTCGAAGATTCAAGACATGTGTCAAGTCCTTCAGTGTTTTGAGGAATGCACACGGCTGGTTAGTGCAGACAACGCCATAATAAGCATGAGCATCCCCCTAATGCGTCTGCTGATGCAAAGTTTGACGCACATAAAGGATCAGGCGTCTGCAGCTGAGGAAGAGGAAAGCCTTGATGACAGTCAGCCATTGTCTGGCCAGGGCAGTGTACAGGACGAGGTAGCGGGCGAAGAGGAGGAGGAGGACGAGGAGGATGATGGGGATGATTATATTTTTAATGAGGAAGCTTTTCCTGGGCCACTGGAAATTGGTGGCGCGGCAAGGCCGGGTTCTGGTTTTTTGAGGGACACAAGTGACGTGGATTTGCCTGAAACTGCCCCTCAACCAAGCACAACCTCAGATTTGAGAACTGGAACTTTGGCCCACATGGCGGATTATGCCTTACGTATCCTCAAAAGGGACACACGCATAACTAAAATGATGAATGATGACGATTACTGGTTGGCCTGCCTCCTTGATCCTCGCTATAAAGGCAAATTGCAAAATATAATGCCACATGAGAACTTGGAACTAATATTAGCAACCAAACAATCAACTCTTGTTGACCGTTTGCTTCTGGCATTCCCTGCACACAGCGCCCGTGATCGTTCTCACACGAGCTGCAGGGGCCAGCAGACCAGAGGAGTTAGAGGGGCAGAAAACAGAAGTGGCGTTGGCCAGAGGGGTTTTCTGACCAGGTTGTGGAGTGATTTTGCTATGACCGCAGACAGGACAGGTACTGCAGCATCAATTCAAAGTGACAGGAGACAACATTTGTCCAGTATGGTTACAAACTATTTTTCATCCCTTATCGATGTTCTCCTTCAACCGTCATTCCCATTTGATTACTGGGCATCAAAATTAGACACCTGGCCAGAATTGGCAGAATATGCATTGCAGGAGCTTGCTTGCCCGGCAGCTAGTGTCCTATCAGAAAGAGTATTCAGTGCTGCAGGTTCAATACTAACAGAAAAAAGGACTCGTCTGGCTACCCAAAATGTAGATGATCTAACCTTCATTAAAATGAACCACAACTGGATTTCGAAATCTTTTGCCCCACCTTGCCCGGCTGACACCTAGCTTTCCTATGAAAAGGTCTTGCCTGTGGACTATTCTGAATGCCTTTTCCAATCTCGTAATTTTCTGCACCTGATTGTCCAGCATACGACATGTTTACACCTCACTAAATGGCCAAACTCCCCACACGGGGCCGTGGTATCGACACTTGGCGGCAGCACCCGTGAGAGTGCACTTTGTCTGAAGAGGTGGGTGAGCCCGCTTTTGGTCGACGGCACTGCCACTGGGTCCCTCCTAGTACAATAAAGTGTCTCTGGCGGTGGTGGTGCGCACCCAACGTCAGACACACCGTTGTAATATGAGGGGCCCTGGGCCTGTACCGCCGGCCACAAGACAGTTCCCCCCCCTCAGCTCAAACAGTGCTCTCCCACTTGCAAAATTATCTCACAGCTCCACCAATGTTTAGTCTATGCGCTGACATCCTTCAATGCCTGCCACTGACAATACCATTGTATTGACATTTTTGTTATGTTAGGCCTTCGATGCCTGTCTGCGGTCACTCCTTCCACTAGGCCTCCACTGACCACACCACTGCTGCCCGTGTACCCCTGGAACCAATTTAAAATTGCCTACAGCCATGTGTTATTATTTTAGGCCTTCGATGCCTGTCTGCGGTCACTCCTTCCACTAGGCCTCCACTGACCACACCACTGCTGCCCGTGTACCCCTGGAACCAATTTAAAATTGCCTACTGCCATGTGTTATTATTTTAGGCCTTCGATGCCTGTCTGCGGTCACTCCTTCCACTAGGCCTCCACTGACCACACCACTGCTGCCCGTGTACCCCTGGAACCAATTTAAAATTGCCTACAGCCATGTGTTATTATTTTAGGCCTTTGATGCCTGTCTGCGGTCACTCCTTCCACTAGGCCTCCACTGACCACACCACTGCTGCCCGTGTACCCCTGGAACCAATTTAAAATTGCCTACAGCCATGTGTTATTATTTTAGGCCTTCGATGCCTGTCTGCGGTCACTCCTTCCACTAGGCCTCCACTGACCACACCACTGCTGCCCGTGTACCCCTGGAACCAACATCAGAAAATATAAAAATAAGTATTTTGCTTATAAAAAAGAAAATACTGGAGAGATATCAAATGCAGACATTTTAACATTAAAAACAAACACATACAACAAAAATCTGGTACAGTACTAAAAATGGCCACCAGCTACAATAACTTTCTCCTGCAAGTAGTTAACTGAAAGGTTTTTTCAATTTTAAACACAGATATGGCATCCACCGAGTGTTGTCCTGTCGCGTCTTCTTTATATTATTGCCAAGAAGATGCAAAACAATGAAAATAATAAAATCATTATTTACCAAAAAAATAGAGTAAGTCAAAACCACATTGCAAATAAACATTCATTACAAATAAAGAAGCAGGGCGCGTCCGAGGGTGAGTATATACCTAATAAGAATATAATCACCCTCGGACGCGCCCTGCTTCTTTCCGACAGCCTTCCTTCCTAAGAATCAGCCCTTCCGTGGTGTAGAGAGAGGGTTTGTTACACTCCAAGGTGTTCCCCAGGTTGCCTTTCCTGAGCTTCGATCTTCCGGCTCTCGTTTAGTAGTTGTTGGAAACTACGCTGCATTAGGCCTACAAATTGGGTATGGGGTGTAGAGAGATGGTGTGTTCCACTCCAAGGTGTTCTCCAGGTTGCCTTTCCTGAGCTTCGATCTTCCGGCTCTGGTTTAGTAGTTGTTGGAAACTACGCTGCATTAGGCCTACAAATTGGGTATGGGGTGTAGAGAGATGGTGTGTTCCACTCCAAAGTGTTCCCCAGGTTTCCTCGCCAATGCTTCGATCATCATGCTCTCGTTTAGTAGTTGTTGGAAACTCCGCTGCATTGGGCCTACAAATTGCGTATGGGGTGTAGAGAGATGGTGTGTTCCACTCCAAGGTGTTCTCCAGGTTGCCTTTCCTGAACTTCTATCTTCAGGATCTCATTAAATTGTGGTTAAACGGAACAACTGCATTTGGCGTACTAGTTCGTTTGGGGCCTACTATCGGTGTCTGCCGCTCCTTGCTGTTCTCCTGGTTTCCTGTCCTGAAATTCCGTTTTCAGGCGCTCGTTAAGTAGTTGTTAATGTTAGACTGCATTTGGCCTACTAGTTGGGTTGGGGCCTACTATCGGTGTCTGCCACTCCTTGCTGTTCTCCTCCACTGAACAAAGCTGTGCCGCCTGTTTACTACTGTTGCCAATTTTGAACTGCATTTCGACTACTTACTGATTTGGGCCTACTCTCTGTGTCAGCCTCTCATTCCAGTTGTCCTCCACTGCAATGCCCCCTGGTTATTCCTGTGTTACCAATTTTGAACTGCATTTAGCCCACTTTATTCTTTGGGCCTATATCTGTGTTTCCTCCTCATCCTGCCCATTGCCCAGCCAGTGATAGATGAGTCTGCTGGTACATTGACCCATAACGCAACATTCCCCGTGCACGCTACACAACAACATTGTGACCCTGCTGAAAGTCAGGTTGCTCTTCCCGCATACCATACCACCTTACACGGGGACAAAGAGGAAGGTGCAGATGAAAGTGCAGGTTCCTTCATCAGGTGGGGGGAGGAATACTAGTTGGCGATGTCACTGGCACAGGGCCTCTCATAGTACACAAAAGTGTTGCTGCTGGTGGGAGGCGCCCCCGCCGTGCAAACACACCGCTGTACTTTGAGGGGCCCTGTGCCAGTGCCAATGCCAACGAGTGGGCCCCCCCTGCTTGCTCAGGATCACAGCACTTGCAAAGTTGAAATACTTACCTCTCCCTGCTCCACTGCCGTGACGTGGTCCAGATTTCCTGGGCCCACTAATTACTTGAACCAGCCCTACCCACCACAACTTTAGCCAAATGACCCCCAATTTCAAATGTCTTCCAATTATTATAAGGTAAATTACGCTTGACAAGCTTCATTAAGAAGAATGGATGGTTTTGACATTAAAATGGGCACTCTAGGTGTTTTCCTGGCCCCCACTCACTGCCGACTATGCTGCCCCATTGACTTGCATTGGGTTTCGTGTTTCGGTCGATCCCGACTTTACGTCATAATCGGCCGATTTCACTCGACCCGACTTTTGAGATAGTCAGGTTTCGCGAAACCCGGCTCGACTCTAAAAAGGTCAAGGTCGCTCAACTCTAGTCATCAGCATATAAATGCTACTGAAAACTGAATCTACTGATGGTTTGTCCAATAAGTGAAGTATATAAGTAGAAGGGGAGAGAACTTAGAACTGAACCCTGAGGAACCCCAACAGTAAGTAGGTAGTAGGACTAGAAGATCTGAGGAGCCTGGTAACTTTTTCTTCCATGACAGGTTCAAAGACAGAACATGAGCTAGATGAAGTGCAGGAGGGAAGAGAATGTATGTTATTAGAGGATTAGGAGAAAATTTCCTGTAGGATATAGTACATTTTTTCTTTTAAATAATTGACCAAATCTTCCACGCTGAGGTCTATGGTAGGGGCCTGCACTCTTGGGTTGATAAGAGAATGAAAAGTGTCAAAGAGTCATTTAGGATTGTTGGATAGTGCGGTAGACTTGTTTGGAGAGGTGAACGCCAGAGTTGTGTGTTTTAAGCATAAACTTATAGTATTTTTCGGATTATAAGACTCACTTTTTTCCCAAAAAACTTTTGGGGAAAATGGGGGTGTGTCTTAAAATCCGAATGTAGCTCACCAGCTGCAGTGGAATTGGGTCCCGAGGTCACTGCTGCAGGAAGCTGGCTGCAGTGGCGGCATGTGTGGGTCAATGTTGCTGGTTCCAAGTTGGTAGGAGGGAATGTTCAGTGGTGCGGGAGCTCTGCCAACATTTTTTGAAGGCCTGGAGCCTCCGCACTTCCATGGTTTTATATGCTATATAAGGTGGCACATGTACATATTGAGATCTCGGGAGACGAGATCTCGGGCTGAGCTCTCAATCTGCGCCTACGCCACTTCTGGCGGCCATTTTCCAAGTTCAACTAATTGAAAACCATTGGAAGTGTGGGGACTCTGAGCTTTCTAAAAAACTAAAACCATAAAACAGTAAAGTTTATTTCCAATTAAAATTAACAACCAAACCAAACTCAGAATCAATAATGTAACACCAGGTCAATGAGTGCTTTTGACCCACTATTGACCAGATCATAAGGCAGACTAGGGTATAGGTATACCTACTCACTCCTATTCACCCCTATCTCAGCCCTAGCTACCTGTGGAGGTTGGCACCCTCTTGAATAATGTTGAGTAGGGTTGAGCGAAACGGATCGTTCATTTTTAAAAGTCGCCGACTTTTGGCAAAGTCGGGTTTCATGAAACCCGACCCGACCCCTGTGTGGGGTCGGCCATGCGGTACGCGACTTTCGCGCCAAAGTCGCGTTTCAATGACGCGAAAAGCGCCATTTCTCAGCCAATGAAGGTAAACGCAGAGTGTGGGCAGCGTGATGACATAGGTCCTGTCCCCACCATCTTAGAGAAGGGCATTGCAGTGATTGGCTTGCTGTCTGCGGCGTCACAGGGGCTATAAAGAGGCGTTCCCGCCGACCACCATCTTACTGCTGCTGATCTGAGCCTAGGGAGAGGTTGCTGCCGCTTCGTCAGAAGCAGGGATAGCGTTAGGCAGGGTCCATTAACCACCAAACCGCTTGTGCTGTAGCGATTTCCACTGTCCAACACCACCTTTTGTTTGCAGGGACAGTGGAAGCTACATTTTTTTTTCCTCAGCGCTGTAGCTCATTGGGCTGCCCTAGAAGGCTCCCTGATAGCTGAATAGAAAAAGTAGGCTCGCACTTACCCTGTTGCGGTGAATATCACTTTATTAGGACATATAAACAAACGGATAGCAGGGAGGGATAGAGTCAGCCACGGACAACGATCGTTTCGTGCTCTGCGGCACTTCAATGGGTCCTAATGCGGAGTGGAACAGGAAGGAGTTTTATAGACCCATCCGGATCCCAAACCCCCTGATAGCTGCATTGCTGTGTGTACGCCGCTGTGCAAACCAACTGCTTTTTTCAAAGCACAAATCCTGTTGTTCCTTCATTTCTGCACAGCTATCTTGTTTGTTTGTCCACACTTTTTATTTAATTTGTGCATCAGTCCACTCCTTATTGCTGCCTGCCATACCTGGCTGAGATTACTGCAGGGAGATAGTAATTGTAGGACAGTCCCTGTTTTTTTTTTTTTTCTCCCTAAAAAAATAAGTGGTGGGAGATTAAGATTGGCATTTCTGCTAGAGTGCCATCCCTGTGTGTGCCATCTCTCTCACATAGTGGGCCATAGAAAGCCTTTTTATTTTTCTGTTTTTTTTTTTGTGGGGTTTATAAATTCTCCCTGAAAAAATAAAAAAAAATCAGTGGGAGATTAATATTGCCCTTTCTGCTTGTGTGCCACTCCTGACTCCTGGGTGTGCCATCTCTCTCTCTCAAATAGTGGGCCATAGAAAGCCTATTTATTTTTTATTGGGTTTCTAAATTCTCCCTGAAAAAATAAAAAACAAATCAGTGGGAGATTAATATTGCCCTTTCTGCTTGTGTGCCACTCCTGACTCCTGGGTGTGCCATCTCTCTCTCTCAAATAGTGGGCCATAGAAAGCCTATTTTTTTTTTATTGGGTTTCTAAATTCTCCCTGAAAAAATAAAAAAAATCAGTGGGAGATTAATATTGCCCTTTCTGCTTGTGTGCCACTCCTGACTCCTGGGTGTGCCATCTCTCTCTCTCTCTCTCAAATAGTGGGCCATAGAAAGCCTATTTTTTTTTTATTTGGTTTCTAAATTCTCCCTGAAAAAATCATTTTTTTTTATTTGGTTTCTAAATTCTTCCTGAAAAAATCATTTTTTTTTATTTTGTTTCTAAAGTCTCCCTGAAAAAATAAAAAAAAATCAGTGGGAGATTAATATTGCCCTTTCTGCTTGTGTGCCAGTCTTGACTCCTGGGTGTGCCATCTCTCTCTCTCAAATAGTGGGCCATAGAAAGCCTATTTTTTTTTTTATTGGGTTTCTAAATTCTCCCTGAAAAAATAAAAAAAAATCAGTGGGAGATTAATATTGCCCTTTCTGCTTGTGTGCCACTCCTGACTCCTGGGTGTGCCATCTCTCTCTCTCAAATAGTGGGCCATAGAAAGCCTATTTTTTTTTTTATTTGGTTTCTAAATTCTTCCTGAAAAAAAATCATTTTTTTTAATTTTGTTTCTAAAGTCTCCCTGAAAAAATAAAAAAAAATCAGTGGGAGATTAATATTGCCCTTTCTGCTTGTGTGCCAGTCTTGACTCCTGGGTGTGCCATCTCTCTCTCTCAAATAGTGGGCCATAGAAAGCCTATTTTTTTTTATTGGGTTTCTAAATTCTCCCTGACAAAATAAAAAAAAATCAGTGTGAGATTAATATTGCCCTTTCTGCTTGTGTGCCAGTCTTGACTCCTGGGTGTGCCATCTCTCTCTCTCAAATAGTGGGCCATAGAAAGCCTATTTTTTTTTATTTGGTTTCTAAATTCTCCCTGAAAAAAATAAAAAAAAAAGTGGGAGATCAATATTGACATTTCTGCTTGAGTGACAGTCCTGCGTGTGTGGCATCTCTCTCATTTGTTGCCACCGAAAACAGAGTGTGTAACATTGTGCCTGACTTTCCTTGCGGTCTCACCCACCTGTAAAGGGATATCTAAATCATACTGAAGTTATAGCTCACCGTGTAAGTTGTTTGACAGCAACAAATACCGTTACTTTGGTTACGTTTTTAAAACAATGAGGAAGTCTGGTGGAAGAGGTCGTGGCCGTGGGCGTTCATTGTCAGCTGGTAATGATGGTAGTGGTAGTGGAGCATCAGGTGGTCGTGGGAAAAAAAATATTGCACCTAAGTCTGGAGCTGTGGAGCCAGGTTCGTCGTCTGGCTACAGAAGGCCTCGAACGCTCCCTTTTCTGGGAGTAGGAAAACCGCTTTTAAAGCCGGAGCAGCAAGAGCAAGTTGTGGCTTACCTTGCAGACTCAGCCTCTAGCTCTTTTGCCTCCTCTTTTGAAACTGGTAAATGTAAAAGCAGCGCGTCGTTAGTGGATGTTCACGGTCAGGGACAAGTCGCTTCCTTGTCCTCTTCAGCAAAAACAACAACAGAGAAGGATGCAGCAGGCGACCCAACGGGTTACTCCATGGAGCTCTTTACACATACCGTCCCTGGCTTAGAAAGTGAAGCAGTTAACAGGCCATGCCTATTACAAGTTGAATCTGACATGGAGTGCACTGATGCACAGCCACAGCCAGACTACTATGCTGGTCCTTTGACTCAGACCACAACATTGCCCTCACAGGGTACTGATCCAGAATCAGAACCTAATGAGACTATGTTGCCCCGTCAAGAACGCTCTACCACCGACTTACACGGTGACACAGACGAAGTTGCGCACGAGCTAGAAGAGGAGGTTATAGATGACCCAGTTGTTGACCCCGATTGGCAGCCATTGGGGGAACAGGGTGCAGGCGGCAGTAGTTCTGAAGCGGAGGAGGAGGGGCCGCAGCAGGCATCAACATCGCAACAGGTTCCATCTGCCGGGCCCGTAGATGGGACAAAACGCGTGGCAAAGCCAAAAACTGTTGGAGGACAGCGTGGCCATCCGGTTAAAGCTCAGTCTGCAATGCCTGAAAAGGGATCCGAGGCTCGAAAGAGTGCAGTCTGGCATTTTTTTAAACAACATCCAATTGATCCACACAAAGTCATCTGTCAAAAATGTTCAACTACCTTAAGCAGAGGTCAGAATCTGAAAAGTCTCAATACAAGTTGCATGCATAGACATTTAACCACCATGCATTTGCAAGCCTGGACTAACTACCAATGTCCCTTAAGGTTGTAGCACCCTCGGCCAATGAAGCTAGTCACCAACGCTACATCCGTGCCGTCACTGTAAGGCCACCATTTTCCGCACCACCTGCAGTATCTGTGCAGGTTTCTTTGCCAGGCCAAAGCAGTCAGGGTCAGGGAATCACCAGTTTCGTAGTAGGAAACACTGCATCTAGGGCACAGGCGGAAACAATACCGTCTCCAACCGTCTCTCAGTCTGCCATGTCCACCGGCACACCCGCTAGTTCGACGATTTCCAGCTCTCCAGTCCAGCTCACCCTACATGAGACTCTGGTTAGAAAAAGGAAGTACTTATCCTCGCATCCACGTACACAGGGTTTGAACGCCCACATAGCTAGACTAAACTCGTTAGAGATGATGCCCTACCGGTTAGTTGAAAGCGAAGCTTTCAAAGCCCTGATGGACTACGCTGTACCACGCTACGAGCTACCCAGTCGACACTTCTTTTCGAGAAAAGCCATCCCAGCCCTCCACCAGCATGTTAAAGAGCGCATCGTCCATGCACTCAGGCAATCTGTGAGTACAAAGGTGCACCTGACAACAGATGCATGGACCAGTAGGCATAGCCAGGGACGTTACGTGTCCATCACGGCACACTGGGTGAATGTGGTGGATGCAGGGTCCACAGGGGACAGCAATTTCGGGACAGTTCTGCCTAGCCCACGGTCTAGGAAACAGTTGGCTGTAGGTGTTCGCACCCCCTCCTCCTCCTCCTCCTCTTCGTCCTTCTGCAGAAGCTAGAGCTCGTCCACAGACCGCAGTCGCCAAACCACTCCATCCTCAGCTGGCACTGTTGCACACCAGTTGTCCCATTATGGGGCAGCTACTGGCAAGCGTCAGCAGGCTGTATTGGCTATGAAGTGTTTGGGCGACAACAGACACACCGCGGAAGTTCTGTCCGAGTTCATGCAGAGAGAAATGCAGTCGTGGCTGGGCACAGTAGATCTTGAGGCAGGCAAGGTAGTGAGTGATAACGGAAGGAATTTCATGGCTGCCATCTCCCTTTCCCAACTGAAACACATTCCTTGCCTGGCTCACACCTTAAACCTGGTGGTGCAGTGCTTCCTGAAAAGTTATCCGGGGTTTTCCGACCTGCTCCTCAAAGTGCGCGGACTTTGCTCACATATCCGCCGTTCGCCCGTACACTCCAGCCGTATGCAGCCCTATCAGCGGTCTTTGAACCTTCCCCAGCATCGCCTAATCATAGACGTTGCAACAAGGTGGAACTCAACACTGCACATGCTTCAGAGACTGTGCGAACAGAGGCGGGCTGTTATGTTTTTGTGGGAGGATACACATACACGGGCAGGCAGTAGGATGGCAGACATGGAGTTGTCAGGTGTGCAGTGGTCGAAGATACAAGACATGTGTCAAGTCCTTCAGTGTTTTGAGGAATGCACACGGCTGGTTAGTGCAGACAATGCCATAATAAGCATGAGCATCCCCCTAATGCGTGTGCTGATGCAAAGTTTGACGCACATAAAGGAGCAGGCATCTGCAGCCGAGGAAGAGGAAAGCCTTGACGACAGTCAGCCATTGTCTGGTCAGGGCAGTGTACAGGACGAGGTAGCGGGCGAGCAGGAGGAGGGGGACGAGGAGGATGATGGGGATGAGTATTTTTTTAATGAGGAAGCTTCTCCGGGGCCACTGGAAATTGGTGGCGTGGCAAGGCCGGGTTCTGGGTTTCTGAGGGACACAAGTGACGTAGATTTGCCTGAAACTGCCCCTCAACCAAGCACAACCGCAGATTTGACAACTGGAACTTTGGCACACATGGCGGATTATGCCTTACGTATCCTCAAAAGGGACACACGCATTACGAAAATGATGAACGATGACGATTACTGGTTGGCCTGCCTCCTTGATCCTCGCTATAAAGGCAAATTGCAAACTATTATGCCACATGACAACTTGGAACTAATATTAGCAACCAAACAATCAACTCTTGTTGACTGTTTGCTTCAGGCATTCCCAGCACACAGCGCCCGTGATCGTTCTCACACGAGCAGCAGGGGGCAGCAGACCAGAAGTGTTAGAGGTGCAGAAATCCGAAGTGGCGTTGGACAGAGGGGTTTTCTGACCAGGTTGTGGAGTGATTTTGCTATGACCGCAGACAGGACAGGTACTGCAGCATCAATTCAAAGTGACAGGAGACAACATTTGTCCAGTATGGTTACTAACTATTTTTCATCCCTTATCGATGTTCTACCTCAACCGTCATTCCCATTTGATTACTGGGCATCCAAATTAGACACCTGGCCAGAATTGGCAGAATATGCATTGCAGGAGCTTGCATGCCCGGCAGCTTGTGTCCTATCAGAAAGAGTATTCAGTGCTGCAGGTTCAATATTAACCGAAAAAAGGACTCGTCTGGCCACCCAAAATGTTGATGATCTAACCTTCATTAAAATGAACCACAACTGGATTTCGAATTCTTTTGCCCCACCTTGCCCGGCTGACACCTAGCTTTCCTATGAAAAGGTGTTGCCTGTGGACTACTCTGAATGACTTTACCAATCTAGTAATTTGCAGCAGCTGATTGTCCAGCATACAACATGTTTACACCTCCCTAAATGGCCAAACTCCCCACACGGGGCCGTGGTATCGCCACTTGGCGCAAGCACCCATGAGAGTGCTATTTGTCTGAAGAGGTGGGTGTGCCCGCTTTTGGTCTTCGGCACTGCCACTGGGTCCCTCATAGTACAATAAAGTGTCTCTGGCGGTGGTGGTGCGCACCCAACGTCAGACACACTGTTGTAACATGAGGGGCCCTGGGCCTGTACTGCCGGCCACAAGAGAGTTCCCCCCCCAGCTCAAACATGGCTCTACCACTTGCACAATTATCTCTCACAGTTACACCTATGTTTAGTCTATGCGCTGACATCCGTAAATTCCTGCCAATGACAATACCATTGTGTTGACATGTATGATGGTACTTAACATAGTCAGGGGCAGTGTCCTATATTTACCCAAGTAAATACTTTGTGCCAAATTACTAGGTCTGAAACTATGCAGAGGAGCCCACTCCTGTACCTAATGATTGCACCCTTTTGGTTTTTCTTTTTGTTGTAATGCGAGACATTAATATGTATTTATTTTTTGGGACTACTAACTGGCAGACACTCATTACAATCGGCCGCCGCTGACAACACCAATGGTGCCCACTGCCTGTGTACCCCTGCAAGAGAATTCAAAGTGCCTACAGCCCAATTTTATTATGTTAGGCCTTCGAAGCCTGTCTGCGGTCCCTCCTTCCACTAGGCCTCCACTGACCTGTCTACTGCTGCCCGTGTACCCCTGGAACCAATGTTAAAGTGCCTACAGCCCTAATTTATTATGTTAGGCCTTCGAAACCTGTCTGCGGTCCCTCCTTCCACTAGGCCTCCACTGACCTGTCTACTGCTGCCCGTGTACCCCTGGAACCAATTTTAAAGTGCCTACAGCCCTAATTTATTATGTTAGGCCTTCGAAGCCTGTCTGCGGTCCCTCCTTCCACTAGGCCTCCACTGACCTGTCTACTGCTGCCCGTGTACCCCTGGAGCCAATGTTAAAGTGCCTACAGCCCTAATTTATTATGTTAGGCCTTCGAAGCCTGTCTGCGGTCCCTCCTTCCACTAGGCCTCCACTGACCTGTCTACTGCTGCCCGTGTACCCCTGGAACCAATGTTAAAGTGCCTACAGCCCTAATTTATTATGTTAGGCCTTCGAAGCCTGTCTGCGGTCCCTCCTTCCACTAGGCCTCCACTGACCTGTCTACTGCTGCCCGTGTTCCCCTGGAACCAATTTTAAAGTGCCAACAGCCCAATTTTATTATGTTAGGCCTTCGAAGCCTGTCTGCGGTCCCTCCTTCCACTAGGCCTCCACTGACCTGTCTACTGCTGCCCGTGTACCCCTGGAACCAATGTTAAAGTGCCTACAGCCCTAATTTATTATGTTAGGCCTTCGAAGCCTGTCTGCGGTCCCTCCTTCCACTAGGCCTCCACTGACCTGTCTACTGCTGCCCATGTTCCCCTGGAACCAATGTTTAAGTGCCTACAGCCCTAATTTATTATGTTAGGCCTTCGAAGCCTGTCTGCTGTCCCTCCTTCCACTAGGCCTCCACTGACCTGTCTACTGCTGCCCGTGTACCCCTGGAACCAATGTTAAAGTGCCTACAGCCCTAATTTATTATGTTAGGCCTTCGAAGCCTGTCTGCGGTCCCTCCTTCCACTAGGCCTCCACTGACCTGTCTACTGCTGCCCGTGTACCCCTGGAACCAATGTTAAAGTGCCTACAGCCCTAATTTATTATGTTAGGCCTTCGAAGCCTGTCTGCGGTCCCTCCTTCCACTAGGCCTCCACTGACCTGTCTACTGCTGCCCGTGTTCCCCTGGAACCAATGTTAAAGTGCCTACAGCCCAATTTATTATGTTAGGCCTTCAAAGCCTGTCTGCGGTCCCTCCTTCCACTAGTCCTCCATTGACCTGTCTACTGCTGCCCGTGTACGCCTGGAACCAATGTTAAAGTGCCTACAGCCCTAATTTATTATGGTAGGCCTTCAAAGCCTGTCTGCGGTCCCTCCTTCCACTAGTCCTCCATTGACCTGTCTACTGCTGCCCGTGTACGCCTGGAACCAATGTTAAAGTGCCTACAGCCCTAATTTATTATGTTAGGCCTTCGAAGCCTGTCTGCGGTCCCTCCTTCCACTAGGCCTCCACTGACCTGTCTACTGCTGCCTATGTACCCCTGGAACCAATGTTAAAGTGCCTACAGCCCTAATTTATTATGTTAGGCCTTCGAAGCCTGTCTGCGGTCCCTCCTTCCACTAGGCCTCCACTGACCTGTCTACTGCTGCCCGTGTTCCCCTGGAACCAATGTTAAAGTGCCTACAGCCCTAATTTATTATGTTAGGCCTTCAAAGCCTGTCTGTGGTCCCTCCTTCCACTAGTCCTCCATTGACCTGTCTACTGCTGCCCGTGTACGCCTGGAACCAATGTTAAAGTGCCTACAGCCCTAATTTATTATGGTAGGCCTTCGAAGCCTGTCTGCGGTCCCTCCTTCCACTAGGCCTCCACTGACCTGTCTACTGCTGCCTGTGTACCCCTGGAACCAATGTTAAAGTGCCTACAGCCCTAATTTATTATGTTAGGCCTTCGAAGCCTGTCTGCGGTCCCTCCTTCCACTAGGCCTCCACTGACCTGTCTACTGCTGGCCGTGTTCCCCTGGAACCAATTTTAAAGTGCATACAGCCCAATTTTATTATGTTAGGCCTTCGAAGCCTGTCTGCGGTCCCTCCTTCCACTAGGCCTCCACTGACCTGTCTACTGCTGCCCGTGTACCCCCGGAACCAATGTTAAAGTGCCTACAGCCCTAATTTATTATGTTAGTCCTTCGAAGCCTGTCTGCGGTCCCTCCTTCCACTAGTCCTCCACTGACCTGTCTACTGCTGCCCGTGTACCCCTGGAACCAATGTTAAAGTGCCTACAGCCCTAATTTATTATGTTAGGCCTTCGAAGCCTGTCTGCGGTCCCTCCTTCCACTAGGCCTCCACTGACCTGTCTACTGCTGCCTGTGTACCCCTGGAACCAATGTTAAAGTGCCTACAGCCCTAACTTATTATGTTAGGCCTTCGAAGCCTGTCTGCGGTCCCTCCTTCCACTAGGCCTCCACTGACCTGTCTACTGCTGCCCGTGTTCCCCTGGAACCAATGTTAAAGTGCCTACAGCCCTAATTTATTATGTTAGGCCTTCAAAGCCTGTCTGTGGTCCCTCCTTCCACTAGTCCTCCATTGACCTGTCTACTGCTGCCCGTGTACGCCTGGAACCAATGTTAAAGTGCCTACAGCCCTAATTTATTATGGTAGGCCTTCAAAGCCTGTCTGCGGTCCCTCCTTCCACTAGGCCTCCACTGACCTGTCTACTGCTGCCCGTGTTCCCCTGGAACCAATGTTAAAGTGCCTACAGCCCTAATTTATTATGTTAGGCCTTCGAAACCTGTCTGCGGTCCCTCCTTCCACTAGGCCTCCACTGACCTGTCTACTGCTGCCCGTGTACCCCTGGAACCAATTTTAAAGTGCCTACAGCCCTAATTTATTATGTTAGGCCTTCGAAGCCTGTCTGCGGTCCCTCCTTCCACTAGGCCTCCACTGACCTGTCTACTGCTGCCCGTGTACCCCTGGAACCAATGTTAAAGTGCCTACAGCCCTAATTTATTATGTTAGGCCTTCGAAGCCTGTCTGTGGTCCCTCCTTCCACTAGGCCTCCACTGACCTGTCTACTGCTGCCCGTGTACCCCTGGAACCAATGTTAAAGTGCCTACAGCCCTAATTTATTATGTTAGGCCTTCGAAGCCTGTCTGCGGTCCCTCCTTCCACTAGGCCTCCACTGACCTGTCTACTGCTGCCCGTGTTTCCCTGGAACCAATTTTAAAGTGCCTACAGCCCAATTTTATTATGTTAGGCCTTCGAAGCCTGTCTGCGGTCCCTCTTTCCACTAGGCCTCCACTGACCTGTCTACTGCTGCCCGTGTACCCCTGGAACCAATGTTAAAGTGCCTACAGCCCTAATTTATTATGTTAGGCCTTCGAAGCCTGTCTGCGGTCCCTCCTTCCAGTAGGCCTCCACTGACCTGTCTACTGCTGCCCGTGTTCCCCTGGAACCAATGTTAAAGTGCCTACAGCCCTAATTTATTATGTTAGGCCTTCAAAGCCTGTCTGCGGTCCCTCCTTCCACTAGGCCTCCACTGACCTGTCTACTGCTGCCCGTGTACCCCTGGAACCAATGTTAAAGTGCCTACAGCCCTAATTTATTATGTTAGGCCTTCGAAGCCTGTCTGCGGTCCCTCCTTCCACTAGGCCTCCACTGACCTGTCTACTGCTGCCTGTGTTCCCCTGGAACCAATTTTAAAGTGCCTACAGCCCAATTTTATTATGTTAGGCCTTCGAAGCCTGTCTGCGGTTTCTCCTTCCACTAGGCCTCCACTGACCTGTCTACTGCTGCCCGTGTTCCCCTGGAACAAATTTTAAAGTGCCTACAGCCCAATTTTATTATGTTAGGCCTTCGAAGCCTGTCTGCGGTCCCTCCTTCCACTAGGCCTCCACTGACCTGTCTACTGCTGCCCGTGTACCCCTGGAACCAATGCTAAAGTGCCTACAGCCCTAATTTATTATGTTAGGCCTTCAAAGCCTGTCTGCGGTCCCTCCTTCCACTAGTCCTCCACTGACCTGTCTACTGCTGCCCGTGTACGCCTGGAACCAATGTTAAAGTGCCTACAGCCCTAATTTATTATGTTAGGCCTTCGAAGCCTGTCTGCGGTCCCTCCTTCCACTAGGCCTCCACTGACCTGTCTACTGCTGCCCGTGTACCCCTGGAACCAATGTTAAAGTGCCTACAGCCCTAATTTATTATGTTAGGCCTTCGAAGCCTGTCTGCGGTCCCTCCTTCCACTAGGCCTCCACTGACCTGTCTACTGCTGCCTGTGTACCCCTGGAACCAATGTTAAAGTGCCTACAGCCCTAATTTATTATGTTAGGCCTTCGAAGCCTGTCTGCGGTCCCTCCTTCCACTAGGCCTCCACTGACCTGTCTACTGCTGGCCGTGTTCCCCTGGAACCAATTTTAAAGTGCATACAGCCCAATTTTATTATGTTAGGCCTTCGAAGCCTGTCTGCGGTCCCTCCTTCCACTAGGCCTCCACTGACCTGTCTACTGCTGCCCGTGTACCCCCGGAACCAATGTTAAAGTGCCTACAGCCCTAATTTATTATGTTAGTCCTTCGAAGCCTGTCTGCGGTCCCTCCTTCCACTAGTCCTCCACTGACCTGTCTACTGCTGCCCGTGTACCCCTGGAACCAATTCTAAAGTGCCTACAGCCATATTTTATTATGTTAGGCCGACTACGCCTGTCTGCGGTCCCTCCTTCCACTAGTCCTCCAGTGACCTGTCTACTGCTGCCCGTGTACCCCTGGAACCAATGTTAAAGTGCCTACAGCCATATTTTATTATGTTAGGCCTACTACGCCTGTCTGCGGGCCCTCCTTCCACTAGGCCTCCACTGACCTGTCTACTGCTGCCCGTGTACCCCTGGAACAAATTTTAAAGTGTCTACAGCCCAATTTTATTATGTTAGGCCTTCGAAGCCTGTCTGCGGTCCCTCCTTCCACTAGGCCTCCACTGACCTGTCTACTGCTGCCCGTGTACCCCTGGAACCAATGTTAAAGTGCCTACAGCCCAATTTTATTATGTTAGGCCTTCGAAGCCTGTCTGCGGTCCCTCCTTCCAATAGTTCTCCACTGACCAGACCAATGCTGGCCCAGATGAACTACACTGTACCACGGTTCAAGCTACCCAGTCGACATTTCTTTTGCGAGAAAAGCCATCCCAGCCCTCCATCGGCATGAAAAAGTCTGCATTGTCATAGCACTCAGGCAATCAAACAGTAGAAATGTGCACCTGACAAGAGACGCATGGACCAGTAGGCATGTCCACAAAAAGTTACGTGTCCATTACGGCGCACTGGGTTAATGTGTTGGATGCATGGTCCACAGGGGACAGCCTACAAAGTCTGTCTGCAGTCCCTAATTCAAATTGTCCTCCGCTGACCACACCACTGCTGCACGTGTACCCCTGGAACCAATTTTAAAGTGCCTACAACCTAATTTTGTTATGTTAGGCCTACTACGCCTGTCTGCGGTCCCTCCTTCCAATACTCGTCCACTGACCACACCACTGCTGCCCGTGGACCCCTGGAACCTATTTTTAATTGCATAGAGCATCCTTTTTTTAATAGTAGGCGTACAAAGTCTGTCTGCGGTCCACTATTGAAATTGTCCTCCACTGACCAGAGCAATGCTGCCTGTGTACCCCTGTAACCTTTTTTAAACTGCAGTGAGCCACATTTTTGGTTTAAGGCCTACTACCTGTGTCTGTCTGCGCCACTCAATACAGCTGTCCTCCTTTGAGAAAAGCAGAGCGTCAATAGTCTTGCTTTCAGCCTCTAGGAATTTGAAAACTGCATTGGGGCTACTACTTTGGTAGGGCCTACTAACGGTGTCTGCCGCTCCAAGGTGTGCCCCAGGTTTCCTCTCCATTGCTTGGGTCTTCCGACTCTCGTTTAGTAGTTGTTGAAAACTACACTGCATTAGGCCTACAAATTGGGTATGGGGTGTAGAGAGATGGTGTGTTACACTCCAAGGTGTTCCCCAGGTTTCCTCTCCATTGCTTGGGTCTTCCGACTCTCGTTTAGTAGTTGTTGAAAACTACACTGCATTAGGCCTACAAATTGGGTATGGGGTGTAGAGAGACGGTGTGTTACACTCCAAGGTGTTACCCAGGTTTCGTCCACATTGCTTCGATCTTCCGACTCGTTTAGTAGTTGTTGAAAACTACACTGCATTAGGCCTACAAATTGGGTATGGGGTGTAGAGACGGTGTGTTCCACTCCAAGGTGTTCCCCAGGTTTCCTCTCCATTGCTTGGGTCTTCCGACTCTCGTTTAGTAGTTGTTGAAAACTACACTGCATTAGGCCTACAAATGGGGTATGGGGTGTAGAGACGGTGTGTTACACTCCAAGGTGTTCCCCAGGTTTCCTCTCCATTGCTTCGGTCTTCCGACTCTCGTTTAGTAGTTGTTGAAAACTACACTGCATTCGGCCTACAAGTTGGGTCTGGGTTGTAGAGACGGTGTCTTCCGCTCCAAGGTGTTCTCCAGGTTTCCTCTCCATTGCTTCAATCTTAAAGCTCTTGTTTAGTAGTTGTTGAAAACAACACTGCATTCGGCCTACAAGTTGCGTCTGGGGTGTAGAGACGGTGTCTTCCACTCCAAGGTGTTCCCCAGGTTTCCTCTCCATTGCTTCGATCTTCTGGCTCTCGTTTAGTCGTTGTTGAAAACAACACTGCATTAGGCCTACTAGTTGGGTTGGGGCCTTCTATCTGTGTCTGCCGCTCCTTGCTGTTCTCCTCCAGTGAACAAAGCTGTGCCGCCGGTTTACTACTGTTGCCAATTTTGAACTGCATTTAGAATACTTACTGATTTGGGCCTACTCTCTGTGTCAGCCTCTCATTCCAGTTGTCCTCCACTGAACAAAACAATGCCCCCTGGTTAGTGCTGTTACCAATTTTGAACTGCATTTAGCCCACTTTATTCTTTGGGCCCATATCTGTTTCCCCCTCATCCTGCCCATTGCCCAGCCAGTGATAGATGAGTCTGCTGGTACATTGACCCATAATGCAACATTCCCCGTGCACGCTACACTGCAAGATTGTGACCCTGCTGAAAGTCAGGTCCCCCTTCCCGCATACCATACCACCTTACACGGGGACAAAGAGGAAGGTGCAGATGAAGGTGCAGGTTCCTTCATCAGGTGGGGGGAGGAATACTCGTTGCTGGCGATGTCACTGGCACAGGGCCCCTCATAGTACGCAAAAGTGTTGCTGCCGGTGGGAGGCGCCCCCGCCGTGCAAACACACCGCTGTACTTTGAGGGGCCCTGTGCCAGTGCCAATGCCAACGAGTGGGCCCCCCCTGCTTGCTCAGGATCACAGCACTTGCAAAGTTGAAATACTTACCTCTCCCTGCTCCACTGCCGTGACGTGGTCCAGATTTACTGGGCACACTAATTACTTGAACCAGCCCTACCCCCACAACTTTAGCCAAATGACCCCCAATTTCAAATGCCTTCCAATTATTATAAGCTACATTACGATTGACAAGCTTCTGTAACAAGAATGGATGTTTTTGCCATTAAAATGGGCAGTGTAGGTGTTTTCCTGGCCTCCACTCACTGCCGACTATGCTCAACCATTGACTTGCATTGGGTTTCGTGTTTCGGTCGATCCCCGACTTTTCGCGATAATCGGCCGATTCCACTCGACTCGACTTTTGAGATAGTCGGGTTTCGCGAAACATGGCTCGACTCTAAAAAGGTCAAGGTCGGTCAACTCTAATGTTGAGCATTCCGATACTGCAAATATCGGGTATCGGATGATATTCGCGGTATCAGAATTCCGATACTGAGTTCCGATACTTACTCAATATCGGATACTGGAATCGGAAGTTCCCATAATTCAATGAGCCAGTTTTATTTAATTCAGCCAATGAGGAATCCTAAGAAGTGTGGGCACATCCTGTTATGCATGTTAGTCATGTAACTACTGGCATGGCTGTGATTGGCTGCTGAAATGATGTCATGATGCACTATAAAAGTCACGGCCGCCATTTTGTGTTCCCTCTGCTGTGAATTCAGTCAGGGACACGACGCTGTGTTCTGACTGAGGGCCAGTTTGAGTTAGCGATTTGCTTCATTGTGCTTTACCCAGACTAATTTAGCAACCGCTGTGTGAGAACCTTGTTTTTGCCTTGCAGCGCTGTTCACGGCTGTCTGCAAGGTCTCTATGTGAGTACAGCTCACTCTGTAGTCTGTTCTGCAGCCACAGCTGGTTGTAGACAGCTCAGCGTGCGTCACTGCCTCATACTGTTCAATTGTCCTTTTTTCAATCAGTGCTGCCTGCTGCCCATTGTTCCTGATTTTTCCTATTAGTGGGTTTCCATCCATATCCTGCTAGATTGTGGAAAAACTCTATATAGGAGTACATAGAGGAGATTTTTTTTGGCCTTGCAGCGCCGTTTACGACTGTCTGCAAGGTCTCTGTGTGAGTGCAACTCACTCTGTAGTTTATTCTGCAGCCACAGCTGGTTGTAGTCAGCTCAGCATGCGTCACTGCCCCATACTGTTCAATTGTCCTTTTTTCAATCAGTGCTGCCTGCTGCACATTGTTCCTGATTTATCCTATTAGTGGGTTTCCATCCGTATCCTGCTAGATTGTGGAAAAACACTATATAGGAGTATATAGAGGAGCTTTTTTTGGCCTTGCAGCACCGTTCACGACTGTCTGCAAGGTCTCTGTGTGAGTGCAGCTCACTCTGCAGTCTGTTCTGCAGCCACAGCTGGTTGTAGTCAGCTCAGCGTGCATCACTGCCTCATACTGTTCAATTGTCCTTTTTTCAATTAGTGCTGCCTGCTGCACATTTTTCCAGATTTATCCTATTAGTGGGTTTCCATCTGTATCCTGCTAGATTATGGAAAAACACTATATAGGAGTACATAGAGGAGCTTTTTTTCGCCTTGCAGCGCCGCTCACGGCTGTCTGCAAGGTCTCTGTGTGAGTTCAGCTCACATTGCAGTCTGTTCTGCAAAAAAAACAAAAAGTTAATAAAGTTCACCAAACACTCCACTTTAAAGTTGTGTAGGTCACATTAGCTCATATTAAAGTCTAGTCCACACTTTATAAAATTAGTGTTTCTTATACCTGTTAGCAGCTGTTCAGGAATAAGCACACTAAGCCCTTAGTACTTTTCTGTCTATCTTTATCGGTCTACCAAGATGAAGAAGGCAGGGAGTAAGGCATGTGGTCGTGAGCGTGGAGTTTCTGCAGGGAGAGGACGTGGGGATTCTGTGCCTGCTGTGGGCACTGGTGACTCATCATCCCCCAGTTTTAGCAGGGAACAGTCCTTCATGTGCAGCTTTGTAGGAGCTCGCCGTATCCCACTGCTGCGGGACAAACAAATTGAAGCCGTTGTCGGATGGATGGCAGCTAACGCATCGACTTCAATTATCACCACATCCTCTCAAGCACAGAGCACTGAAGAGCACCCATATGTCTCTTCACCACCTGCAAAATTGCCCAGGCAGTCACAGAGCCCAGGACAGGAGCCATCTCTACTTTTGTTCTCTGACTCTCTTGGCTTGGAAAGAGAGGGCCAGCCAAGCAGCATTCTAGAATCTGAAGAAGAGGCAGCATGCAGTGATGCGCAACAGCTTTGTCTATCTGAATCTGAAGAGGCAGGTGGGCCAGTGCCTCCGGTCAGCACACCTCAGTACGCATCTGATGATGAGACTCAGGTGCCACTTTCTGGTGCGTACTGTGCTGCCAAGACTACCCAGGAGAAGCAGTTGTTGGAAGAGGGTAGTGTAGATGATGAGGTTCTTTACCCATCATGGCATGGGGTACAGGAAGGTGGTGGGAGCAGATCTGAGGAAGAGATTCCCTGAACAGCCCAAAAAGGAGGGAGAGGGAGGGGGAAGACTGCGTTGCCTGTAGCCTCCACTTCGACACCCATTAGGAGCATGCCTCTTCCAAAATCCAAAACGGGCGCTCCCAAGACTTGCAGTACCTGGTCCTTTTTTGACACAGTTGCAGATGACATTTGCTTTGTCAAATGCAAGCTGTGTAATCAGAAAGTCAAAAGAGGGAAAAGTGTCAGCAACCTCAATACCACAAATATGTGGAAACATGTGCGGACCAAGCACGTGGTGGAGTTACAAAAACACACTGAAGACCTAGGCCAACCTACAGCAGCACCTACCATCTCTTCAGCTCGTGTTATTGCCTCTTCCTCCAGCTCACACACAGCTGGTTCGGCTTCCTCACAGGAACGCCATGGAAGAACCTCTGGCACTGTTGTACAGAGACCCAGTGTAATTCCACCCACAGCACCACTTTCCCTTTCATCCTCACATTCCCAGCCCAGTCTACAGCCATCGGTAACACAGGCATGGGAGAAAAGGTGGCCATTCTCGGCAAACCACCCCCGAGCACAGGCTCTGAATGCTGGCATTGCAAAACTACTGTCCCTTGAAATGCTGTCATTCAGGCTGGTGGAGACTGACACCTTCCATAACTTGATGGCATTGGCAGTCCCACAATACAACGTGCCCAGCCGCTTTTATTTCAGCAGGCAAGCCGTCCCTGCCCTGCAAAAGCATGTGGAGGGAAACATTAAACATGCGCTACTAAACGCCATCAGTAGCAAGGTCCACCTCACCACCGATGCGTGGACCATTCACCATGGACAGGGACGATAATTTTCCCTCACTGCCCATTGGGTAAATGATGTGGAGCTGGGTACAGATCTTAAGAGTGGTGCTGTACGTGTTCTGCCAACTCCAAAGATTGCAGGAATCCAGTCTGTACACATTGACTCCTCCTCATACTCCATTTCCTCTGAATCAGCGCTGCAGGAGCCGTTACAGTCCACCTCCACATGGACCCATGAGGTATTGTTACGACCGATATGAGCACAGCCATGGCCAAACGTCAACAGGCTGTATTGAAATTAATTTCTTTGGGGAATCGAAGCTACACAGCGCAGGAGCTCTGGAATGCCATCAAGCAGGAGAGCGACGTGTGGTTTGTGCCAGCGAATCTTCAGCCAGGCATGATAGGGTGTGTCAATGGCTGAAATCTGGTGGCAGATCTGGGCCTAGGCAACCTCAGCCACATCCCATGTCTGGCACATGTGCACAACATGGTCGTGCAGAGTTTTTTGAGGGACTATCCGGATTTTGATGCACTGCTGCACAAGGTCCGCTTAGCGTGCGCTCACTTGCAGCGTTCCAGCATGGCAAGATCACGCATTGCAGCTCTGCAGCGCCGATTCCGCCTTCCGGAACATCGCATCATATGTGACCTACCCACCAGGTGGAATTCAACGTTACATACGTTGGAGTGGTTGTGTGAGCAGCAGGCATCAGTAATGGAGTACTAGCTGCATCTGGCACAAAGAAGTCGCACTGCACACCGTTTAGACTTCACAACCACTGAGTGGGCCACTATGAAGGCAGTGGCGTAGGAAGGGGGGTGCGGGGGGGGCGGTCCGCCCCGGGCGGCACAATGCGGGGGGCGGCCGGCGCTGCAGGAGAAGAAGAAAAAAAAAAAAAGACGCCCCTTTAAATCTTCGGGTGGCGCCGTCCGCCGCCATGACCAGGGCCAGCTCCCCCCACCCCCGGACCCCGCCCCCCGCTCTAATACTCACCTCTCCTGGTTCCTGCGGCTTCAGCGTCCTCTGACTCTGCGACGTCTCAGAGCAGAGGGCGCGATGACGTCACTACTGTGCGCGCCGCTCTGCCTCTCTGTCCTGAGCGTCGCAGAGCCGGAGAGACGCTGACTGGCTGCACCGGACCTGCGCTAGGAACGGGAGAGGTGAGGATTTTACTTTTTTTTTTTTTCTTTATGTCTGACTGTCTGGGGGCAATGCTGGACACACTGGGGCAATACTGGAGACCATGGGGCAGATTGCTGGACACACTGGGGCAATACAGGAGACTATGGGGCAGATTGTTGGACACACTGAATACTGGAGACCATGGGGCAGATTTCAGGACACATTGAGGCAATGCTGGAGACCCTGGGGCAGACTTCTGGACATACTGGGGCAATACTGGAGACCATGGGGCAGATTGCTGGACACACTGGGGCAATACTGGAGACCATGGGGCAGAATGCTGGACACACTGGGGCAATACTGGAGACCATGGGGCAGAATGCTGGACACACTGGGGCAATACAGGAGACTATGGGGCAGATTGCTGGACACACTGAATACTGGAGACCATGGGGCAGATTTCAGGACACATTGAGGCAATGCTGGAGACCCTGGGGCAGACTTCTGGACATACTGGGGCAATACTGGAGACCATGGGGCAGATTGCTGGACACACCGGGGCAATACTGGAGACCATGGGGCAGAATGCTGGACACACTGGGGCAATACAGGAGACCATGGGGCAGATTGCTGGACACACTGGGGCAATACTGGAGACCCTGGGGCAGATTTCTGGACACATTGAGGCAATGCTGGAGACCCTGGGGCAGACTTCTGGACACACTGGGCAATGCTGGACACTGGGGCAGATTGCTGGACACACTGGGGGTAATATGCTGGACACACTGGGGCAATGCTGGACACTGGGGGTAATATGCTGGACACACTGGGGCAGACTGCTGTACACAATGGGGAAAGGCTGAACACTGGGGCAGATTGCTGGACACACTGGGGGCAGTGCTGGACATACTGGGGCAGATTGCTGGACACACTGGGGGTAATATGCTGGACACACTGGGGCAGATTGCTGGACAACATGGGGGTAATATGCTGGACACACTGGGGGCATGATTGGAGACACGGGGCATGATTGGAGACACGGGGCAGGATTGGATCATGGGGCAGGACGGATACGATGGAGGCTGGTGGGGCAGGATGGGGAGATCATATGGGGTAGAATGGATACTCATGAGGGCAGGATGCGAGAACATATGGCTGGAGCCAGGAATGAGATAAACGGGGCCAGGGTGGGGAATAGTGTTACCATAGGGGATAATTAAGGGATATTATTACTGCAGTGATGTATTTATTTTATTTTTTGAGTATACTGTTTTAAATGGGGGGGCGGTCCTGTTACTGTGCAGAGTGACACTATATCACCTTTTTTTCTTTATGTGATGTAATGTAGAAGTTGTGAAAAATTAAGTAATGTGTTCTGCAAGCGGAGCTCGAGATAACTGTGTTATTTCCTGCAGAAACGAGTCCTGGCTGGAAGGAATGATGGCGGTCTGTGCTGGATGAAAGATGAAGGACTTCACCTAGAGACGTCACTGGTGAGTCAGTGTTACCTATACACTGACACTATACACTGTATACTATATAGAGGTCCTGTGTATAATGTCACCAGTGATCTCTGTAGTACCTCTACACAGACACTGCATACTAAGTACAGATCTCCTGTGAATACTGGCACTTATGGTGATAGTATTGTGGGGTTTTTTTTTATTACTGATCAGTATTGTAGTATTCAGTCACTATGTGGTGGTAATATGTGGTCTGGAAATGGTGTTGTGGTATTTGTCCCTTGTATGTAGTATTATTCGGTCACTATGTGGCCTGGTCATGGTGTGGTGGTATTAAGTCACAGGTATGGCATGTGGGGGTGACACCATTAGGCCCAGTTTAAGTTCTACATAACTGGAAAACCATTTTTGGTAACCTTTGTGTGTATTGAGCCGGGGGGGGGGATGGCGCCAAACTCGGGAACAGCCCCGGGCGGCAAAAGCTCTAGCTACGCCTCTGTATGAAGGACATCTGCCAGGTTTTGCATGCCTTTGATGATTCCACGCGGATGGCGAGTGCAGATGATGCACTAGTCAGCATGACTGTCCCCCTTATCTGCCTGCTTGAAAAAACACTGCAGGTGCTAAGGGATGGGGTTGTGGAAGAGGTGGAGGAGTAGGAGTCACAAATGCCATCTGCTTCTGGACAGTCTGCGCAACGTGGTTCCTCACAAAAGCCTTGGCAGGGGACACTTTGTGAGGAGGATGAGGAGGAGTCAATGGAGGAGGAAGACATCTGTCCAGAGGAGGGAGTTACACAATGCTCCAGTAGTCTGTTTGTAGAGCGAGGGTGGGGTGATGCAGAGCAGGCAGAGATCACGCCTCAAGCAGGGGACAGCATTTCTTGGCCAGTTGGCAGTCTTTAGCACATGGTTGATTTCATGCTGCAGTGCCAGAGAAATGACCGCCGCATCCCCACATTCTCAACACCGCTGATTATTGGGTGTACACCCTCCTAGATCCCTGCTACCGGGACAACTTACAAAGCCTCATAACACCATTGAACCGGGAGCCTAAAATGTGGGAGTACCAAGACATACTGGTGCATTCCATCATCTTCTCCAGTCCAACCGAGAGCAGTGCTGCTAGTGCTTTACAAAGCAGCTCAGTGCATCGAGGCAGTGGAGGAAGCTCTGCACAAAGAGTATAATATGAAGAAGAATAATAGTTGAATAAAAAGAATATGAAGAATGTAAAAAAAAAATAATAGGAAGAAGGTGAAGAAAAAGAAGATGAATAAGGTGAAGGAGAAGTTGATGAAAAAGATGCTGCTGCTGAGGATGATGAAGAAGAAAGTCTGGGAGAAGTAAAAAAGAAAGTGAAGAGCATGGACGTAGTGAAACATAAATATCTGACAAAATATAAAAAATCTTAACATAGTCAATATCTTTGTAACTCCGAACGTCTTAAAAAAAATTAATTCCTGCTATTCCTTTTGATTGGGCTAAACCTCTATGCCTTTAATGCCTCCTCCACCTCCCCCAATACGTCCTACATTATGCTTAGTTGTTTTCCTTCATGTAGAATTAACCTACAAGGAAAGAAAGGGTTTATTTTAATGCCGATATTTTTGTCCCATTGACTTGCATTGGTATCGGGTATCGGTATCAGCGAATTCCGATATTTTTGGGATATCGGCCGATCCAATCCGATACCGATATTTCCGAATATCGGAAGGTATTGCTCAACACTACTCTTGAATGCAATATGGTGCCCCCTTTCCTCGGTGGCTCGCCCTTCTGTCCCTAGAAATCCCTTATTATAAAGTGGAGTTACCGGATAATACCCCTACCAAAATACAACCATACAAAAGGACATACAATACTCATACAGTGTAGCAGAAAACAAGGATTTCTAAACAATAACCACCACCACAAGAAATTATGTCTGGTGCAAAACAATCTTATCCTCTAAGGTAAATTTGGGGCAACTAAAAATCACCCTAATGAGTCCCTAGAATGATCCCTACCTATCAGCGGAGGTTGGCACCCTCTTGGACACAATGTGGCGCCCCCGCTCCTCGGCGTCTGACCCTGGTAACCCCACAGTTCCCCTAATGTACACATAACTAGGATATCAGGGGGCTATGTACTATCATCATTCAGGCACTATTGTTAGAGGGCCAGCAGGTGGCCCTCACTATTGTCAGAGGGCCTCACTCTAATTTTAGGGACCAGCAGCCATCACTAAGCATTTTTGGAAGGCCTGCATGCAGACAGCTATTATTTTATCCATCTGTCAGGGGCTGGCTAGCACTTGTCAGACCCCGAGGCAATCATAAGGCAGCAGCCAGGGGTGGATTAAGGGTAGCCAGGGCCCCGGGCTGTTCAGACACTGTGGGCCCCCCGGATCATGTGACGGGGGTCATGTGACGGGGGTCATGTGACGGGGCCCGGGGGTCATGTGACGGGGGTCATGTGACATACCCGAGCCAGATTATTCCAGAAAAATGGCCGGGTCCTACTCTACTGTAACCTATTAAATATTTGTTAAAATCTGCAATACAATTTAGGTATATTTTGACCAATAATATCACATACAAGGAACAAATAGCACCGCACCATGACCAGACCACAAATTACAACCCCAGTGATCGAATAATATCACATACAAGGAACAAATAGCACCGCACCATGACCAGACACCATATTACAACCACAGTGATCAAATTATATCACACACAAGGAACAAATGCCAGACCACATATTACCACCAGTGACCGAATAATATCACATACAAGGAACAAATACCGCTACACCATGTCAAGAGCACATATTACCACCACTTGGTGACCAAATAGCACACACAAGGGACAAATACCACAACACCATTTCCAGACCACATATTACCACCACATAGTGACTGAATACTACAATCCTGACAGTAATAAATAAATAAAAAAACAAAATACTGTCACCATAACTGCCAGTATTCACAGGAGATCTGTAATTGGTATGCAGTCTCTGTGTAGAGGTTATACAGCGATCACTGGCGACATTATACACAGGAGCTCTGTATATGGTTTACAGCAGGGGTGTCAAACTGCATTCCTCGAGGGCCGCAAACAGGTCATGTTTTCAGGATTTCCTTGTATTGCACAGGTGATAATTTAATCACCTGCACAGAATGATCCCAGCGCCTTGTGTAACGCAAAGGAAATCTTGAAAACACGCACGGTCTGAGCTGAGGCCCTCGACGAATGCAGTTTGACACCCCTGGTTTACAGTGTATAGTGTCAGTGTATAGATAACACTGACTCACCAGTGACGTCTCTAGCGGTGAAGTCCTTCATCTGTCATGAAGCACAGACTGCCATCATTTATTCCAGCCAGGGCTTGTTTGTTGTTTCTGCAGGAAATAACACAGTTATCTCGAGCTCCGCTTGCAGAACACATTACTTAAATTTTCACAATTTCAACATTACACCACATGAAGAAAAAAAGGCAATATAGTGTCACTCTGCACAGTAACAGGACCGCCCCCCCATTTAAAAAAAGTATACGCAAAAAATAAAATAAATACATCACTGCAGTAATAATATCCCTTAATTAGCCCCTACGGAAATAATATTTCCCACCCTGGCCCCGTTTATCTCATTCCTGGCTCCTGCAATATATTCTCGCATCCTGCACTCATGAGTATCCATCCTGCCCCATATGATTTACCCATCCTGCCCCATCTGTCTCCATCCTGTCCCATGACAGTATGTTCAACAATCTGCCCCAGTGTGGCCAGCATATTACCCCCAGTGTGTCCAGCATATTACCTCCACACAGTGTATCCAGCAATCTGCCCCAGTATGTCCAGCATTGCCCCCAGTGTGTCCTGTCCAGCAATATGCCCCAGTATGTCCAGCAATCATCTGCCCCAGCCAGACTGTGTCCTCAGGCTCCAGCATTGCCCCAGTCAGTGTCTCCAGCAATCATCTGCCCCAGACTGTGTCCTCCTCCAGCATTGCCCCAGTATGTCCAGCAATCATCTGCCCAGCCAGTCCCCAGACTGTGTCCTCCAGCATTTCCCCCCCAGTGTCTCCTGCATTGCCCCCCCCCCCCCCCCCAGTGTCCAGCAATAGCAATGCAATCATTTGAGGCCCCCAGTCCCGACTGTGTCCTCCTCCTCCAGCATCATTGCACCAGTATGTCCAGCAATCATCTGCCCAGCCAGTCCCCAGACTGTGTCCTTCAGCATTTCCCCCCCAGTGTCTCCTGCATTGCCCCCCCCCAGTGTGTCCAGCAATAGCAATGCAATCATTTGAGGCCCCAGGCCCCAGTCCCGACTGTGTCCTCCTCCTCCAGCATCATTGCACCGTGACCAGTATGTCCAGCAATCATCTGCCCACAGTTCAGCCAGTCCCCAGACTGTGTCCTCCAGCATTCCCCCCCCCCCCAGTGTCTCCTGCATTGCCCCCCACCAGGCCCCAGTGTCCAGAAATAGCAATCATTTGAGGCCCCCCCAGTCCCGACTGTGTCCCCTCCTCCTCCAGCATCATTGCCCCCCCAGACCCAGTGTGTCCAGATATCAGACTGCCCCAGTCCCAGACTGTGTCCTCCTGCTCCCAGCATTCTGCACCTGCCACCCCCCCCCCAATCACACACCCCCAATCACACACCCCCATCACCCCCACTCCCGACTTCTCCACCGTTATATTTATTATATCTCCACTCAGATTATTAAAAAAAAAAAAATTCTCCAGTCCTCACCTTACCAACGATCCAGGCGGTGAGCTCCCTCCCCTCCAGCAGCGCGCACTCGCCGGCGACAGACAATGACGTCAGACGCCGGCGACGTGTGCGCTGCGCCTGCGGCCGACGTTAACTATTGCCGTGCGGGCGCGCCCGCACGGCAATAGGAAACTAACCGACGCAGGCAGCGCCGCTAGGGGCCCGGTGAGCAGATGAGACGGGGCCCGATGCGGGCCCCCTCTCTCTGCCCACCGGGTCCGGGGGGGCTCCCGGCACTGTCGGCACGGCATGGGCAGTGTCCTCAGTGATCGAGAGTGACGGCACGGCAGGGTTACGGCGGCCGGCCGCACGGGCCCGGCACTCGCGCCGGCGGCGGCGGCAACACATACAAACAAACCAGTCTTCTGACAGGGGCAGCAGGCGGGCGGCTGGGTGGGTGGGTCACGGCCGGGGGTGCCACTGCACTGTGTCAGTGAGACAGTGACTCACTGTGTGCACTGTGCTGAGTCACTGTCATATGATGATGAGACTTGCTGCGAGTGCCCTGATGATGGCGGCAGCCAGCGGGCAATCTGTGTGCGGTAGCCCAGGGCCCCCCCACACCACTGGGCCCTGGGCTACCGCCCAGATTGACCCTCTTATAATCCGCCCCTGGCAGCAGCCTTCGAGTTGCAGTCGCCCACCTTTGCCCTACTTATCGCTGGATGCTGCATTAAAGTAACAGATATAACAGGCTTTAAAAACAGGCTGGTACATAGATATGTAAATACAATGGAGCTTGCTGCATTGATATGGGAGCAGAACCAAGCTTGCTGCCTACATAGATACTGTATACAGCCTGCAATAACCATTCTGCCTCCTCACCATCGCCAGAGCCACCGCCTCGCCCCTACCTTCTGTCTCTTCCCCACTATCCCATAGAATGTAAGTCCGCAAGGACAGGGTCCTCTCCCCTCTGTACCAGTCTGTCAATGTAAACCTGCTTACTGTAATCGATATCTATAACCCTGTATGTAACTCCTTTCTCATGTACAGCACCATGGAATTAATGGTGCTATATAAATAAATAAATAATAATAATAATAATAACAGAAGCAAGCTGACTACATAGACACGAGAAGGATGGATTACTGCATAGATAAGGCGGCAGAACTGACCTTACTAGAGAGATATAGGAGCAGAACCAAGCTTACTACAGAGATATGGGGGCAGAACCAAGCTTACTACAGAGATATGGGAGCAGAACCGAGCTTACTACAGAGACATGAGAGCAGAACAGAGCTTACTACAGTGATATTGGAGAGGAACTGAGTCGACTACTACAGAGATAAAAGAGCAGAACTGAGCTTACTACAGAGATATGGGAGAAGAACTGAGCTTACTACAGAGATAAGGGAGCAGAACCAAGCTTACTACAGAGATAATGGAGCAGAGCGGAGTTTACTACAGAGATAAGGGAGCAGAACAGAGTTTACTGCATAGATAAGGGAGCAGAACTGAGCTTACTACAGAGATAGTGGAGCGGAATGGAGTTTACTACAGCAATAAGGGAGCAGAACAGAGCTTACTACAGAGATTTGGGAGAAGAACCAAGCTTACTACAGAGCTGTGGGAGAAGAACTGAACTTACAACAGAGATAAGGGAGCAGAAGTGAGCTTACTACAGAGATATGGGAGCAGAACAGAGCTTACTACAGAGATAATGGAGCAGAACGGAGTTTACTACAGAGATAAGGGAGCAGAACAGAGCTTACTACAGAGATAAGGGAGCAAAATGGAGTTTACTACAGAGACATGGGAGCAGAACCGAGCTTACTACAGAAACATGGGAACAGAATAGAGCTTACTACAGAGCTGTGGGAGAAGAACCAAGTTTACTACAGAGATATGGGAGCAGAACCGAGCTTACTGCAGAGATATGGAAGCAAAACTGAGCTTACTACAGAGATAAAAGAGCAGAACCAAGCTTACTAAGTCTACTACATAGATACGGAACAGAACCAAGCTTACGGCATGCATATGGTACCAGAATCTAGATTACTACATTGATACAGTACCAGAACCAAGCTTACTGCTTAGATATGGTGCCATAACTGAGCTTACTTACAAACATACATATATCTCTAGAAACACTGACAAGTAAACAACACACAGTACGGCAGGGACATTGCTAAGGTTCTAAAGATCAGGGGTCCATGCCCTAAAGTGCATGTTTCCCCATCTAGCCTCCTATAGCCATTTAAAAGAGCATCTATAATTATATAATTACAGTATACCACTGTTGCTAACCCAAAACATAAATGCAAAGAACAATATTATCAAAATGACTACAATAAAAGACCAAAACAATAAAACTACTCAATGTCCACCACCATCACCACTACACAGCGAATACATAATATAATATAATATGACCATTACCTTTACATAACAAGACACTATACAGAGACCAATGACACCACCATACACCTACTACATAATGACTGAAGCAAATTTAGCTGTTACTAAATAAATTTTAAAAAAAGACTACTAAAAAGAGCAATATTACCACCTTACTGTAACCGTACATTGGTAGATACCAGTCCCGCAGAACATACACGTGATTGCAGTACAGTTATATATTGTACCTTACAGCTGATGATCTTTCTGATTTGGGACTCTTACTTTTCCTGTCTTTTCCATCTCGCCCAGACCTCCATTACCACTTCTCCAGCCACAACTCATCTGCACAGATTTTTACAAAAACACATTTGACTTCTCACATTTCTAGTGATGTCGCCATCTATTCCCAACCTACAAAAACTCCCCACTCTGCATGTGGCATAAAATACTGACCCCAATATTTAAAAAACTGTGTCATTACTATGAATACTCCCTCCAAAAAAATTAAAGTGTCTCATAGAATGCATTAATACCCCCATTGTGCAAAGGACTGTATGCTTCTTTGAAGGATATTATATCCCATGTGCCCCTTCCAGCAACAAATACCCTTGAGTGTCCATTTCAAGTTAACAATGTCCCCACCCTATGGCTAGGATAACAATAGCGCTGAGGTGGATGGGGGGAAGTCTCCTTCAGTCAATCAGTGGAAAAAAATTAGTAAACAATATAATTCCATATGAGAACATACTATATAAGAACAGAGGGTGTCCCCGAAAATTTCATAAAATTTGGGAAAGATGGTGCGATTCACCCCTAACACACCTGGCCCCTAGCGTTGTGATTTCCTCAAACACGAGATATAATCCCTGAGATTTTTCCTTATCGGTGTATGAGCGCGATGCTTTATGTGAACACTGGAATATTTGCATATTATAACCTGAACTGTTACATGCCCAGAACCTTGAATAAGAACTTTTTGCTTGTTGGTGCAATGCTGCTGAGAATATGTTATGTGTAATGTTTTATTGTTCTTATTTTATTTCTTTGCTTTGTCATTGAAGTATGATTTCATCATTGATATTGTGGACAATGATTTGTTGGATTACTCTGATTTTATGCTGCAATGTCACATGTATGCTATATTATTTTGTGGAATCTTTCTAAAAACAATGTCCCCACCCAAAAAAAAAATATACTGGAACCTGAGTGCCCCTATCAAAACTATTAATGTCCCCATTTATAACAAATAATGTCCTGAGTACCCAAACAGCTCTGCCTATACAGAATGATGGTCTTACAGCCCCCATTACACAATATGGTGGTCCCCAAAGCCGTTTATTAGGGCAGCATCGTGGCTCAGTGGATAGAATTGCAGCGCTGGAGTCCTGGGTTCTAATCCCACCTTGGACAACATCTGCATGGAGTCTATATGTTCTCCCCTTGTTTTCGTGGATTTCCTCTGGGTACTCCGGAGGAACATTCCAAAGACAAACAGATAAGGAATTTAGATTGTGAGGCCCATCGGGGACAGTGATGATAATGTATGCAAACTGTAAAGCGCTGCGGAACAGTTCCTCTATATATATAAAGTATGATGGCCCCAGCCCCCATATATACAGTATTACTGTATGATGGCCCCAGTTCCCCCCATATATAAAGTATAATGGCCCCAGCCCCCATAAATACAGTATGATAGCCCCAGTTCCTCCATATATACAGTATGATGGCCCCAGTTATACCATATATAAAGTATGAGGGCCCCAGCCCCCATATATACAGTATTACAGGATGATAGCCCCTGTTCCCCCATATATAAATTATGATGGCCCCAGCCTCCATATATACAGCATGATGGCCCCAGTTCCTCCATATATAAAGTATGATGCCCCAGCCCTTATATATACAGTATGATGGCCCTAGCCCCCATATATATAGTAGGATGGCCCCATAGCCAATTCATATAACAAATAATGAAGTTTCTACTCACCTCATCCTGATTCCTGGCACCACTGCCTCCGTCTTCTCTTCTGGCCTGTATAGCGGAGTGAGGCAATGACATCATCGCACCCCCTACATGAGCATGCTGAGATCTCTCAAGCCGCGGTCTGCAGCTTATAAGACATACTGATGCTGTTCCCTGGCGGCGGGTGCTAAAGACGACTCTCATCATTCTCCCTTGCTCTGCCGGTGATCGGCACGAGCAGAAAAGAATGATGAGAGTTAAAGTCAGAAAGAAGACAGCAGGTGGACACCTCTCCATTACTAAGCCATGGGCTTGATGTCACCTGACAATACAAAGGTGACATCAACCCCACAAATATGAACTCCACTTGCCACCACTATAGAGCAAGTGGGTAGAGCCGGGTAAAGCGCCAGAATTGGCGCATCTAAAAGATGCGCCTTTTCTGGGCAGCTGAAGGCTGCTGTTTTTAGGCTGGGGTGTCTATATCAATGGCCCCTTACCAGCCTGAGAACACCAGCCCCCAGGTGTGAGCTATAGCAAGGCTGGTTGTCAAAAATGGGGGGACCCCAAGCCGTTTTTTTAAATTATCTATTTAAATATGTAAAAAAAACAGCATGGGGACCCCTCTATTCTTGATATCCAACCTTACTGAAACTGACAGCTGAGGGTTGCAGCCCCCAGCTGTGAGTTTTGCCTAGTTGGTTAAAGAAAATAGGGGGGGAACCCACACCGGGTTTTTTTATTCATTTATTTAGTTATATCGCAGGCGGCGGGTGAGGAATACCCCGATCATCCGCTCAGCAGGTGTCGGATGATGGGAGTAATAGTCCCTAAAGCCCCCACCTGCTGTCATCATTTTGACTTTAATATAATTCTCATCATTTTCTTCTGCTCGCGTCGATTGTTAGCAGAGCAGGGGAGAATGATGAGAGCAGTCTTCAGCACCTGCTGCCAGGGAACAGCGCTTACTGTAGCGCTTCATCCCTGGTGCCGATGTGTGTCATACGTTTTGCCACCCGTGCTGATGGTAAAAAATGGACATGTCTACGTGTGGGGCACATGGACACATAGTCCATGGAAGCACACTGACATGTGAACAGACCCATTCATTTGAATGAATCTACGTGTGTCAGTGTCTCTGGTACATGTGTGAAAACTCACCACTCGTATCGGAGTCATGGATGTGTGAAAGAGGCCTTACATACAGATGCTACAGAGAAGCTGTGAATGGATGCATTAAATCAATTAATTTTGCCTTGATGAATTTCTGAGTACAGATCATGGTAAAAAAACATGAATTGGTCAATGAGTCCATGGAAAAACGCAACAGCAAAGCTTAAAATTTATAAGGCAAAAGTCCCTGACATACATCACCGTAGAGTGGTATTATTACAACAGAATAGAATATATTTGAATTAGTCATGAAAAGAGTGATTAGTTTAATGTAGCAGCATCAAACTCTGTTATTTCCTCAGCCCAGCTGAGGAATATACAGTTGTGCTCAAAAGTTTACGTACCCCGGCAGAATTATTGCTTTCTTGTCCTTTTTTCAGAAAATATGAATGATAATACCAAATCTTTTTCTCCACTCATGGTTAGTGTTTGGGTGAAGCCATTTACTGTCAAACTACTGTTTTTTCTTTTTTAATAATAATGACAACCCAAAACATCCAAATGACCCTGATCATTAGTTCAAATACCCCATTTCTTAATACTGTGTATTGCCTCCCAAACATCAATGACAGCTTGAAGTCTTTTGTGGTAGTTGTGGATGAGGTTATTTATTTTCTCAGATGGTAAAGCTGCTCACTCTCCTTGGCAAAAAGCCTCCTTGTCCTGTTAATTCCTGTGCTGTCTTGCATGAACTGCGAGCTTGAGTTCTGCACAGAGTGGCTAAATGATATTGAGGTCAGGAGACTGAGATGGCCATTCCAGAACCTTTACTTTGTTCTGCTGTAGCCAATGACAGGTCAACTTGGCCTTGTGTTTTAGATCATTGTCATATTGGAACGTCCAAGTACGACCCATGGTCAGCTGATGATTGCAAATTTGCCTCCAGTATTTGCTGATAATGTGCTGTATTCATCTTTCCTTCAACTTTGACCAAGTTTCCTGTGCCTTTGTAACTCACAAATCCCCAAAACAACAGCAATCCACCTCCATACTTTACAGTAGGAGTGGTGTTCCTTTCATTATAGGCCTTGTTGACCTCTCTCCAAATGTAGCGTTTATGGTTGTGCCCAAAAAGTTCAATTTTGGTCTCATGACTCCAAATTACCTTATTCCAGAAGTTTTTAGGCTTGTCTCTGTGCTGTTTTGCATTTGGTAGGCTAGATACTTTGTGGCATTTGTGCAGTAATTGCTTTCTTCTGGCAACTCAACCATGCAGCCCATTTTTCTTCAAGTGCCTCCTTATTGTGCATCTTGAAACAGCCACACCACTAGTTTTAAGAGAGTACAGTATTTCAGCTGATGATATTTGCAAATTTTTCTTTGCATCCCTAACAATTTTAATGGCAGTTGTAGATGGCATTTTTGTTGGTCTACCTGACTGTGGTTTTGTTTTTACAGAGCCACTGATTTTCCATTTGTTAATCACAGTTTGAATGCTGCTGACTGGCAATATCAAGTCATTGGATATCTTTTTGTATCACTTTCCTGTTTTATACAGTTCAACTACCTTTTCCCATAGATCAGTTGACAATTCTTTTACTTTCTCCATCACTCCCAATCCAGAAACGTCAGTGGCTGGATGAAAGATGCATGAGTCTGTCTGGATCCCAGAAACTCACTCAGCTTTTATGCACACACTGATTACAAGCAAACAGGTCTCAGATGAGGATGTTACCTTTACTAGCCATTCAAACCCATTTGTGTCAACTTCTGTGCATGTTACCAGGCCACAATCTCCAGGGCATGTGAACTTTTGAGCAGGGTCATTTGGATGTTTTGGGTTGTCATTATGATTTAAAAAGATAAAACACAGTAGTTTGACAATAAGTGGCTTCACCCACCCACTAACCATGAGTGGAGAAAATGTTTTGGTGTTATCATTCATATTCTCTGAAAAAAGGGCAAGAAAGCAAAAGTTCTGCCAGGGGATGTAAAACGTTTGAGCACAACTGTAATGGAGTGTTTCACATCTGCTTAGCCTGATACTGTATGGAGGATACAAAGATCTTCGGTACTTACTGTACAAACTCTCCCGCCCCGGCTTTGAAATCCTGTGAAAACTCCCTGTGTGATGACCACCTGACAGCCTACAACAAGGCACTGGTTCACATACTAATAGAACCCATCAAATCTTTTGATTTCAAAACATTTTCACTCAACTAGAAAATGGATCAACAGAAAAGCATTTTTTCTCATTACTAAGGAGTGTGTCTCCTACACTGGTAAAAAGAATGTGAATCCACAGAAAGCATTTTTCCCATTACTAAGGAGTGGGTATCCTACACTGGTAAAGAAAATGCATTAAGTGCAAGGGATGCCAAGAATTCGAAGGAGGCACTCCAATACCCATTTGATGAGACGTAGTGGAGAGCCTTATAAAACATTTTTTCTTAAAATTATTGAGTGGGTTTCCTAGACTAGTAATGCCCATATACTAAGTGCATGGGCTGAAAAACATTTTCCCCTGTGGATATATACAGTATATATATATATATATATATATATATATATATATATATATATATATATATATATATATAAATGTTTGAGATAGGCCTCTAAAAATCATCATCATAAACTCCCTTAAAAAAATTCATAGTGAGGGTAGCATGATCACCCTGTTGATTTTTTGGTGGAGGAGAAGAGGGACAATACAAAAAAGATGACATCCTGAAGAGTATACCCATGTTTGAGTGGGAATGGGTTCATGGGAATAGACCAGAAAAAGAAAACACTGGATTTGAATTTATGTTCCGCTGCTGTCATCCGGTGGTGTACAGAAGTCTGTCCCAGTCTAGCCCTTGTTCATTTTGATAAGAGTCAGCCTGTCAGTATTTTAAGTTGACAGGTGGATGCACCTATAGGTTATAATACCCCCAGTGGCCCTAAAACCCCACTCTGACAAAACGCAAGCAACAGGGCAGGCTAGGACGTTCAAGGCATAGAGAGACAGTTCTTGCCACATGTGTAGCTTGGATGCTAAAAACGTTGTAAGCACAAAATGATTCACAGAAGATGCTGGTACGGTTGGCAAGGTACTCCTTCAGCATCTTCCAAAACTTTCCCTCCTTGACAGAGTACCAGTGCATCAAGGCTTGGGCTATGGGAGGGTCTGAGAAAACCATCCCATTCCTTTGAGAAAGTTCCCCTGCCACTGCTACATCAGGCATGTGTCTCCCTAGTCTCCACTCCTTGGTTGTCCAAGGAACTGTGACCTCTGCCACCAACAATGTCAGATGGAAATTTTTAAAATAATTCTTCAACTAGTACTGCAACTTTTTATTAGACCTCTCTGCCATTAGAACGGTGACCAACCAGTAATTAGTGTTGGCCAAGATGAACAAAACGCAGGGTTATGGGAAAGGCAGCGGAACATAAACTCAACCAAGTGTGCCAGACTGCAAACAGCCAAGACTTACCTGTTCCCACCAAGAGGGTGACTGTTCCTGTTGTCCTCCTCCTCTTCATCCTCCCTCTCCTCCTCATCTTCAGGCCATCCAGGCTGAAGAGACGGCATTCAGGTGGTGTGGGTACTAGTGTCTGTAACGCAGGCAACCAATTCCTGTTCTTCCTCCTCCTTCTCCTCATTATCACCTAATACACTTTAAGAAGAAGAGATGGAGCTGGGCTGTGTAGCATCACCCAGTATAGTTTCTTGCTTCATCTCAACTTGCTCCTCCTACAAAGCCTCCTATTTAATTGTGAGCATCGAGCAATTCAGTAGACTGAAGCAGGATGGTGATACTGATTATGGTGTCATTGCCGCTCACCATATTGGTCAAGTCCTCAAAGTTTTGGAGAACTGCAAAAGATGTCAGACATCCATGCCCATGTGCAGAGGCTGACCAGAATACCAACATGCATGGAGTAGCTGGTATTCAACTACTGCACTCTGCTGTTGACAAAGCCTTGCCAACATATGTAACATTTCCAACACCTGGTGACATCACACATCATTCGGTGAGCTGGAAGTTGCAAACACTGCTGCTGCCCTGCCAGCTGTAAACAACTTGCTGAGATGGGCACACATGCAGCATACTTTCACAAGTAGCTTAGGCACATCTGGATAGGTTTTGAGAAAGCGCCAGACTCATGAACACTTAAACTTTGTCTTGGCAACTTCACCCATGTTGGTGCTCTGGGGAACAGTTGCCCATCTTGTGTCTCTGGCCACCTCACTGCCTCTTCCTGCCTGTTGTCCTCACTCTGTGTGTCATCTTCCCGGATTGGGTCAATGACTTCATCGTCCACCACCTCGTTATCCCTCTTCCACACTCTGGTCCTCTTCCTGACTTGCTAATGTAACAATGCCACTTGTTGGCAATTGTGTCTTATCATCATCCTCTATCTCTTGCAACAGTAATTGCATATTCCCACAGTCACCTTTGCATGAGCGCGGTTGCTCAAATATATGGGCATTGCTACATGCAATCTCCTCATGTACTGCTTGAAATGGGCAGGGCGAGAGGCCATAATCTATAACTGGAAATGTGAACAGCTCTTCGAAGTGTCCAAGTGTGGGATCACTTGTCTCTGGGCACTCAGCATGGTGGCTTTAAGGAAGATCAGGGTGAGAATTATGTGGTCCAGAATCACAGCTACTGAGACTGGACCATGTGGTAGACAGGGTGGTAATGGCAAAGTGAGAGGAAGCATTATCTGATATCCATCCAACAACCTTTTTACATTGGTCTGACTTCAAGTGTGGTGTTCCGCACCCCCCTACTAAGTGGGACAGGAGGCTAGATCGACATGATGTGTGCTTGTTGTGTTTCCACGGCAGGAACAGTTTCACCTTACCCATGGCCTCAGACTCTACGCTCTCCATCAGCATCACGTCCACTTCCACGTCCCTTACCATGTGCCTTGCCCATTTTAAATTATGTATGATATAATCCTGTTAAGAAAATGTTACAGACAGTAATACAATGAAAGCAAAATTTGCCCACTACAGATGGACATATAAGATTGCAATATCAATATAGCAATGTCTGGTTTAAAAACAACAGTATCACTGTGCTTGATTGGTCAGCAAACTTGCCTGATCTTAACCCCATAGAGAATCTTTGGGGTATTATAAAGAGGAAGATGAGAGACACCAGACCCAACAATGCCGATGAGCTGAAGTCTGCTATCAAAGCAACCAGGGCTTCCATAACACCTCAGCATTGCTACAGGCTGATCCCCTCCATGCCACGCCACATTGATGCAGTAATTGATGCCAAAGGAGCCCCGACCAAGTATTGAGTGCATTTACTGAACATACATTTCAGTAGGCCAACATTTCGGATTTTAAAATAATTTCTTCAAGCTGGTTTTATAAAGTACCTTATATACTCGTGTATAAGCTGAGTTTTTCAGCACATTTTTTTTGCTGAAAAAGATCCGCTTTGGCTTATACATGAGTCACGGTCCCACTTACCTGTTCTCCGATGCCATGCGGGTTGTCCCAGGTCTTTCCTGGTCATCTACACGCGCCTGCAGTCTCTGTCAGTGTTCCAGTGACTGAAGACAGAGCCGGCGGTCGGCGTTAGCACCGAGGCAAGTGCCAGGGTCTGGAGCAGGCCAGGATACCAGCTCACTATGAAGGCAAGGTGCCTATGCTGCCGCTTGCTCAAGTCTCCGGCACTTATGATATTCAACTGTCCCCGTTCCACCGCTGCGATGTCTTCCGCATCCTGTGACTCTCACGTTTAGGTCAGAGGGTACAATGACATGATTAGTGTGTGCCCTCTGCCTGAACAGTCACTGCAGAGAGATGGCTACGCTGAGGAGCAGCGGTCAGCGACGAGTGATGAGTATTTCATTTTTTTTTTGCAGCATAAACTGTGCATTGTTATGGGAATCTTATGGGGCCCATCATGAACTTTACAGAGCATTTTATAGGGCCCATCTTGAACTTTACGGAGCTTTATAAGGGGTGTATTTGGTATGGAGCATCTTATGGGGCACTGTTATGGCTGGCAATCAGGCAACACAGCGTGCAGTAATCAGCGCACATACAGAGATCTGGCAATAACCAAAAAACAATAGGACGAGCTCTGAGACGTGGAATCTCTGTAGACTGCAGTACCTGATCTATCCTCACACAACTATAAGCAGCAGTGGATTGCGCCTAACAACTACCTATGCAACTCGGCACTGCCTGAGGAGCTGACTAGCCTGAAGATAGAAATACAAGCCTGACTTACCTCAGAGAAATACCCCAAAGGAATAGGCAGCCCCCCACATATAATGACTGTTAGCAAGATGAAAAGACAAACGTAGGAATGAAATAGATTCAGCAAAGTGAGGCCCGATATTCTAGACAGAGCGAGGATAGCAAAGAGAACTATGCAGTCTACAAAAAACCCTAAAACGAAAACCACGCAAAGGGGCAAAAAGACCCACCGTGCCGAACTAACAGCACGGCGGTGCACCCCTCTGCTTCTCAGAGCTTCCAGCAAAAGACAATAGCAAGCTGGACAGAAAAAAACAGAAAACAAACTAGAAGCACTTATCTAGCAGAGCAGCAGGCCCAAGGAAAGATGCAGTAGCTCAGATCCAACACTGGAACATTGACAAGGAGCAAGGAAGACAGACTCAGGTGGAGCTAAATAGCAAGGCAGCCAACGAGCTCACCAAAACACCTGAGGGAGGAAGCCCAGAGACTGCAATACCACTTGTGACCACAGAAGTGAACTCAGCCACAGAATTCACAACAGGGCACATCTTGATCTTTATGGAGCATCTTATGGGGCCCATCTTGAACTTTATGGAGCATTATATGGTGGAAGTATTTTGTATGGAGCATCTTATGGAACCCATCTTGAACTTTATGGAACATCTTATGGGGCCCATCTTGAACTTATATAGGCTTATACTCGAGTCAATGAGTTTTGCAGTTTTTTGTGGTAAACTTAGGTGCCTAGGCTTATATTCGGGTCGGCTTATTCTCGAGTATATACGGTATTCTAATTTACTGAGATAAAGACTTTTGGGTTTTCATTAGCTGTAAGCCATAATCATCAACATTAACAGAAATAAACACTTGAAATAGATCACTTTGCTTGTAATGACTCTATATATGAGTTTTACTTTTTGTATTGAAGAACTGAAATAAATTAACTTTTTGATGATATTCTAATTTTGTGAGATGCACCTGTATGTTTGTTGTTGTTGTATCATTCATAGTATGTCTGAAGAAGGTCTAAAATAAGACTGAAGCGTTACATGTATCACCTGATTGTGGATTGCTCGTTAACGAATAAAACTGAGCTTTTTCAACATATGAGTGCAAATTTTTTCTTAAACGTTGATTTCGTATGCCACACATTTCTAAAATATGATGGCAAAGAATTGGCATTAAAACAAATTCTGAAAAAAAATGCCTGCTTCCTCTTTTCATGTGCACGAGTGACCACATGGTTACTGTTCATTTCATCTCAGTTCACTACAATGGAGAGTAACCCCTTTTGTTATACCACATCTGTGTCATTAATGGGGGTGCATACACCATTATGGAATCAATGGGACCACAACTGACCCTACATTTGTTGCATATTCAATATATTAAATCAATAAGCGATAAAGTATTTGGTGGTAAAAAAAACTTTTATTGGAAAAAAAGAATTTATATTTTTTTAACTTTATTTGTATTTTTTCGATTCTGCTGAAACCTTTGGATTATTTTGGTAGATCACTGGCAAGTAGTAGCTTATTCTAATAAGGTTTTTACTATAGAACACGATGCTAAGCCTCAGTTGAAAAGTTGAGATGCTTTATAACTACTATAGATAAGAACACAATAGGAATTTATACATTAACTGTACACTTGGTGGGAGGTTTGGGTGAAAAATTCAAATCCTCTTATTGCCATGGACAAAGAAAGATTTTGAATCATGGCGCCTTCTTGGTTGTGCAGGAATGTTCCTCCTTGTGTGTGCGTCCGGGAGCACTGGCAGCCCCTCTTAATCATTAAACTTCTTTGTATCAGTGAAATGTTTTCGATTGTCTTAGCTATGGCAATAAGGTAGTCACATTCACTGAAAAGGGAGGTTTTATGGTAGCACTAAAACGACAATGACATGACAAGTGTTACAAAGACACAACAGAAAATTTCTAGTCTGTTTGTTTGACTTTCATCCCCCTAACTATTCCTACAAGTGTAACAAGCTCTATTACAATGGATAACACTAGTTATATGCCTGTAGTCTGTCACCTTTGTGTTTGTGTATTCTTTTATTGTTCTGTTTAATTTTACTGTTCCTCTAGCTGATTTTACTGGATTACTAGCTCAAATATCGTAATGTTTTTTTTTACAGCTGTCATTAGGCTGTTAGCATTAAATAAAGAGAAAGAGGATTCATAGATGCAAGGTTGTCCATATAAAAAAACAGCCTAATTCAGACATCCGTTCTTTTCACATATGAGAAATTAATGTACTGCTTTCCATCCATGACTTAGATCAGGTTTTCATCACTGATTTTCTTGTATAAAAAAAAATTGCAAAGTTAAAAACGGACAGCACATAGATGGTATGTGTATGTTTGTGATTAATTTGCAACAATGCTGTTGAAATAGTCACCTTAGGGTAAATGTACAATTATTAACAAATTGCTAAAGGCAAATAATCCCTAGCTAAAGACCATAACATTAAACTTTTAATAAGACTATTAAAGGAAAAAAGACTATTAAAATCCGCATTAGTCAGTATATATCTGTGGACACAAATATACCACTTATTTCACTAAAGTCATGAATGTGATCAGTGTCCCAATAGTCAATGCTTCTTTTAAGGCTTCTTTCACATGTCCGTTTATTTCCAGAAAATCTATTAGATGCGCCAATTCTGGTGCTTTGCCCGGCTCTTCCCACTTGGCCTGTAGCGGTGGCAAGTGGGGCTCATATTTATATTTGTAGGGTTGATGTCAACTTTGTATTGTCAGGTGGTATCAAGCCCACGGCTTAGTAATGGAGAGGTGTCTATAATGCAATGTAAAAGTATTCACAACATATTCTTAGAGACTAAAAGGATCCTTTCCACAGTCTAAGCATGTTAAACCGGTTAAATCATGGAATATTGGCTGCAGAGCTAAGTAAAATATAGTTTTTACTTTTTAATTTCTCCACTCCGTTGTGGAGATATTAGCTTGTAAAGTTTAGGTTATCAATCATTTATGTTATAGTTCAACTGGGTGTTACCAGAGATGTGTCTCTGGGGGTATGTATTTCTTCCAGTGCATGAAGTTGACCAATCTTAACCAGGTAACAACACACAGGAAAAAAATAACACTCTCTAACTGATCTCCGCAATTACTATGTAGACAAACAGCAGAGCTTAGTTATGTACCATTACAAACACTTCCAAATCTTATCTCATAATGCTGTCGGCTCTCACTCTCCACACACTGATTGCTGTAAGATGAGATTTGGAAGTGTTTGTATTGATACATAACTCAGCTCTGCTGTATCTCTGCACAGTAGCTACCAAGTTATGCATCATTACAAACACTTCCAGATCTCATCTGACTCACTCTCCATGTTCGGTTGGTCCACATTCTACTCTGGAGTAGCATTTTAAAATGTCACTGAATAGTAGAGCAGCTTCACGCGATCGTGCAGCTACAGGAGTGGGGATCTGGTTCTCAGACGAACTCGCCATAGAGAAGGAGGAAACAGCTTATTACTGTCTTCATCTTCTTCAATAAAAAGCATAAAAAAATAAATAAAAAAGTCACTGTCAATCCAAATTGCTATTACTAGACCCACCATCGTAAAAATGTGGCCTCACTGATATCACTTGATAGCGGCAAAAAAAAAGAAAATAATAAAATAAAATGTGCAAAACTGTTTTGACTATTGAAAATGTGCCTGTTCAGGAACAAGGGTAATCCTACCATCTACTAGAAGCCTGCTAAACTGTGAAGCTATGTGTGAAGCTGGCAATTTATTTGAGCAGCTCTAGGCACAGTAGTTGCATGGGACTCAGACTAAATCAACATTTACAAGGTGTAAACTCATTAGGTTTAGCAGAGTAACATTGTGGTTCCCCACCATCATCTCTAATTACCAATGAACTCTAGTAAACTTTTACATGATGCATAAAACTGTCCTCCTTTCCCCAGAGGCATCAATGTGGAACAGGTTATCTCTTTAACACCTACTTGTGGAAGTACAGAGAGGGCTGGAGCGCTCATTGAGTTGGAAAGTAATGACAAGCTAATAAGATCAATTATGTAATGAAATGTTACTAAAGGTAATCATAGGTATGCTAAAGAGAACAACTTCTAAAGGTAATCTGTCACCCAACAGAGGAGCCCTCAATGTAAATTTTGCATTCCACGCAGAAAATTCTACATAGAGGGCATGATTTTTTTGAGGCCACCTAAACATGGTCACATAAGTAGATGCAGGAGAGCCAGGTACAATTTGTTATTTAAAGTCCCTTTAAGTCTGCTTGCTTGTATGCAAATTTTAAAAATGTTTACCCTTATGTTAAAATATATTGTGTATTTATTTACTCTCTTATATAGTGCCATTAATTCAGCAACGCTTTACAGATATTAGCACTGTCCCCATTAGGGCTCACAATTTAGATTCCCTATCAGTATGTCTTTGGAGTGTGGGAGGAAACCGGAGAACCCGGAGGAAACCCACAAAAATGCCGTGAGAACATACAATCTCCTTGCAGATGTTGTCCTTGATGGGATTTGAACGCAGGACCCCAGCTTGGCAAGGCTGCAGTGCTAAACACTGCTTTGGTAGGGAAATTTAAAAAAAACTGTATTGGCTTTCCAAATTAGAGCCATTCTGCCAACAGCTATGAGCAGTGTAGGGAGGCTTTGGGCACATGTATATGCTATAAAGCTGAGATGCCAGATTAATGCTTAGTTGGGGCAGAATGGCCCCAGCTCAGTGGTTAGCGCTGTAGCCTTGCAGCGCTGGGGTCATGGGTTCAAATCCCACCAAGGGCAATATCTGTAAGGAGTCTGTATGTTCTCCCCGTGTTTGGGCGGGTTTCCTCCTACATTTTCAACAACATACTAATGGGGAATTTAGATTGTGATAACAACCAAAAAAAAAGAGAAAAAAATGTCCCTAAAATATAACTTTTAATTAATAAAGGTAAAAATTACCTAATAGATGTCAGGAGACAGTATTACTTAACCATATAACTTAATACTAAAAAAGGATAGAGGTATCTAGGTGAGGGGGTGCTCTCTCCCTAATTCACCCTACCTTACCGTGGAGGTTGGCACCCTAAAGTCGACATGGCGCCCCCACTCAACGACGGCTCTCCCTTGAGACCCTAATGGGGACTACTTAAAGAAAATACCACCACCAACACCACAAATATTTAAAGTACTAATGTGCTAAAGTGCTTAAATGACACCTGCAAGGTATATTCAGTGTTTGTCATATACCAGTTAATTATTCAGGATTCTCTTGGTATGAATCCTGCTCCCTAGTAACTGGGGGTGCGAGCTGTGAGTGGAGATATTGATGGAATTCTATTCAATATCAGACAAGTGCATACAGATAGACTAATATATCTTATCATATAGATATCTCAAGATGCAAAAGATTCCTCAAGAGAAAAAAAAAATACACTCTATAGGATGATAATATTGTTGTCAACTGCACAACATGTGGTATTCACACATACATTGGTAAATGTCAATATGTTCACATCCGAACAGAGGGGGAGTGTCCCATTCAGAGATATTGGTAAGGTATATTCAAAACTCCCCAATTCATAGGTGACAATAACCACAGTAGTAAAAAACTGCTCACACATATTCAGTAAAGGGTGACAATACGTTACGTAGCACATTGCAGGATTTAAATGATCAGAAGTTTAAGACATGGTCAGAGAAAAATAGTACCAATGGTACTCATCGTTTTGCTGCCCGTCCCAACGCGTTTCCCCCCGGGAGATGGACCGGGGTTCATCAGGGGACCAAAAAAGGGGGGCTTGTTTCCCGAGCCGGTGGCTGCTACAATGAGCTACACCTGGCTCTGACCGCTCACTGTGAAGGGTTACCTGTCACTCGCCGTCCTGTTTAAATAACATCCGCCGCCATATTCGGCGTGCCCTCCTACCGGATGTGTCGTATTACTGCTGCCGGTCTTTGCACTAGAAAGAGGAGGAACGTTCCTACCATAGGGAGGCTATTCAATGTACCACGCAATGATAGAACGCTATGCGCACCAACATATAGATTGTGAGCCCCATCGGGGACAGTGATGATAATGTGCGCAAACTGTAAAGTGCTGCAGAATATGTTAGCGTTATTTAAAAATAAAGATTATTATTAAGATTTATTTATTAGTTAACACAATGTGGCATGAACAAGGTATCCATTGCTTTAGTGACTATGTTATCTGTAAATGAAGAGTCATTGACAAAAGCACATGTGCAGTATGCAGAATATATTGGCATATGGTTAGGTCACTGATGTAATTATTTGGATATCTTGGTGACTTTTGTGAATGGCAGTATGATCAAAATTTATGTAAAGATTGTCTTATCCAACATATCAAACAACGAGCGGATAATAATTTTATCACAACTGCTTTGTAAATACAGTCAAAAAGAGTCATTCATCTCCGTCCTCAGATCCCCAAAACTATGTTTTGAGTGCAAAAATGGAACTTTACGTATTTAATTGTAGGATTTATGTTTCTCCTCCTCAGAAAATAATAGGGGTGTGCAACTTGTCATTCTTATTCAGTGTTTGTGGATTTTTTGCTTATTGATGCTGCATCTGTTTTGTCAGCACGCAGGGTAATGGAGAAAGTTAATTGTGTTGGTTGTAAGGCCACCTGTCACACACATGCCTCATTTCCATACTAATGGGCCAACAGTGGCAGGCAGTAGAGCTGAGCCTCCTGCGCTCTCACTATATTTTCAACAGTAACAGCTCTTGTCTTTTCAGAAATATGGGATAAACGCACACACAGCTCTGCCATCAGACTTCACTGTGGGCTGGATCTCCTAAATCTATCGTAGAAAAATCATAGATTTCAAGGACAAGACAAAAAACTGTATTCATTATTTAATATATTTGCATTGTATTTATTCAATGATAACTACATTTGTAAAAATTGCTGGTTACAAGACCCTTATAGTCTAAAATTACAGCATAAGTGCATTTGTGTGTGTTGGTGTATGTGAGTGAGTTTGTGTGTGTTTATGTGTGTATATGTGTGCATGTGTGTGTGTGTATGTGTGTTGTATGTGCGTGTGCATTTGTGTGTGTTGTAAGATTGTAGTAGCATTGTATGCAGTGAAGAGGCAGTGACCCACAAAGTTCCAACACAAAAGTCTCTTTAATGTGTTTCCTCACAGCATTAAAGTCCAATTCACACAAATGCATATAACTTCAGTGTATATTATCAGTGTTCAGTTCACACCAGTTCATAGCAAAATATATTATATGGCTTTAGATTTGCAGTCCTAAACAGGCCAGACTTCCCTTGTCCAGTTTCCCTGGGCGACCGCACGCCATATTACAGTCTCCATACACAGTCTCACATGTTGCAGACACAACCCACGCCAGCCTTCCTCTGACTAGTTCCCGTGGGTGTCCTGCATTGCTATATCACAGTCTTTCTACTCACACAGCTGTACACAGCCCAACATATCCTCCTGATAGCAGCCGGGCACCATAGCCACCTGTTTGCAGTCGTTACACATGCTAGCACTTTTTCGGGCACAGGACATCCACCTCCGGGCAAAGGACTGTCCACATCCATCTCTTTCAGGCACAGGACATCCACCTCCGGGCAAAGGACTGTCCACATCCGTCTCTTTCGGGCACAGGACATCCACCTCCAGGCACAGAACTGTCCACATCTGAGACCAGTACCATGGACAACTTGCATCACTGTATACACTGTATACGCTGCGGGTGCCAGGTTATTCAGCTGCCCTGGGTGCTGGCTCCGCTGGCCTGTGCCACTATGCACTCAGCCAGCGCTCTGCAGGCCTCTGCTGTGTACACCAGCACACACCAGACTGACACTGACCTGCACCTCACACACCTTACACCTCTTACTGCAGGGCTTTTAACACACACAAACCTGTAGTCATTAGCCACATGGAAAACCTGGATCGGACATCCGTGACTCCTATGCACACCTAAGGACTTCATCCATCTGCATGCACAACCTGGGGAGCGCAAACAGCACCCCCTAGCTGTAACTGGGGTCACTGCCTCACAGTGTCTATATGTGTAAGTGTGTATGTATATGTGTGTGCATGTGTGTATGTATGTGTGACAGCTTCGACTGCAGGCGCGGCTCAGCCGAAGCCTCCAGGTCGCCAGACCACGACAACGTGGGGCGAGCATCGCAGGTGGGAACAGAATGTGGACCCACTGGACCACAGAAGGGAACCTGAACCTATCCAGACTAGGAAAGGGGTAGTGAGCAGGGTCTATGGCAGCTGAGCTTGTGGACAAGATGGTGACATGCAGAACTAGATAACACCGCACAACTTCAGGTATGAAGAAAGATAAAGTTTAATCAAACGAAATCACAGTACATAAATAGAACATAACTGTGCCAGGCTCCCGATTCAGCACATCAAGAAAGGTTACACGTCTCTGGGAAACAGACGAAGACAGGAGTACATCACGGGTTGATGCAATCCAGGGATATCTGGCACGGGCATACTAGGCTGGCCTCTATCTCAGGCCTCAGGCGTAGCACAGGCTCAGCAGGAGAACATCAGACACCGACCTCGGACAGACGTCAGACAATGGCAAGGGTCATCACAGGTTTATGCAGTCCAGGGTCACCTGGCACAGGCATACTAGAACGGCCTCTCTCTCAGGCCTCAGGCGTAGCACAGACTCAGCAGGAGAACATCAGACACTGACCTCGGACAGATGTCAGACAATGGCAGGGGTCATCACGGGTTGATGCAGTCCAGGGTCATCTGGCACAGGCATACTAGGATGGCCTCTCTCTCAGGCATCAGGCATAGGACAGGCTCAGACGGAGAACATCAGACACTGACCCAGGACAGACATCATCACAGGGTGGACCCCGGGGAACCGGCGGGACATCAGGACACAGGCAGAACATCAGGACACAGGCTAGACATCAGGACATCTGAACATCAGGACACAGGCTGGACATCAGGACATCTGAACATCAGGACACAGGCTGGACATCAGGACACAGGCTGGACATCAGGACACAGGCTGGACATCAGGACACAGGCTGGACATCAGGACATCTGGACACAGGACACCAGGACATCTGGACATAGGCTGGACATCAGGACATCTGGACACAGGCTGGGCATCAGGACATCTGGTCACAGGCTGAACAACAGGACATCTGAACATCTGAACATCAGGACACAGGCTGGACATCAGGACATCAGGACACAGACTGGACATCAGGACACAGGCTGGACATTAGGATACAGGCTGGACATCAGGACATCTGGACACAGGCTGGACATCAGGACATCTGGACACAGGCTGGGCCTCAGGACATCTAGTCACAGGCTGAACATCAGGACACAGGCTGGACATCTCCTGGTCCTTACGTATTGCCAGTCCTACTCTAACAAAAACACACCATAAGAGGAAAAAACCTCCACTATTCTTGACAAAAAAAAAAAACAGTAACAGGCAGAGATGCTTACCTGTTCAAGGCCTCCAAACAATTACAATTTTTTTTTTCCTCTTATGGTGTGTTTTTGTTAGAGTAGCACTGGCAATACGTAAGGACCCTTGGTGTGGGTTGCCAGCTTAAATATTATGGCCATAATACCAACCAATACCTTACATACATTGTTATGTTTTTGGGCACGTCATTTTTTCACGGTGCAGCTGGGCCCTAGATGGCTCTGTAAACTGTGGCTTCTGTTCACACAGGATGCATTATAGCAATGGCTGGCCCACGTTGTGGCGTCATTAATAGGCCTTGAGCCATATGCTCTGCATTTCTGTGTGAACATGCCACATACAGATCATTTTGCACAGGTGTGCCAGGCGGCCAAATGCTGATTGTAGGCTGGCTGCATTATCGGTGTTATTGCACCTGTGCTTCTGTCATCCACCATCTTATCTTGGGTCCGCTGCACTTTGGTTAGTGTAATTGTTTGGAGGCCCTGAACAGGTAAGCATCTCTGCCTGTAACTGTTTTTTTTTTTTAAAGCAGAGACATGCAGAGTAACGCCGGAGAAACAAGGTACAACCCACCGGTGTTACAGTATGTGTGTGTCTGTATGTATGTGTGTATGTGTGTGTATATGTTTATGTATATGTGTGCATGTGTGTGTGTGTATGTGTGTGCATGTGTGTGTATGTATGTGTGGGTGTGGGTGTGTATGTGTGTGTGGTTGTATGTGTGGGTGTTTATGTGTGTGTATGTATGTGTGTGTAAATGTGTATATGTATGTGTATATGTATGTGTGGGGGTGTGTATGCATGTATAGCAGAGCTAGATTTTCCATGAATGTAGACTTGATCTATATCATTACCATAATTTACATATTTATTACAGTGCACAGATGGACAGCTAAATGAAAAACGACTGACAGATGAATGGACAGATAGATAAATAGATAGATATGACAAAACAGACAAAAATATTGGGACATCTACAGCAGATGGTCCCATTCTAAATCCATAAGCATTATTACAAAGTTTGCCCACTGATCCACCTGTTTATTATGATCGCTTATATAACACTGTCATATTCCACAGACATCATTACTGTCACCCTTGGGGCTTACAGTCTAAATTCCCAAAAGAGCTTGTCTCTGGAGTATGGGAGGAAATCCACACAAATAACATACAAATTCATTGCAGATGTTGTCCTTGGTAGGATTTGAACCAAGTACCCCAGCACTGCAAGGCTACAGTGCTAACCACTAAGCCACCATGCTGTCACTCTTCACTGAAGGCATTCTAAAAAATTCTGTTTACATTTTTTCTTCTTAACCCCCTCACGACATGCCCCGTACTAGTACGGTGCATGTCGTGTCTCCCCCTTTGATGTGGGCTCCGGCGGTGAGCCCACATCAAAGTCATGACATGTCAGCTGTTTTGTACAGCTGACAAGTGCGCGCAATAGCGGCGGGTGAAATCGCTATTCACCCGCCGCTATTAACCTATTAAATGCCACTGTCAAACGCAGACAGTGGCATTTAACCGGCGCATGATCGGGGGTCGGCGATGCATCAGGAAGGTAACCATAGAGGTCCTTGAGACCTCTATGGTTACTGATGCAGGCCTGCTGTGAGCGCCCCCCTGTGGTCGGAGCTCACAGCACAACTGCATTTCAGCTACATAGCAGCGATCTGATGATCGCTGCTATGTAGCAGAGCCGATCAGGCTACGCCAGCTTCTAGCCTCCCATGGAGGCTATTGAAGCATGGCACAAGTAATAAAAAAATGTTTTTAAAAATATGAAAAAAATATAAAAAATATAAAAGTTTAAATCACCCCCCTTTCGCCCCATCCTAAATAAAACAATTAAAAAAAAACAAACCTACACCTATTTGGTATCGCCGTGTTCAGAATCGCCCGATCTATCAATAAAAAAAAGCATTAACCTGATCACTAAACAGCGTAGCGAGAAAAAAATCCGAAACGCCAGAATTACGTTTTTTTGGTCGCCGTGACATTGCATTAAAATGCAATAACGGGCGATCAAAAGAACGTATCTGCACCGAAATGGTATCATTAAAAACGTCAGCTCGGCATGCAAAAAATAAGCCCTCACCCGACCCCAGATCACGAATAATGGAGACGCTTCGGGTATCGGAAAATGGCACTTTTTTTTTTTTTTTAAGCAAAGTTTTGAATTTTTTTTCACCACTTGGATTAAAAATAACCTAGACATGTTAGGTGTCTATGAACTCGTAATGACCTAGAGAATCACAATGGCAGGTTAGTTTTACCATTTAATGAACCTAGCAAAAAAGCCAAACAAAAAACAAGTGTGGGATTGCACTTTTTTTTGCAATTTCACCGCACTTGGAATTTTTTCCCGTTTTCTAGTAAAAGACATGGTAAAACCAATGGTGTCGTTCAAAAGTACAACTCGTCCTGCAAAAAATATGCCCTCATATGACCATATTGACGGAAAAATAAAAAAGTTATGGCTCTGGGAAGGAGGGAAGTGAAAAATGAAAACGCAAAAACGAAAAAAGGCTGCGACTTGAAGGGGTTAATGTAGAGCATTTGTAAGGTTATGTAGAGAAGAAGACCGGGCTGTGAGTGCTGATAGGGAACCGGGTCCGGAACTGCTGGGGCTGAACCTGAACCTACTGTTGCAGGGGGGAAGGAGATTGGAGACAAAGCAAACCCTTAACCTGTGTAGAAGGGGCGTGGCAAGCGAGGAAGTTATAAAAGGGTTTGAGTGGGAAAATAAAGGGACTTCCTGCTAGAGAGAGGAGTCAGAGAGGAGTGCCGGGCTATGGGGAAAGATAAGCCGAATAGTAGCGATCACGGGTACAGCGAGGGCTCCAAGGTTTCGGGGGGGGGGGAGGGGCAGGTGGTGGAGGAATGCACGCCGAGTGGAGAATTGCGGTGAATACCACTTTGCTGAGCTGCGCATAATGGACTTGGGGCTCAGCGGGCAAGAGCGGTGATCGCCCGCTTCCGCCAAAAGTGAGGCGACTTGTTAGGCGAGGAAGCCAGAAGAACTCAGCACCGGCCTCAGCCAGCAGCTGACCAGCCATCTGACTCAGGAGAAGAAACGGACAACCGAGTCACACTAAGTGGAGTTAATATATAGACTGCCATTCTGAAATACTCTTTCCCCTGTTTACCCATCATCCTTTATCTGTTTATTTCCTGCTGCTTCCTGCGAAAGGTTACTCCTGTATTGATGATATAAGTAATTGTTAACCCCTGCTCTGTGCTTCTGCATCACTGCATCCGAATACCTGTGTTTCAGTTAGACAATGATGTTCGAGAAGGGTCTGGCTCATATCTTTATTGTAATTCATCCCAAAGGCGTTTGATGCAGTTGAGATCTGACTGTGGTTTTTACTCATCAAACTCATCCAGCCATGCCTTTATGGACTTTGCTTTGTGCCATGGGTCACAGCCATGGTAGAACAGAAAAAGGGTATTATAAAAACTGTTCTAATTTTGAAGCATACAATTGTCCAAAATGTCTAGTTATGCTTAAGCATACCCTCTGGAACTAGAGAAGTGCGATTTTTTTTCCACAGAACATGCTTCCACGGCTCTAGAGCGCAGTGATAGGATGTTCTACACCATTCCCTCAGCCATGGAGACCCATAGCATGAAGCCTCTACAGCATGAAGCTTCTGATGATAAGGCCAGAATATATTAAGAACTCTGGATTTTTGAGTACCGCATTGTTGACTTCTGCGCTCTTATACATGACCGCCTATCGCCAATAAAGGATCCTTTCCATAAGACATCCTCCACCCCAACTACCCTGTTCCCTTTAAACCATTCCGTTTAACTACCCAAGAAAAACACACCACCACGTTAATTTCTTTTGGATAATTTGGCCACAGCGGCCATTTTATTAACAAACAAATACATGAATAACAACATGTAAACGTTGCAAATGTAAAAACCTCGAGGGGAAGGTTCTTGGAGCTAAAAAATCTGGCTCATAATAGGCAGAAAGCCTACACAAAAATTTAACCAAAAACACGTATTTACCCGCAGCCGTAACCAACAGCTCGAGGGCACCATGTTACCCATTTCAGGCAAACCAACCACACAGCTCCCGAGGTAAACACCCCATCCAGAGCCCGTAACAAAAGCCAGATCAACCCTATAAGCATCATCACCAACTCCAAGAACCCCACCCCACGCCACACACGAACAGCCCTGACCGCCTCAGGCTCGTGAGTGCCCCACCATCGCCAAAGCTCTTTCTACTCCTTCCTGTAGACCGAGCGCCCATAAATCCATACCAATCTCGTTGAGATGCACTCCATCATCCCTCCAGAAATTACCGACCCCGGCCTCTAGCTCAAAATGTCTCACGGCAATACCCCCGTTCCGAGACACAAAACTCGCCACCGTCCTATTCAGTTTCACTCTGGCCCTGTTAATCCCTTTATGGGAACGGGCCTCCCGCCACGTCCGCCGTGGCACAATGTCCGACCACACCGTCAGTATACCAGGAAAAGATACCCACAGTCTCAACAAGTCAAAACGGATATCCCGAATCAGTTCCCTCACTGGTTTTGCCCCCAAATCGTTACCTCCTAGGTGAACCACCAAGATGTCCGGGGGGCGATCCAAACGGGCGGCGCGGGAGAATTCCGACAACAAACTACGCCACAACATACCACGAAGACTCATCCAACGAATGACAACTGCCTCCCGACCAAAACCCAATTGCCTACCATTCGACCTAGCATCAGTAAACGAACGAGTGTCCAACAATCCAAGCCAAGAAGGGGGTCTGACCTGGAAAACAACCACAATTAACAATACGCAAAAACACACCCCCAGCATCGCCGACTCAATGTTGAACATAAGACAGATAACGATTTGAACTCCATCTGCCTATTTTCTTAATCACATCCGGACCCAGGCCCAAACCATCGGCCTCGGACGCGGCCCCAATCCTAAAAGAGTGCGAACCGAAATTATCCGGGTTGACACCCAGGAATCCCAAGCCTTTCTTCAAAATGGCTACAAATTGGAAACGTGACAGAAAATCCCCTTCTTGGTGTTGTAACAAAGGGCCTGACCTGACCAGGCACAAACTCCAATATGCTTCCAAACAGTGTTGCGGGCACATCCCGCTACCAGCCACCCTTCCTAACACTACCTTCTTTCCCCTGCCCAGCTGATCCGTCTTTGAACACCTGATCCAAAAAGCGATACCACCATCCCAAAAAACCACATCTTCGGCCAACAGACCACCCGCCCTGTCCTTGCTCGGGGAAACCAACTCTCCCAAACGCAAAGCACCAAAAAATGCTAAAGAAAAGGCCAACCGAAACAGTACCGCCTCGAACTGAGAAGAACAAATGAAACCTAAGGCCTCACCTAACCGCTGCAACATCCCAAAAGAAATGGGCATACGCTTATCAAAAGTCACATTACCTTTGTGAAAACCCTTCAACACCTGCCGTATCACAAAGTCCTTTGTAACATCCCTTAACCCTTGCAGCTGAAAACCGAAAGCCAAACCTGCTATAAACTTGTTTAACCTAGACACAGACCAACCCCACTCCACCACCTTACCTATCAGGGCCAATAATGCCATTGTCCTATCGCTATCAGACTCAGCCGAGCCACATTGGGCCAACCAACCTTCCCACATGGCCCATGCCGCCGTATAATCTGACCATGTCCTGTTTGACACTGAAGCTTGGATCAATCAGCCTCCCCTTCCGTAACAACCTGCCACAGATGCAAAGGACATGCTGCTCCTGTCGCCTCCGAATCTGGAGCCAATTCCCGGAATCGGTCCCACTGCAAATGAGACAAAGCGTCAACTATAGTGTTTTGAACGCCTGGCACGTGCACCGCCGAAATCCATGCATTCAACTCTAAGCATCTCAACACCAATTCCCTGACCAGCCTGATTACTGGGGGGGAGGAAGACGATAGGCTGTTAATAACGGACACCACGCTCGAGTTATCACAATGAAAACGTACTCGCCGGTCCCTAAAATTGTCGCCCCAAATAAACACCGACACCACAATTGGGAACAGTTCTAACAACGCCAAATTCTTGATAAGCCCATTCTTTCGCCAATCTTCAGGCCACACCCCCACACTCCATTTTCCTCCACAATAGGCCCCATAACTAACTCCACCCGCTGCATCCATGTAGATCTCGCAGTCAAAGGCATTCAGATCCTCCCGCTGAATAAGCGACCTGCCGTTATAGTTTTCCAAAAAACATTGCCAAACAAGAAGGTCGTCCTTATGCTCTCTACCCAAACGGATAAAATGATGGGCCGACCGGACTCCCGCCGTCGCCCTGGACAATATGCGGCAAAAAATCCTGCCCATCGGCATAATGCGGCAAGCAAAAATCAGGCGGCCCAGCAATGACTGCTCCTTCAGAGTTGCCTTCCACAATTTTCCGATCCTGCCCACCTCCTGCTTAAGCAACAGCAACTTATCGTCCGGCAACCTACACTCCATTTTTTCGGAATCAATGAGAATCCCTAGAAAACTCAAAACCTTGCAGGGGCCCTCCGTTTTATCCTGCGCCAAAGCAACACCAAACTGTCCGGCCACCCATTCCATGGTAGCAACTAGATGACAACACACCGCAGAATCCGGTGGACCAACAAACAAAAAGTCATCCAAGTAGTGAATGACCGAAGGAACAGCCGAAACGTCTCTAACTACCCATTCCAAAAAGGTACTGAAAGTCTCAAACAATGCACAAGAAATCGAACATCCCATAGGCAAACACCTATCCAAGTTAAAACCACCCTCCCACCAACAACCTAACAAAGGAATGCTCTGCGGGTGCACCGGCAAAAGCCTAAAAGCCGACTCGATGTCTGTTTTTGCCAACAAGGCCCCAGGCCCGTACTTTCGCACCCACTGGACAGCCGCATCGAACGAGGTGTAAGCAACAGAGCACAACTCCTCCACAATCCCATCATTAACCGAGGATCCCTTGAGATACTGCAGGTGCTGAATTAGCCGGAACTTGTTCGGCTCCTTCTTGGGCACCACCCCAAGCGGGGAAACAATAACGTCAGCCATGGGCAGCGAACTAAACGGCCCCGCCATTCTTCCCAATTCGACCTCTTTTGCCAACTTAGCCGAAACAACCTCCGAATGCAAACTAGCCGATCTCAAGTTTTTTGTAGAAAAGGGGACAACATGCGTCGGGTGAGGGATCTTAAACCCCTCAAGAAAACCATCCCTAATAACCTCCGCCTTTTGATAATCCGGGTATCTATTTAGATAGGGGGCCATCTTTTGAAGCCTCACTGGAGTCACCCCCTTGACCGCCACCCACTGATGGCTTACCCCGCGATTTCTTGAAACACTTAGCAGCCCCATGTGAGGCCCCGTTGCAATGGGAGCACACGTGTTTAAACTTACAGGTGGCGCCATACTTACACTGGCCGTCGTTAAACTGCCAGCATGTCCCCGTTCTTTCCTTTGCCCCCTGTGACCCCTGTCCTCCTCCACCTTGTCCTGACTGCTGACTGCTACCCCCCCGCCCCCTTGAAAGGACTGCCCATATCGCACCAGAGCCATCATCTTCAACCACAATCCAATGTCCTTTTGATCCCATTTTATCTCGGGCCCCACCGCTTTCCGCTGCCTGAACTTTTTATCGTATCGCAGCCAGGCCTGGTCCCCGTAGGTACGATGTGCTTCTCCAATAGCATCCAAATAACAAAACAGGCCCGAGCAATTCTCAGGGAATTTCTCCCCTATAACACTTGCCAGAATGGCAAAGGCCTGCTGCCAGTTAACGAACGTCTGAGGAATAGTGTTGAGCATTCCGATACTGCAAGTATCGGGTATCGGCCGATACTTGCGGTATCGGAATTCCGATACCGAGATCCGATACTTTTGTGATATCGGGTATCGGTATCGGATCAATAGGGATGTGTAAAATAAAGAATTAAAATAAAAAATATTGATATGCTCACCTCTCCGGCGGCCCCTGGACATCACGCTGCTAACCGGGAGGCTTCTTTGTTTAAAATGCGCACCTTTAGGACCTGCGAATGACGTCCTGGCTTCTGATTGGTCGCGTGCCGCCCATGTGACCGGCACGCGACCAATCAGAAGCCGCGACGTCATTCGCAGGTCCTCAATTCCTAGAATTAGGAGTTTAGTGAATGAGAATGACGTCGCGGCTTCTGATTGGTCGCGTGCCGCCCATGTGACCGGCACGCGACCAATCAGAAGCCGCGACGTCAATCTCATTCACAAAAACTCCTAATTCTAGGAATTAAGGACCTGCGAATGACGTCGCGGCTTCTGATTGGTCGCGTGCCGGTCACATGGGCGGCACGCGACCAATCAGAAGCCGGGACGTCATTCGCAGGTCCTAAAGGCGCGCATTTTAAACAAAGAAGCCTCCCGGTTAGCAGCGTGATGTTCAGGGGCCGCCGGAGAGGTGAGCATATCAATATTTTTTATTTTAATTCTTTATTTTACACATCCCTATGGATCCCAGGGCCTGAAGGAGAGTTTCCTCTCCTTCAGACCCTGGGAACCATGAGAATACCTTCCGATACTTGATGTCCCATTGACTTGTATTGGTATCTGATATCGGTATCGGCGATATCTGATATTTTTCGGGTATCGGCCGATACTATCCGATACCGATACTTTCAAGTATCGGACGGTATCGCTCAACACTACTGAGGAATAAGGCGCCAACGCCTCTTTTCTTCCTCCTCCTTTTTGCTATCGTCTTTCTTTCCTTTATCCAAATTAAATTTTTCTAAAGGAAGGAGAGAGAAAATATCTACGTATTCGTCCTTCCAAATCTTTTCCTTCACCTCTTTCTTCAAATGGGCCCCCAGCGGGCCCTCAAAACACACATAGACCTCGCCTTTTGCCCTATCGTCTAACTTCACGGTATCACCCTTCCCTGTTTCCGCTTGCACCGACACCCCCACCGCTGAAGATGGCGGCCTGCTACCAGAACTCGCAATCTCCCTTGGACCCCCTACTCCACAACCAGCAACTGACACTCAAGCCCCTGCGGGCAACGCTCCCACACTATCCGTAACCCCACCATCCAATCTCCTCAGAATCTGCGACATACCCGCCAAAAGCTCTCTAACGCCCGGAACCTCACCACCACCCCCACCCCGCTCAACTAACCCCGAAACACCCGGCACCGGAAAAAGACTGGACATATACTCACGGGGCTGCGCAGGTGCTGTGTCCCCACCAGCCGTGCCTCCTGAATCCTGCCGGTCCCTTTCGTCACGATGCTCATTCCCGGAGTCGTCGCTGCCATTCATCTCTCCCAGGCCCGCGCCCCTGGCCTCCACATCACCAGGGGGGACCGAGACTGGCGAAGGCGACCGGTCCCTCGACCTCCTGGTGGATCTGGATCTGGCAGCCTCCGTGGGTCCTCTATGTGCTGCAGCCGGACAGTCCACTCTGGACCCCGCTCCCACGGCGCGACCGCGACCCGCTCCCTGCCGCAACGCTGCCACCAGCGTGCCCGACATCCTGCTCTGCCGACCTGTCCCCGAGCCTGGTGCACCCGCCACTGTCCTTCCCGGCTCCTGGATGATGCCGCCGCCGCTGGGCTGCTCCATCGCCCCGTCGCTGGTGCCGCCGCCGCTGGAGCTGCTCCCTGGCGGGTACAAGCTGGAGATCCCGGCACCACGGCGCCCCTGTGCCCACTGCTAGGCCGAACCGGAAGTGCGGCCCTGAAATCCTGTGCAGCGCCGGCGTCCGGCCGCGCCTGCACCGCTCTCCCAGCACCTCATTGCCTAGCACCGGCAGGGCCACCTGGTGGATTTCTGCCGGAGGGGGAGCGGGCAAGGTGGCTGCGTCGCGTCCCCCAGCCCCCGCAGTGTCCCGGGAGGGGCTCCGCGGTTTGCACCTGCCGCGCGGTGTCACGTCGGGGGACAGCATCTCGGGTGGCCTCGTCCTCCTGGTCCTGCTGCCCTGGCTCCCGCTGTCCCCTAGCAGCCCGGTGAGCTGTTCCTCAAGCCATCCGGCCCTCCTGGATCGTGCCTCCCTGCGAAGCTGAGCGACCAAGCTGTCCACTGTGGACATGGTGAGTAGCTGTGGCAGCAGGTCCACTCACTTCGCCTGTCTCTGACCAACTGATCCCCCTTCCCGCATTTTTCCAAGCCCCCGCCTCCCCTTTCCACAAAACCCCCACCCCATTCCTCTCCTAACAATTCCGGGACCCCTTGTTTAATTTTAAAAAATACTGCACTGCTCCCCATGGCAACGCAGTCATGTGCGGGCTTCCTTTTAGCTGCGCCCCATACAGCCCCCCCTCTATTCAGTACCAAGCAATCCCGCGCTATAGAGTTACATGGTCCGCTTTTTCGTGGCCAAGTAGCTGCCATTCTGAAACACTTCCTCTTTTCAATAAAACCACTTGCACTTGATAATGGAATATTTTCAAGGGAGGAAATGTGATGAACTGACTTATTACAACTATGAAAATACAGAGCTCTATACAACAATCCATTCTTTCACAAATAATGGTAAAGGTTGAATTCAGTATACCTTTGTCCTCTAATAGAGAGATTTCAAAAACTAGCTAAATAAATTGCCAATATGTAGAATATTATGAACTGTCTTCAGGCCTTTTATTATAATAAAAACTGAGTACATTAGTAACTGCATATTTTTAGTTAATGAGGCCGATGTAGTCACTTTCAAAATCCATGTAAGAATAGCTATACAATTCTTTCTAAAAATGTGCCTGCCTAATATTAAAATTAGCGTGGAAGGACCACGCGGCCATCTTGGTGCCGGGGGTCTCTATGGAGACCATCTGGACATCACAATGTGCTGATGAAAGTGCACAGGGAGCCCACTCCCTGAGCGATGCTTCTCTGTGCTGCTGTCACTACTGACAGCGGCATCAGAGGGGTTAAATGTTCACAATCGTGCTAGCACCGATAGTGGGCATTGCTGCTGGTGTCAGCTGTCACATACAGCTGACATCCGCACACGATTGCCGCAGCACTCAACATGACGCCACACAATCACAGCGCCGTACTAGTACTGCTCTGGTCACAAACGCATCTCTCGCAGAGCAGTACTTCTACGGCGCATGTCGTGAAGAGGTTAATTAGTACAGAAAAGCTTTGATTATGCACTTAAAAATGCAACAACATTTTTTCCCTTGCGTTTTCTTTTCAGACTCCACATAGAAGCCTATAGTGAACAAAAAGCACTAAAACCACAGAGTTCAGAAGCGTGTTTAGATCCACAGAGGGTGGAGATTTCATGGAATCACATCCACTTTGCTTGGACATTTAGACCCTGTTCACATGTAGGGTAAATGCCGTGTTCTTTCTTATGCTTTTTTGCATAGAAATTCTGCTGTGTTTAACTGTGAAAGCAAAGCAGATGTGATTTCATGAGCACCGCGCTCGCTGTGAGTCTAGAGAAGCTTCTGAACTCTGCGATTTTGGTACATTTCATTTTTTCGGCGTCTTCTATATGGAGCCTAAAAAACGCATGTAAAAAACTGCAGATACTCTTTTCAAGTGCAGAATCAAAGCTTTTCTGTACTATAAAATACACTTAAAAACGTAACTTAACATTTGCACTAAAACTGCATCAAATAAGGGGGAAAAGGCTTAAAAACGGCAAAAATGCAAATAACCGGAGAAGATTGTTATTGTGTAGTTTGAAGCATGGGATCATGCTATGTGTGAACACGGCCTACAGACACCAAAAGGTAGATGTCAAATAGTGAAGCTACATAAAGATGAGAAAGTTCAGTCTTCTACGACTGTGAGTGAAGGAACAAAAAATAAAACTGTATGTCCTAACTAGAGATGAGCAGGATGCACAGATGACGTAGTACCAGTCCTGGCTAATCAAAAGCCGTGTCGGGGACGCCGGGTGGTAAGAGATTCGCGGGACCACTGTCCTGCACGTTGGACCAGAGTCTCGTGAATTGATCTCCTAGATCTCTAGTCCCAACTGTCCTGGATAGAGCGGACAGTCTCGGATTTGGGTCCTCACCCTGCAGTCGCCAGGCGGCTGAATTTCTCTTGCTAGCACCACCCCTCTGACATCTCCTCCTGCCAGGGGAAATAAATGGTGATTGGGGTGTGGCCAAGGGCATGGGCAAAATTTGCCTTGGCATGTGTAGCCTTGTAATTTCTTCTTCAAAAGTTGGGAGGTATGAATATCTACATATTCTTTCTTGCATGCATTATGCATTGACACAAGGATCAATAACAAATATTCATTTATTGAATAATAGAATTTTCATGTACGTTTGCCTAATTAACTCATCGTAATGTCGCTGAATCAATTTGTCTGCTACATTCATAGCAAAAAAGCAAAACAAGTGATGATTGTGTCCAGAGCTGCCAAGCATATTGCAATACAGCTATTGGCAGTGTATTTGGCTGATGATATGGAGATAAACTACAGGTGCCAATAAAGTGTGTCCGATGTATAAAGACGGTAATCAGCAGACAGACATGCCTTTAATGTAGTCTACATCATGTACAATATTTGCCAAAATGTCTCCCTATAATGATAGTGTATGCTTTTATTTCTTCTTTGCCAAATCAACTCTCAATTTGCCCCTTTCTGCTTCACTTCACCATGCACAAACAATATACCAAAGAATACTTGCTGCTACCAATAACAAAAGCAATCCTGGAGAATTAAATGGAAACAACAATAAACTGCAGAAAGTATCAAAAAGACATAAATAAAAAAAAAGTTAATTTTAATCTTTTCAAAAAATGGACAAGTACACATGTGTTGTGATGCAAACATGGATGCCATAGTACCTCGATGGATTATATTAAGTTGCAATATTGCTTTATTTACTATACTTTATTGTGAGGTTTTAGTGCTACTTTCTATGACTGCGCTTATAAGGTGTAGAATGCTAAAGAGAATCTTCAGCAGGATTTCACCAAACGATTAATGTGCACACGTATCTCTTACAAATAGAATCCCAGCTATACTTCTAGCTAGACAGTCTGTTCCTGCATTACTGAGAACTCTGTGATAGAATAAAAATGAAAAAGAGACTGACGTGGAATCACTGCTCATGCCTTTGTCACTCCAGCTCTATTCCCCACCAACTGCTGCTTTTTCGTGCTCTACTGACAGCTCCTTTGATTTGAAGTCACACCCATAAAGAGCTGTCAGTCTAGCAGGAGAAGGTAGCACTGGGCGGGGAATAGAGCTGGTGTGACTGAGGCTTGAGGAGGGATTTCTCAAATCTAAAGCACTTCAGCCTAATTTGCATATTACGGTAATTCAAACGCTGATGTATTGGTAATCTAAGAATGGACTGCAGAGGTAAAGGTATTGAGGGATTTGTCCTTTTATTAGCTATTGAGTTTTGGGGTGGGAAATCCTTCTGATAGATTCCCTTTAAGCAGCTTGCAATTAGCACAATTCAGGGGTACACTGTGATGCAACTGAAGTAGAAACTAATTGTTGTAAACTGGCCATGCACGCCTTCTTACACTTCCCCAAAAATCATTGTCGTTTTTCCATGAATCAATTTCATATAAAAAGTCATAATAGGCTACTAAGCTCTATTTTAAAGTATCCTACTTCCCATCTTGTTTTATTCGGTGTGGCAGAACTGCACATCTGTGCTAATAAGTGATCATCAGCACCAGTTAGTTATCTTCCATCTCTGGTAATAGTAGATATAGCTCCCAGTACGAATCCGAGTCAGTCTCCTTCCCCTCCTGGTAGCCATAAACATAGTGCACAGTAAGTTCTCTTCCAGAAAGATAGAAAACAATTGTATGTGCATTCTGGAACAATGAAAAAAGACTTATCAGCTTTGCTAATTATTGCTGTGCTACTGGCTTTGAACAGTCTCTAACAAACATGGCTGCTCAGTGAACAGAGAATTACAATACTGAGAATAGGAATGAGGATCCAGTAGTAGAGAATGTCTGAGCATGCGTGTCCACAGGCCTCAGGTCAGAAAGTGGACAGGCACATTAATATCTAATTTAAACACAAGGATTCTGTTCAATGTAAGTAAATATTTCAACATATTTCTGTACATGCAGGTACAGTAAGTAGCAATTATAGTTAATTTTCCACACTCTGAACAATAAATCCAACATTTACTGGTGGGACAACGTATTAAGATGCACTCTGAAACTTGTGCTTAGTTTAACCATGATATTAAAGGGGTGGCTCGATACCTAAATATATACTGTATATATATATATATATATATACACATTATATATAATGTATATATATATACACATTATATATAATGTATATATATACATTATACAGTATATATTTAGGTATCGAACCACCCCTTTAATATCATGGCTAAACTAAAAACAAGTTGCACTTTTGTCATTTGCGTTGTTATAACATTCTCTACCATTCTTCCTTTCCAGCTAATCCCTAAATAAGTATTTTTAATTCACTCCCACTGATGTTTCATTAGTGAGGAGTCACTCACCCTGCTTTTATCGCCGTCCCCTGATGACATCATGAAGCTACGACGGCGGAGACAAAAGCAACAAGCCGACGCCTTGGTAACTTCTCCCACATCTTTTACTAGCAAAATGGATTCAGGACATATTCACAGGATGGCAATGAAATAACCTGTGGTTAGTGATCACACCGCAGCCCATTGATGACATCCTGTTCCAGGAGGGGTGATAGACCCTGCCGGGAAGTGATTGCAGGGCCATCCTCCTTATGACGTCTTATTTGAAACTCAACTCAATCAAAATATCACAGGAAATTAAGTAAAGAAAAACACATTTCAGGATCAGCTGTATAGGGAGACGTGCTGGGTATTTCATAAAAAAGCATAAGACAAAAGTGGTAATAAAAATAGATATGTATAAATACCTTTTTGTTATCTGGCCCCCTTACTTTAATCAAACTATGTTATGTTATAAACATGTTAAAAGGAAAATATTCCTACCTTCACCACCCTTCCACATCACCATAGTCTATATAAAAATAGCAAAAACTGCTTTTTATAATTCTCTTCAGTATGTGTCTCATGGTCATTTTCTCTTCATCAAACAGGCTGAAGATAGAAAAGGTTGCATTTTTCCATTGTCATGCACTGAGACTGCTGATGTTGGCAAGAGGTCCAAGGGTATTCTCAGATGCCAAAGAACAAGCAAATCATAAATTGGGTATGTATTCAAACATTGTTAATTCCATTACCCCAGCTGTATACAAAACTGGTAGATATGTTATAACCACTTAAATTCAACACTGTGCTACAAAAACATTGAAATGGTCAATTGAAAAGCTTAGGATGGGTAATAATGGTGGTAGAGTCTGTGTAAAGAAAGGGCGCCATTTTGAATTTTGCCCTTTACAATATATAAGTTCTGTTATTGCATATGCGGTTCCCCCAACTTTATGTTGCAAAAATGGCAATCATAATAAACAGATTTATAACACACTGAACAGCACAAACTAAGTTTTGACTTCTGTAAAAGATATTACTAATCACATTTATTCCATCTGAAAAATTCCATCTCAAATGGATCTATTGAGCTCATTTTCTTACCTGTTTGTTGTTAGCGCTCTTCAGTGCAAGATATAGAAACTATGGCTTTATGATTCCTAATATGCTACAATGGAGTTTTTACATTCGCATGTATGCCCATACTTTATATTTAATTCATAGCTGAAATTACTTTTATATGTAAATAGAGAACCACTTGCAGATTGTTCTGCTTTGAAGCAATGTATATTTACTTTGTATTGAAACAGTTAACACAGATCACAGATGGAAAACTCCCTATGTGCAACATGAAGAGCAGAAGAGTCAACATGTTTGTTAAATATTTAGTAACATCTAAACGTCTTTCTTCTTGAATTATATTCCCATTCTTGGAAATAAGACCGGTTTCAGAAAAGGACAAGAAACCCTGTGGGCCCCCATGGATTATTCGAGGACACCCCCTAAAGGCGATATGACATCTGCATTCTCTGCACTGTAGAAACACAACACAATGCTTTTAAACCTCTTGGAAAAGCTACAAGACAGTTAATATGATTTAAGCCTATATTTAAATTTTATGAGACTCATTTTCAAGGCTAATAACCCAGTTTACTGTGCACAATATCAAATGCAAATTTTATTACAGACTTGCTAAAAAGCAAGATGATATTCATTAGCATATTTCAGTGCATCAACCTTTTTTAGCCAAAAGGTGCACGATGAGTAACAGTGGGAGTTTTTATGTTCCCAGTAAATTATTGTTACAGTCTCATTAGATAAACACATTTAAAATCAGGTGATCATTCACTTATATATCAGAAAGTTGTTTGCTGAACCGCAGCTCGTCTCCCAGCGCAACATATGGTACATGAAATTCTTAGGCCAATAAAATTTCAAGGTAAAGGGAACTGGTGTCTTAGAAAAATTGGTTTGTGCACAATGAATGGCTCAATATAATCTGTAATTGCTTGGAAACAATTAGGCAGCAGGCTGTTTTGTACTTAATAGTATTTACATCCTTGTTTTTATTAGCAACAAAATCTGAGTGGAACTTGTGAAAAAAGAAATTAATTCGTCCGTGGAAAGAGGTAAACTTTTAGCTAAGATCAAACAGATTGTATAAATATGACAAGTATAGGTCTTGATTGCAGTTAACGCAGCCATTTTTGTGGATAGGTATGGAGCCCTGCATAGGCATGTGTCATGCTTCTGGATTTGAACCCTTTTCTTTGGGTGTTTTACTTCTGTTATCTTTGTTTCTGTCGGCTTTGGGTAACAGGTGTTTTTCATTTTCTCTGTTTGACTGTCCTATCACCTTTCGAGTGCAGCTTTAAATACCTTCCCCTACTGGCGTTTCCTGATGGTGATAGTCTTTGTTGGATTCATTCCCTTTGCTGCAGTTTGTGTTGGTTTCAGTTTCTTTGTGTGTGATTCCTTTTCTGCTTAGGAAACTGCTACTCTTTTGATCCTAAGAGATGCTAAGGATATTCAGGGTAAGCCGTCATCGTGTGATGGCAACAGTGCGTTACCTTAGGGTGCCAAACTCCACGGTAAGGCAGGGAAAGAACATTGTCTGAGAAGGGCTTTTCCCAGTCTGAACAGGGGCCTGTCAGATTCAGGTATTTGTCTTCCTGGTTTTCCTGTCTTCTCTGCTGCAGATCTGCCAGTTCTCTGCATCCTGAGCTCTGTATAACCTCCGCCCCCACCATTGGTTGGCATCTTTCTGTATACACTATGCCTAGGCAGAAAACTGTCAATCAGTGGTGGGGACCTGGTTGGACTGGAATACAGAGGCAAATGTTCCAGTTCCTTAAAACAATTTCTTTATTTTTCAACTATTAAAACATGTTGATGGGCAGAATCCCCAGTGGATATTGAGTGTACACAAATCGAACACTGACAGTCCAGCGACTCGTTTCGATCCTATGGTGGATCTTTGTCACAGCTGGAACACTTGCCTCTGTATTCCTGTTGATCAACTTCAAGTCCTGACTGAGTTCCGTTCACCTGTGGCAGTCGGTGAGCTGACTAGGGAGTACAGCCCAAACCTTATTTTATTCCTGGTTGGACTAGCTGGCAGTAGGTTTACTAGTCCTAATCTCCTGCTGATAAAACTGTGAAGTACTACACAATGTACTATCATATTTCTGAAATCAGGGTCTCTGTCTCAGCATCATGCTTCTCTCAGAATAAATGGCAGAAAGCTGGTATAAGCTGCATGATCAGGTCATCAGCCAGTATGTGTCTAATTACAGTTACCAAGTGCTATTGGGTGCACGGAGGATACGAGACAGATGAATAGCAGGGATCAGATTCAGAATAAAACTTAGAAAGAGGGAACAAGGGAGAGTTAAAATAGTTAAGTAAGGTGATAGGGTTGTTGGAAGAGATGTGTTTTTAAAGCACACTTAAAAATGGGAGGGCTTGGTATTATTTGGGCAGTCTGGAGTAGTGCATTCCAGAAAACTGGAGCAGCAAGAGGGAAGTCTTGGAGGTGGAATTGGGAAGTTCAGATTTTGGAAAATGCTAGTCTTAGATCAATTGCAGAACAGAGAGCATAGATAGTGTGACAGAGAGGGGATGTATTGTGGTACAGAACTGTGGGGACATTGGTGAATGAGAGATAAGTGTATATTGTACTGTAGAGGATGGGTAACCACACCAGTGCAATGACTGGCACAATGTGGAGGCATCAGTGTAGTGAAAATTTAACAGGCAAAACAACCACCTGCAAAAGTCTAAAAATGAATAAACATGACATTTCAAGAAAAAAATTAGTATGACAACATGTCTTACTAAAGGATCAATCATCATAGAATTCTCATCAAAAAAGAATAGTTAACGGCAAAAATGTATTATAAGACCTGGGTCAGTCTGCTGCGCTATTCCATACAGCCAAAAGAAAGCATAATGATATATACCAGTCCAAAATTATGAGTTTCTGTTGGATGAATGGGGGTTTGTGGACATTATTGACACATGCACTGATGCTTTTCATAGCATGTATGGCAAATACACACAGAAGACAGTAGCCTTAAGGGACGTGAATTTATATTATTTAAAAACTTGACAAATAGTAAAATAAAAGTGATTAGGAGTTTAGTCAACATTTAAAACACAAAATTAAACTGCATCTTTAGAGTTGAAAAATTGATCTAATTTACGATAAGCATAACATAACAGGTTGATTGTGGTAGTTAACCCCTTAGTAACAGAGCCAATTTGGTACTTAATGACCGAGCCAATTTTTACAATTCTGACCACTGTCACTTTATGAGGTTATAACTCTGGAACGCTTTAACGGATCCCGCTGATTCTGAGAAGGTTTTTTCATGACATATTGTACTTCATGTTAGTGGTAGCATTTCTTCGATATTACTTGCAATTATTCATGAAAAAAATGGAAATATGGCAAAATAATTTAAATTCTGCAATTTTCAAATTTTAATTTTTATGCCCTTAAATCAGAGAGATATGTCACACAAAATAGTTAATAAATAACCTTTCCCACATGTCTACTTTACATCAGCACAACTTTGGAACCAAATTTTTTTTGTTAGGAAGTTATAAGGGTTAAAATTTGATCAGCGATTTCTCATTTTTACAACAAAATTTACAAAACCATTTTTTTTAGGGACCATCTCACATTTAAAGTCACTTTGAGGGGTCAATATGACAGAAAATACCCAAACTTGACACCATTCTAAAAACTACACCCCTCAAGGTGCTCAAAATCACATTCAAGAAGTTTATTAACCCTTGACGTGCTTCACAGCAACTGAAACAATGTGGAAGGAAAAAATGAACATTTAACTTTTTTTTGCAAACATTTTACTTCAGAACCAATTTTTTTATTTTCACAAGTGTAAAAAGAGAAAATGAACCACACAATTTGTTGTAGAATTTCTCCTGAATTTGCCGATACCCCATATGTGGGGGTAAACCACTGTTTGGGCGCACGGCAGGGCTTGGAAGAGAAGGAGCGCCGTTTGACTTTTTCAATGCAGAATTGGCTGGAATTGAGATCGGACGCCATGTCACGTTTGGAGAGCCCCTGATGTGCCTAAACAGTGGAAACCCACCACAAGTGACACCGTTTTGGAAACTAGACCCCTTAAGGAACTTATCTAGATGTGTGGTGAGCACTTTGAACCCCCAAGTGCATCACAGAAGTTTATAACGTAGAGCCATGAAAATAAAAAAATCGCATTTTTTACACAAAAATGATTTTTTGCAAGGGTAACAGGAGAAATTAGACCATGCAAGTTTTTGTGCAATTTCGCCTGAGTACGTCGATACCCCATATGTGGGGGTAAACTGCTGTTTGGGCGCACGGCAGAGCTTGGAAGAGAAGGAGCACCGTTTGACTTGGCTGGAATTTAGTTTGAACGCCATGTCGCTTTTGGAGAGCCCCTGATGTGCCTAAACAGTAGAAACCCCCCACAAGTGACACCATTTTGGAAACTAAACCCTTTAAGGAACTTGTCTAGATGTGTGGTGAGCACTTTAGACCCCCAGGTGCTTCACAGAATTTTAGAGCAGTGAAAATAAAAAAATCGCATTTTTTCTACAAAAATGATCTTTTCGCCCCCAAATCTTTATTTTCCCGAAAAGTTGTTGTGCAATTTGTCCTGAGTACGTCGATACCCCATATTTGGGGGTAAACCACAGTTTGGGCGCATGGCAGAGCTTGGAAGAGAAGGAGTTCAGTTTGACTTTTTCAATGCAGAATTGGCTGGAATTGAGATCAGACGCCATGTCGCGTTTGGAGAGCGCCTGATGTGCCTAAACAGTGGAAACCCCCACAAGTGACCCCATTTTGGAAACTAAACCCATTAAGGAACTTATCTAGGTGTGTGGTGAGCACTTTAAACCCCCAAATGCTTCACCGAAATGTATAACGTAGAGCTGTGAAAATAAAAAATCATTCTTTTTCCTCAAAAATGATTTTTCTAGCTCGCATTTTTTTTATTTTCTCAAGCGTAACATGAGAAATTGGACACCAAAATTTGTTGTTTAGTTTGTCCTGAGTACGCTGATACCCGATATGTGGGGGGAGACCACTGTTTGGGCACACATCGGGGCTTGTAAGGGAAGTAGTGATGTTTAAAAATGCAGACTTTGATGGAATGGTCTGCGGGCATCATGTTACATTTGCAGAGCTCCTGATGTACCTAAACAGTAGTAACCCCCAGAAGTGACCCCATTTTGGAAACTAGACCCCCCAAGGAACGTATCTAGATGTGTGATGAGCACTTTGAACGCCCAAGTGCTTCACAGACGTTTATAATGCAGAGTCGTGAAAATATATATTTTTTCCACAAAAATAATTTTTTTATTTTCCCAAGGGTAACAGGAGAAATTGGACACCAAATTTTGTTCTGAGTACGCTGATACCCCATATGTGGGGGGGACCACTGTTTGGGCACACATCAAGGCTCGAAAGGGAAGTAGTGATGTTTTAAAATGCAGACTTCGATGGAATGGTCTGCGGGTGTCATGTTGCATTTTCAGAGCCCCTGATGTACCTAAACAGTAGAAACCCCCCACAAGTTACCCTATTTTGGAAACTAGACTCCCCAAAGAACTTATCTAGATATGTGGTGAGCATTTTGAACGCCCAAGTGCTTCACAGAAGTTTGACGCAGAGCCATGAAAATAAAAAATCATATTTTCCCCATAAAAATGATTTTTTAGCCCCCAATTTTTTTTATTTTCGCAAGGGTAACAGGAGAAACTGGACCCCAAAAGTTGTTGTCCAATCAGTTCTGAGTACGCTGATAACCCATATGTGGGGGTAAACCACTGTTTAGGCACATGGCAGAGCTCAGAAGAGAGGGAGCACAATTTACTTTTTGAACGCAAAGTTGGCTGTCGCATTTGGAGACCCCCTGATGTACCTAAACAGTGGAAACCCCCAAATTCTAACTCCAACCGTAACCCCAACACACCCCTAATGCTAATCCCAACCCCAATCAAAACCCTAACTCCAAAACACCCCTAACCCTAATCCCAACCCTAACCCTAATCAAATCCCTAAGCCCAACACACCCCTAATCGTAATCTCAACCCTAACCTCAAACCTAACCCCAACCCTAACCTTAACCCTAATCTCAAACCTAACCCTAATCCCCAACGTAACCCTAATACCAACCCTAATCCTAATCCATACCCTAATCCCAACCCTAACCCTAATCCCAACTCTAACCCTAACTTTAGCCCCAACCCTAACCCTAACTTTAGCCCCAACCCTAACCCTAACTTTAGCCCCAACCCTAGCCCTAACCCTTGCCCTAACCCTAACTTTAGCACCAACCCTAACCCTAACTTTAGCCCCAACCCTAACCCTAACTTTAGCACCAACCCTAACCCTAGCCCTAACCATAACTTTAGCCCCAACCCTAACCCTAACTTTAGCCCCAACCTTAACCCTAGCCCTAACACTAGCCCTAACCCTAGCCCTAACCCTAACCCTAGTCCTAACCCTAGCCATAGCCCTAACCCTAACCCTAGCCTTAACCTTAGCCCTAACCCTAACCCTGGCCCTAACCCTAATTGGAAAATAGAAATACATTTTTTTTATTTTATCATTTTAACCTAACTAAGGGGGTGATAAAGGGGGGGGATTTACAATTTTTTTATTTTGATCACTGTGATAGGATCTCACAGTGATCAAAATAAAACAAGAGGAAGAATCTTCCTCTGCCAGCCGGCACATCACGGCAGGCGCACTGCGCATGCGCCCACCATTTTCTTCCTGGAGGAAGAAGCCGGCGGCCAGGAGGGGATGCAGGAGGACCCAGGGACCCCAGTAAGTATGACAGGGTCCCTGAATCCCCCTATTTCTCTGTCCTCTGATGTGCGATCATTTTTTTTCTTTTTGCGGTCGCCAGTAAATGGTTATTTACCGGCGATCACAAAACAGGGGTCGGTAAAAACCGACCCCGATCATGTTCTTTGGGGTCTCAGCTACCCCTGGCAGCCAAGACCCCAAAGATCTTCCGGGTGCCAGCCGGCGGGCGCACTGCGCATGTGCCCACCATTTTTTTCCTGGAAAAAGATGGCGGCGCCCATCGGGAGCCACGAGGAGCATCGAGGGAGACGGGTGAGTATCGGGGGGCTATCGGGGACCCCATTTCTCTGTTCTTTGATGTGCGATCACACAGGGTTTTCATTGGTAACATTTTGGGGTACATTACATTTTCTGATCGCTTCCAGAACAATGCTGGGATCACATTCTTGTGTTGTACGCAGAGGACTTACTTCTGGATTTCAGTGTAAATCCCACAAAAATGCAATTCAGACGAAACCCCAACAGAACCAATCACCATAATGAGGCAGATGGAGACACTTCGAACTCCATTTGCCGTGTGCTCCAGTGGTATTCATGTTTTTAAGTGTACACGCTTGTGCACTAAAAAGACACCTAAAATTATGGGACACTGCTGCAACACAGACCAATCGAGAGTGACACCATCTGCCTCATAAGCAAGTGGTTCAGTCCAGGGTTTTGTCTAAATCATAGTTTGAATTTACACAGAAACCCCGACGTAAGAGCTCAGCGGAGAGTGCCCAATAAATGTGAGCCGAGCCTTATTCCAATTTTTGGGAGGTAGAATGAACACCAGTACAAGAGTAGTTCTTATATTAATTTTGCGCAGTTCAGCAAGCGGTATAAGTGATAAGGCAGATTTATACCAGATTTATATAGGTTTTTTTTATTTTGCTGCTATCACACGGTAAAAATTATTTTTTATAATAGGCAGTTTTTTTGTCGCCATATTCTGAGAGCGGTAACTTTTTTATTCTTTTGCGAGCGGAGCTGTATCCAGGTCTATCTTTTGCAGGGCGAGTTGCAGATTTTTTTGTACTATTTTGTAGAACATAATATTTTTTGATCGTTTTTATTCAAATTTTTCAGAAAGAATTAACAAAATTCAGTTATGGTTTTTATTTATTTTTTATTTTTTGCATCGTTCACAGTGCGGTAAAGTGATAACTTGGGTCGGTACTATTACAGCGATGCCAGATTTACAGATGATTCTCGCAAAATTAGAATATCATCAAAATGTTAATTTATTTCAGTTCTTCAATACAAAAAGTGAAACTCATATTATATAGAGTCATTACAAACAGAGTGATCTATTTCACGCGTTTATTTCTCTTAATATTGATGATTATGGCTTACAAACAATGAAAACCCAAAAGTCATTATCTCAGTAAATTAGAATAGTTTATAACACCAGCTTGAAAAATGATTTTAAAATCCGAAATGTTGGCCTACTGAAATGTATGTGCATTAAATGGACTCAATACTTGGTGGGGGCTCCTTTGGAATTAATTAGTGCTTCAATGCGGCGTGGCATGGAGATGATTAGCCTGTGGCACTGCTGAGATGTTATGGAAGTCCAGTTCGCTTTGATAGCAGCCTTATGCTTTGAAAGCAGGATTATACAGCCATTTTGAAATGGTTGTTTTTCCTAATCCAAGTCACTGTTCAGATTTGTATTTAGAAACATTTTTCTTTTGTGACTACATGAAAATAAAAGGAGCACATTTACCTAACATATAGTATTTGGAGACAAGAATGAGGTGGACAGTGAGGCCCAGAGTGTATCACCTTTACAGCACATTCGTCAGGGCTCTTTATTTTCTTTTTCACCTTTATGTGTTTGGAACTATTAATTCTACCATTTCTTTATTCTTTTCCTCCATCATGCCCTTTTTCTATCTTGACCAATATCACTGTTGCCACTACACACCTCTAGCTATTTTTTTGTCTTTTCTTATTCTCTCATCATCTCTTTTACGCTCTGAAACATCATATTTATTGCACACCCATTCTATAAATATTTTTTTCGGTGTATTACGCTATAATTATTGGGAGTATTGTTTTTTTATTTTTGTATATTTTAACTACATTACTTCACCCATTATTTAGGTTGAGGATGTGCTCTATTCTTCCTCATTTTTTTAGGCTGTGATATGTTATCATATACACATTTGGTGTTTTTAATTGTTTTAATCATTGTGTTATACAGTCATGACCGAAAGAGTTGGCACCTTTGAAATTGTTCCAGAAAATGATTTCTCCCCGAAAATTATTACAATTTTATGTTTTGTTTTACAGGTTTATTTCCTTTGAGTGTATTGGAGCGACACAAGAAAAACAGAAAAAGGCATATTGGACATAATTTAATAATAGTAATAATAATACTACTAATAATAAATAATCTTTATTTTTATATAGCGCTAACATATTCCGCAGCGTTTTACAGTTTGTACACATTATCATCGCTCTCCCCGATGGGGCTCACAATCTAAACTCCCTATCTGTAATACTTCACACAGGGAGAACAGCGCAAGAGTTAAGGGGTACCTGGCTCACAGTCCTCCAGGTTACAGATACAACATTTTTTCAAAATATGACCAGGCCATCAGATTATCAAAGATAAAAGATGAAGGGCACCACTGTAGATGATTCTGGGATCACCTATAGCAAGTAATATATACCAGTGCAAAAAACAAGACGAAGACAAGCTGTATAAATAGAGATCACCGGACATGATAATATAGAATTTTTTTAATTAAATAACAACTACACAAAAACAATGAATAAAAACAATCAAAAAGTCAAAAACATGACAAAAGATCAACTGCAATTTTGCCCCCAGAAGAAGCTAGGTGAAACGGCTTTGAGGTGGTGGGACACAGAGCCTTGGATCTCTTAGGTGGCCCACTTGCTACAGGTAATGTACCATTCATATATTGATTTTAATGTATGCTACCTTGAGGCAATTGAAGAAAAAGAAACCTGATATAACATAGGGATATTGTTTTGAGATGTTTTGTGGCTCTTTTTTATACCAATTAAAGTATTGTTATATTTCATGGTGAACCCATTATTAAGGCATGTTTCTATGTCATCGTTTTTCAGTTTGGGTTTGACATGTCACAGGCTGATCCCTAATATTTGGTGATGCCCTCCATTTTCTCTTGTTACCTTGAGGCAATACAATACAATACATGAGGTCATTGCATGGTTAGCCATTTAGGTGGGATACATTGACCATCTTCTAACCCACAGTACTGGCACATCAGGTATGTGGTCACCCGCCAGGGCCGTGGGGATACTCGGTACTGGGCCAGTTCTTAAAGGGATGTGTCATGGCAGCAGTGACCCAGTCCATGGCACTGGGCATCCAATAAAAGAGTGAAGATGAAAAGTGGAATAAAGTTTATGTGAAAAGGGAAATTGTTCGTGACGCCACCTGTGGTGTTCGGCAAATAGTAGATGTTAGCCGACGCTGCTTGAATAGACCATTGGAGCTGATGGTGATGCCTCAGTGCTGTTACAGCTCTCAACAGGTAGAGCTACACCGCAGGGCAGTGATGGTTTTAAAGGGTGATGCTGGTGGTTGCAGTGCAGGGCAGGTGATGCAGTAATAATTCAGAGGACACAGCAGTTTCGACATATTTACTCACAGTTCTTAGTTGTAGTCCCCAGCCGGGGTTCTGTGTCTTCTGAGTTTGTGTTATGACCTGGTGGTTAGGAGCACACGGAATGACCTGATAGTTAAACCTCATACAGGACGAGCTCTGGGATGTGGGAGCTCTGCTGACCGCAAGCCCTAATCCTATCACACACACTAGAAATAGCCGTGGAGCGCTCCTGACCAGACCTAGGCGCCTCGTCACAGCCTAAGAACTATCTAGCCCTAGAGATAGAAAATAAAGCCTACCTTGCCTCAGAGAAATTCCCCAAAGGTAAAGGAAGCCCCCCACATATATTGACTGTGAGTAAAGATGAAAGTCACAAACGCAGAAATGAAACAGGTTTCAGCAAAGGGAGGCCAGACTTACTAAATAGACAGAGGACAGGAAAGGTAACTTTGCGATCAGCACAAAAACCTACAAAAGACCACGCAGAGTGTGCAAAAAAGACCTCCGCACCGACTCACGGTGCGGAGGGGCCACTCTGCATCCCAGAGCTTCCAGCTAGCAAGACAAAATCATGAAAACCAGCTGGACAAGAAAACAGTGAACAAATAATGACTTTCAGGAACTTAGCTTCTGCAGGAGAAGGCAGGTCACCAGAGAGATCCAGGAGCGAACTGAACCAATGCAAAAACATTGACCGCTGGCATGGAGTAACGATCTGAGAGGAGTTAAATAGAGCAGTCAACCAAAGGATAAACCACGTCACCTGTGTAAGGAACCTCAGAAGCAGCAGCTTCACTCACAGCCACCAGAGGGAGCCCATAGACAGAACTCGCCGAAGTACCATTCACGACCACAGGAGGGAGTTCGACAACAGAATTCACAACAGGTTTGTGGTCCAGCCAGCTCTCATGTAAATTGGGTGCACCTTCCAGAAACTCTTTTCTATGTTCCTTTTCTGGCCGTCTCGCTGCGCTTGCTCTCACCCTTTTGCCCTGTGCCTTTGCACACAGTGTCCCAATCCAGCAGCCTCAGATCTTGTCGGGCGACACTCTCTGTTGGTCCCCTGGATCCTATGTGGCTGCCTTTTCAGGGAATGTGTTGGATGTGGCTGCAGCACATGCAGATGCTGCAGCCTCTGGCTGGCTAGCTGAGTCTTGTAGTCCTCCACTAGTTTTGGGGGCCGGTGCCCCAGTGCGACCTGGTCCCTCCAACTGGCGATGGTCAGCTTGGATGTGGGCCCCATGGGCAGATTGCTGACTACCTGTGCCCCTAGGACCCCTTCTTTCTCTCTTCTTTCTGTAGCTTCTCCTTTCTCTTGCTCCTTCTGACAGGGAGCTCCTTTCTCTACGTCTCACTTCATCTCTTCCTCCCCACTGACTGACTAATTTCCCTCCTAATTAGCTCCTCCCCTAACTACTGGCTCTGCCCACACACTCTACCTAGTTACCCTCTCCAGACTGGGATGAGGCCATCCTCCCTTAGGGCACACCCAGATGCCCTGACTGGAGTGTTGTGGTGTTGGATGCTGGTGTGGAGTCCCAGTTAGTGCCCCCTTCTTACACGAGAGCGGAGTCCCACACCTGTGGATGAGTTGCAGTACTTCTGTAGCGACCAGACCTAAGGGGCACCACATATATATGCCCTTAGGTCTCCTATGTTTATGGATTTTTCTACTAGCTTTTTCTAGTTCTGTGGGAATTTATGTGTTTCGCTTTGAAGGTTTTCTTTTTACCTTTCATTTTATTCAGTATTTGTTTTTATGTATTTACTTAATAAAAATAATTTTGTAATCACTACTGCTGGAATCTCTTCATATCCTGGGATAGAGATTTATTATTCCTAGTTTTTTTGGTGGAATGTTTATGGAGCAAAGTTTTTAGCATTACAGTTTTTTTGGGACTTTTGTGATTGTTCACATCAGCAGATTAGTTTCTCTTCCACATTGCTCTGATGACTTGTTGTAACTGGCGTCATTATGTGGGGAGCCGACTGTAAATCAGCATGACACAGGCAGTGGTGCCCCATCAACAAAGCAGAGCAGAAGAGAAGAAGCTGCTCTTTCGACGTGACATCACAGGAAGCCAAAAAATGGTGCAGAATGGGCAGGTAGTTAGTAATTGCCTACCTGTTGTTATGCCTATAGTAAAAAATAAAATAGTCTCGGATAATCCCTTTATTCAAGAAAATTAATAGTTCAGAAATGTAAATAATGATTGAGTAAATATTTACAAAACAGTTACTTGATTAATTACTTATTTGTGTAAATTAGCTCCTACCTTAAGGAATTTGAAAAAGATATACATCTGTATATGGTATATATCAGTATTTAAAGCAATTATGTGTTCAAATCAATCAGACCACTCTGCGGCTGGCATTAGGGAAAGTTGTATGGCTGACACTCTGTGGATGGCATGATTGTGGTTCTGTGCTCCCACCTGGGAATGGATTGAGTTTGGTGCTACACTACTCCGGTCACAAGTGCCGCCATTGTCCTGACCCTGGAGGCAGAGCTACCAAGTGCAAAGGGAAACAGTCCCAATCTTATGGAGTGTTGTCTTCCTGAGTAGTAGGATGTGTGGGGACGTGGGACGCCGTATCTGACATGGATTTTGCTGCCCAGGGAACTTGAGACACTGTGTTCCTTGGTTGCCAGGCTATATAGGCTTTGTCTGGTAATAGGCAGTGGTGGGATTGTGTCCACTCTGCTGTGCAAGTTAGCAGGGAGTAGGTTTCTGGGGATGATTGGCCGTATTCCACACATGATCACTTCCTTCAGCATCAGGCAGGCTATTTAACTCTGTTCCCAGGACAGGTCTTTGTTGTTTATTGCAGTTTCTATGTGTTGTGGTGGTGAGTAGTGCTTGCAGTCTTGGTTGCTCTCGTTCAGAGTTGGCCTTAGGGTTTGTTTCCCTTTCTCTTAATGCTACACTCCCAGGATTTCTTGCAGAAGTATCTACCTGATCTTGACTAGGTTCTGGCCGCATCACCCAATCCCAGCTGCTCGGCGATAGCAGGCCTGCGAAGTGCACTACTAAAGTCTCCCTCCCAATTACAGAATATCCTGGCCCCTTAAGGCTGGCTTAGCCGGGGAAACTTGCAATAATTGTGTCTGTGGCTGCGCCTTTGCTGGTTTGGAGCCAATCTTGCCGGGTCTCTCTATGATTGCGCACAACAGGCATTGACTGGGCGGGTAAATGTATTGAAGTCCACTGTGGCTGTTACTGTCAAGGATTCACTGGCTGACATATTGTCATGGGGCAAATTTGGCTGTAACTTTTACAAAGAACTATGGCTTTGGCGGTTTATGGAGCATTGTGGATGTCACTCTCATGGGGGCACTGTAACTAACACCATTATGCATCGGTGTAACAGGCACAGTTATGAAGTGCTATGGCTTGCAATGTAATCTGTAAGTACAATGTTTGGCATCCTTTCAATGTTTTGCAATGTGTTAGTGCGTCCCTCATTCCAAAGCTACAAGTGCATCTCACTACATTTTAATATCATCAAAAAGTTAATTTATTTCAGTTCTTCAATTCAAAAAGTGAAACTCATATTATATAGAGTCATTACAGAGTGATCTGTTTCAAGTGTTTATTTCTGTTAATGTTGATGATTATGGCTTACAGCCAATGAAAATCCAATAGTCATTATCTCAATAAATTACAATACTTTATAACACCAGATTGAAAATGATTTTATAATCCGAAATGTTGGCCTACTGAAATGTATGTTCAGTAAATGCACTTAATACTTGGCTGGGGCTCTTTTTGCATCAATTACTGCATCAATGCAGCGTGGCATTGAGGTGATCAGCCTGTGGCACTGCTGATGTGTTATGGAAGCCCAGGTTTCTTTGATAGCAGCCTTCAGCTCGTCTGCATTGTTGGGTCTGGTGTCTCTCAACTTCCTCTTGACAAGGTCAGGCAAGTTTGCTGGCCAATCAGGCACAGTGATACTGTTGTTTTTAAACCAGGAATTGGTACTTTTGGCATTGTGGACAGGTGTCGAGTCCTGCTAGAGAATGAATTTTCCATGTCCAAAAGCTTGTCATCAGAGGGAAGCATGAGGTGCTCTAAAATGTCCTGGTAGACGGCTGTGCTGACTTTGGTCTTGATAAAACACAGTGCACCTACACCAGCAGATTACATGGCTCCCCAAACCACCACTGATTGTGGAAACTTCACTCTAGATTTCAAGCAGCTTGGATTGTGTGCTTCTCCACTCTTCCTCCAGATTCTGGGACCTTGATTTCCAACTGAAATAAAAAATTTACTTTAATCTATAAAGAACAGCTTGGACCACTGAGCAACTGTCCAGTTCTTTTATGCCTTGGCCCAGGTAGGATGCTTCTGGCATTGTCTATTGGTCATAAGTGGTTTGACACAAGGAATGCGACACTTGTAGACCATGTCCTGGATAGGTCTATGTGTGGTGGCTCTTAAAGTAATAACCCCAGCAGCAGTCCACTCCTTGTGAATCTCCCCCAACTTTTTGAATGGGATTTTTTTTAACAATCCTTTCAAGGCTGCGGTTATCCCGGTTGCTTGTGCACCTTTTTCTACCACACTTTTTCCTTCAACTCAACTTTCTATTAATATGCTTGGATACAGCACTCTGTGAACAGCCAGCTTCTTTAGCAATGACCTTTTGTGGCTTACCCTCCTTGTGGAGACTGTCAATGACATCTCGCTTTCCCCTGTACCGGAAGTTCACTGCCTCAGAGTAACCATTGACTCTGCCCTGTCTTTCAAACTGCACATCCAAGCTCTTTCCACCTCCTTTCTCCTCCAGCTCAAAAATATTTCCAGAATCTGTCCTTTTCTCAACCCTCAATCTGCAAAAATGCTTGTGCATGCCCTCATCATCTCCCGCCTAGACTATTGCAATATCCTTTTCTGTGGCCTCCCTGCTAACACTCTTGCACCTCTCCAGTCCATCCTCAACTCTGCTGCCCGACTACTTCATCACTCTCCTCACTACTCCTCCGCTTCTCCCCTCTGCAAATCTCTTCACTGACTCCCATTCCCTCAGCGTATCCAGTTCAAATTACTAATACTGACCTACAAAGCCATCCACAACCAGTCTCCTTCATATATCTCTGAACTAATCTTCCCTCACGTAATCTCCGGTCTTCCCAATACCTCATTCTCTGCTCAACACTTATTCGCTCCTCACCTAATGCCTCCAAGACTTCTCCCAGAAGTCCCCGATCCTCTGGAATTCTGTGCCCCAACACGTTTGACTAACAACCTATATAGGATCCTTCAGGTGGAACCTGAAAACCCACCTCTTCAAGAAAGCTTACAGCCTGCAATGACCCTGCTTTCTCTACATCACTACCGGAGCTACCGCCTCACCAACACCACAGCTGCTACAACCCTCAACCTATTGTCTCCATCCCCACCATCCTGTAGAATGTAAGCCCGCAAGGGCAGGGTCCTCGCCCCTCTGTATCAGTCTGCCATTGCTAGTTTGCTTACTGTAAGTGATATCTGTAATTTGTATGTAACTCCTTCTCATGTACAGCACCATGGAATCAATGGTGCTATATAAATAAATAATAATAATAATAATAATGACTGCCTTCTGAACATCTGTCAAGTCAGAAGTCTTCCCAATGATTGTCGAGCCTACTGAAACTGGATAGAGGACCTTTTTAAATCTTTAGGAATCTTTTGGAGGTTTTTTTGGTAATTATTCTAATTTACTGAGATAATGACTTGGGTTTTCACTGGCTGTAAGCCATAATCATCAACATTAACAGAAATAAACACTTGAAATAGATCACTCTGTAATGACACTGTATAACATATGAGTTTCACTTTTTGTATTGAAGAACTGAAATAAATAAACTTTTTGATGGCATTTTAATTTTGTGAGAAGCACTTGCATATTAGATTGGGAGTCACTATTTTTAATGTTGTCAAAATGTTTTTGTTATTTTTATGTTGCTTGTTATTTAAGTGAGGGGATAATTTTACCATTAACTTTGGGTAATTTAATTCAGTAATTTCCTAAATTAATGTTATTGACAAAAACCATCTCTGTTGTTGCAATGATAGCAAAATATATATTATAGTAGGAATTGTTTCTCTAAGAATCTGCCAGCAGTATAGAGGTGGCTATATTCAGGACAGGCTAGTAGGCTATAATAGAACTCTTAAAATGTAATGACCTATCCTCAGGATAGGTCACAAGTATCAGATCAGTAAGGGTCCAACACCTAGAACCTCTACCCATCAGCTGTTCTCAGTGCCTGACGGATTGAATCCGTTGCAGAGCTGCAGGGCACACCTACATCCAGATTCATTCCTATCCATTTGAAAGTCAAACATGCATACAGTGGACGAAACTGATCACCTCCAGGCGCTGACGGCACCACGAACAAACAATTGATAGGTGGGGGTGTGACACCCGATCTGATATTGGTTAACTATTTTAAGGTTAAGCAATCAAAATAAAAGTAGTGGACAACCCCTTTAAAAGTTACCCAAGATTAGAGAAAAAGATTAGCACCTCTTCCATAAACTATGCTACTCTTATTGATTAGTTGACTCTGTTGATGCAGGTCAGTTCTATTCACTTACGTCAAATGGGAAGAGTAGAATATCAGAAGATGTAAATTGCAAACAAAGAAAAAAACCTTAAAAAAAAACTTATAACGCAAGTATAGCTTGTATTTTATTTATTTATTTTTTGTATTTTACATAGCTAGACTACATTATGTCTTGTGTTTTGCTGCTTTTAGGTTATAATTGTACATTTATACAATTTTATGGTTTTCTTTATAGATAAAACTGGCGGCTAAATGTATATAAATCCCCGCTAAGGCCAATATGAGTTATCATATATGATGGCTGTGATGTTTACGACGCCTCTCCTAACAGTTTACAGTTGTGAACGCGGAGAGCGGCAGAACAGTAATACGTTAACATTTGGATCAAAGACTGAGCGATCTAAGGAGAATGATAAAGGATCTAATGATCACGAATCTATTGAAAGGCTGCTTCACAGCAAACAAAACAGTTTTAAAAAATGTTCGCCATTGAAGTGTCCCCTGACAGAAGGATGAGGCAGCAGACTTGGCAACAGAAGGGAATAGAAGAGAGGCATATGGCCCCCAGTCCTGTCCCCTGCTGACAAGCTGCCTACTTGCAAGCCCCCTTTTCACTGTCCTCGTAGCACGCAGCAGATTGTAATAGTTCTGCGCTCCCATCTGCAAGCAAGACTCGTGTCCCCACAATGTGGCTGCCATGTAGTTTTCGTCTGACTAGCAGAAGTAGGGGAGATTGGGTCACTCGGAGAGGTAGATGATTAACCACAACCATCACAAAGCTATCCATAATGTATTGTCTTTCTAAGATTACATGGTATATTTCCACTGGGAATCCCACCATCCATCAACTCTCTTTTATTGGGTCCTTTTTCTGCGGTAGCTGTTGTAATCCAGACTAGAATGCCATCGTAAAATTCTAAGCTGCATTATGGGTGCGCTGTAAAAATTTGCATATCTTAGATGTGTCCTCCTTTAGCTTAATGGTACTAGGTATTTGTAACAAGTCCCTAACAATAGGGCTACTGCACTTCCATCCAAAGGTCATCTTTTGGCCCTATGCTAAATTCCCTGCTGAATTAATCAGCGGCAATTATAGCACTAAGTAATGGAAAGTCTTGTTGTGAGTTGCCTAAACCTCTGAACCGCCCATGCCATTTCCACACGCGGATAGAGAGTATGGCACACTGCATATGCTTTGAGGACACACACAGTGTGTGCAGTCTAGCATACACATTAACTAAGGAATACCAAATGTTAACAGCCTTTAGTTATACAAAAAAGCATGTGAAAGAGTGCAGCGCAGTCCGGGAGATCAGTAAGCATTCCAAAATATTAAGTGCTGTGAACTAAATATTTTACAGTAAAAGATGAAAAAAAAAATTCAACAGTTTACAATCAAAATGCGTTGGCTGTACAAACAAAAAATCAATACAAAACCCCAAATCGCTAAGAATAATCTAAAATACATGTCAGAAGCAGTGAAAATAAAATACAAAACTATCTATGGTATCTAATGTACCATGTAACTAAAAATATAACAATTTATTAATCTTTATATTTTATATAATGAAAATAATATTACATAATAATATTCAATTGCAATATGGAAACATCTAATTATCTGTTTTAGGTTGTATACAGTATATTTTGAATTATTTTTTTAGAAACCTTTTTTCTATACTTTATTTTTATCAGATACTTCCTTTGACATTATCAATACTGTTTTCTTTTATGCTTTTTAATTATTTCTCACTTATACATTTTGTTACTAGTTCACGACTGTATTATAGATATGTAAAAATAAGTAGAAAAAGTGTTGGCACCCTTGAAATTGTTCCAGAAAATGACATATTTCTCCCAGAAAATTATTCCAATTACACATGTTTTGTTAAACACGTTTATCGCCTTTTGAGTGTATTGAAACAACACAAAAAAAAAACCAAAAAGAAAGAACGGCAAATTGGACATAATTTCACAAAAAACACCCAAAATAGTCTGGATAAAATTGTTGGCACCCTCAACTTAATATTTGGTTTCACACCCTTTTAAATAATAAAACTGCAATCAATCGCTTCCTATATCCATCAACAAGCTTCTTACACCTCTCAACTGGAATTTTGGACCATTCTTATTTTGCAGACTGCTCCAGGTCTCTCATATTTGAAGGGTGCCTTCTCCCAACCTGCCATTCTAAGATCTCTCCACGTGTTCAATGGGATATAGAACTGGACTCATTGCTGGCTCTTCAGATCTCTCCGGCACTTTATTTCCATCCATTTCTAGGAAATTCCTTGAACCTGACCCATTTGATGTAAGTGAATAGAACTGACCTGCATCAACAGAGTCAATTAATCAACAAGAGTAGCGTAGTTTATGGAAAAGGTGCTAATCTTTTTTTTCTAATCTTCTTTTGAACTTGATTGGGGCTGCTTATCCACCATCCAGACTATCCTGCGCTGCAACTTTTCAGTAATTTTTCTCTAGGCCTGGGAGACTAGCTACAGTGTCATGGATTGTAAACTTCTTGAAGTTGAACACCATGAACAATGAAACATCAAGATTTCTGCAGATGGACTTCTAATCTTGAGATTGTTGATATTTTTCAACAATTTTGCTTCTCAAGTCCTCAGACAGTTCTCTTCTCCTCTTTCTGTTCTCCATGCTTAGTGTGGCACACACAGACACAATGTAAAGCTTGAGTCGACTTCTCCCCTTTTTATCTGGTTTCAGGTGTAATTTCCATATTGCCCACACCTGTTACTTACCACAGGTGAGTTGATTGAACATGATATGTTTGCAGCAAAGTTGTTGCTCACATTTTTTAAAAGGTGCCAGCTATTTGTTCAAGACCATTTTGGGGGGTTTAGTGTAAAATGATGTCCAATTTTTACTTTTTTCCTCAATTTTTTGTGTTGTTCTAATACACAGAAAGGAATTAAACATGTGTATAACAAAACGTGTAATTGCAATAATTTTGGGGGAGAAATACTTCATTTTCTGGAACAATTTCAATATACGGCATATATTCATATGTATTGATAAGTACTACATTACTTCTACATTTTTTACAAGCTAGAGCACACTGGCCCAAATGAAAAAAATTAGCACAAAATTGAACCCTTGAGGGTATGTGCACACGTTGAGGATTTCTTACAGAAATTTCCTGACAAAAAACGGACATTTCTGCCAGAAATCCACATTTTTTTTGCGTTTTTTTACCGGAGCTTTCCCAGTGCATTAAATAGCGGAAAAACGCGAAAAATCCGCAAAATTAATGAACATGCTGCTTTTTATACCGCGATGCGTTTTCTTCACGGAAAAAAATGCTTCATGTGCGCAAAAAATTGCGGAATGCATTCTAAATGATAGGATGCATATGTATGCGTGTTTTATGCATTTTTATCACGGTTTTATAGCGAAAAAACACGAAAAAACGCAAAAAATCCTGAACATGTGCACTTACTCTGAAAGTAAAACTGAAGAGAAAACTTGCTTTTCTTTGATTATATTTTTTTTATTTTTTGCAAGAAAAACAACAACTTTTGTTTACAGCCTTGACATTACACAAGAAAGTAACAAAAGAACAGAAACATATTAATAGCAGTTATTTAACATCTCAACCATCTTTGTACAAAATAAATTTCCTGTAGTGGAATGTGGGCAGCAAAAGTGTGATGTACCTTGTGCTGATTTGCACGTTAGCGCATGGGGAAGAATCCATTGTGAGCCCTAGGCCGCGGTCACACTAGCGTAGAATATTGACCAGTGCTATGCGAGAAAACATCGCATAACACTCGGACCAGTGTTAATTTATGGGGCAGCTCATATCACCGTATATTACGTGCAAAGGCACTTGTGTGACATTGCCCCGGCGAAGGGCCGCACCCAGGTTTGCAGCATTGTCGCATACAGCCTTCCCTGGCTGCAGGTTGAGTGGAGACAACCATTGATGGAACTCGGTCTCCAGAGCTGACCACAACTCCTCAGCTGTGTGACTCACATTTCCCAGACATTTCAATGTAAAAACTGTCTGATGCCGTTGAGCCCTGGTGACAGCATAGTGAGGGGGTGTGCAGGATTCCTTCTGCGCAGTTACAACGCGGGTGGCATTACCAGACAGGCTTTCGGTGCAGGTGGAGGACTGAGAGGAGGTTGAGGAGGCAGAAGCAGTGGAGGAACTTCTAGATACAGAGGATCGATGAGCAACTCGTGGGGATGGCAAGATTTGGACAGCAGCCCCTTCTCCTGATGTCGCCGTAGTTACCCAGTGCCCAGTCACCGACATGTAACGCCCCTGTCCATGTCTACTCGTCTAAGTGTCTGTGGTGAAATGCACCCTGTCACACACAGAGTTTCTCAAGGAAGCGGTGATGTTGTGTGCGACATGCTGGTGTAGCACAGGCGCAGCTTTCTTTGAGAAGTAGTGGCGACTGGGCATCTGGTACTGGGGCACTGCGACGGACATAAGGTCTCGAAAATCCCGTGTCCACCAGGCGGAAAGGCAGCATTTCTATAGCCAATAGCTTGTAGATGGAGAAATTCAACCTCTTAGCTTTGTCATGGCTAGGAGGAAATGGTCTTTTACTTGTCCACATCTGAGGGACTGAGGGCTGGCTGCTGTGCTTAGACGGAGTTGAGTAGGGTGTCCCCGGCAAACTGCTGGTCTGTGAGGAAGGTGCAGGTGGAGATGTTATGTTGCCTTGATCAAAATGTGGTGTTGATGTCAGAGAGCGCTCAACAACAGCAGGTGTTGCCACTTGCAAATGTCCTGAAGACCTGCCAATCACACTGGCTGTTGCGGGTAAAAAAATATAAGGTCTGCGTCCAAAACCATGTGCGACTGCTGTCCCCACAGTCACAGAGGATGAAGAGGACGCGGATGCACTTGATGGGGCAGACGGTGGTTGACCCGGCCCACTAGGCCGCATTGTAGCACAGTGAGCTTCCCACTGCAACTTATGCCTCATATCCATGTAACGGTTCATGCATGAAGTACTCAAGCTAGTAATTTTTTGTCCTCTACTGGGATTTTGTTAACAAATCTTACAGACAACATGAGTTGTGTCATCATTTGCAATGTCAAAAAATGCCCAGGCTATGCAAGGCTTAGAGCCCGTGCGACCTGAAGAGCCACCACGACTTCTGGTCTGAGGCACAGTTGGGGTTAAGGATGCAGTTGTTGACGTGCTTCCAGTACTCCGTCTCTGTCCAGGAAGGCGCAACGTTACTTCGTCGTCAGACTAGTCACTAGCATCCTCCTCCACCTCCTCTGCTGACCTCATGGACTAGTGGACTGGGGGTTGACAGTAAGTGGGGTCTACATCCTTGACAACATCAGCATCCTGTGTGTTCTCACACACGTTGTCCTCAGAGCCAACCTCTTCCTGCCCTGACCGAAAACTCAAGTTTTCGTTCCAATCAGGTATCTCAGTCTCATCATCATCTTCCTCATTGTCTCCACCAACAGGAGTTACAGTTTGGGAATGAGGGTCTACATTATGCTCAGAACGTTCTTCATCTGGGCCTGGATCCGACTCACAAAGATTCTGGGCATCAGCGCAGATCATTTCCTCGTCTGGATTCAGAGAAGCTCTGGAGCAGACCTCTGATTCCCAGGCTATAGTATGCGTAAACAGCTCTACAGACTCAACTATGTGTGTTACCCCATGCTCAGATGGGCGGCTGGAGACTTGGGAGCTGTCAGGAAGCAAGTGCGATTGGGGTGACAACTCTGAGGACTGTAGTAGTTGTGATGTTGAAGTTGACATGGATGAGAGCCCACTTGAACGAGCACTTGATATCCGTTCAAGCACCTGCTGTTTGTGCCTAATCTGGAATTTGTGGCGATGCTTGTAGCCATGGTCGTAAGAAAGGGATCATATCAGATTGTCCACGAAAAGAAGTTGACATGTTACTTTGGCTGGAAGATGGTCTTTCTTCTGCAGATATTACTGTTGCTTTACCACCTACCCCATGGACACAACCTTTTTTTCCCTTTCCAACACGCCTATTCCCCTTTTCACCAGCAGCAGGCCTTTTGCCACTCATTTCAGTGCTTAACTAATTGGCAACTCTGTATCTGTAGTTGTTGGCACAACACCCGATGGATGAAAACTGAGCAGAACTGAGTGGACAAACTGTGGTACTAGGCCCAAAACTATTAACTGGGTTAGATGCAGCAAAAATTTAGATACACAGGCGGTGTAATTAGTTTCACAGGCGGGCTACTCTGCTGATGTGCAGACACTGCTCCTAGGCCCGAAACTATTAACTGGATTAGATGCAGTAAAAATAGAGATACACAGGCAGTATAGTTAGTTTCACAGGCGGGCTACTCTGCTGACATGCAGACACTGCACCTAGGCCCAAAACTATTAACTGGATTAGATGTAGTAAAAATAGAGATACACAGGCGGTATAGTTAGTTTCACAGGCGGGCTACCCTGCTGACATGCAGACACTGCTCCTAGGCCCAAAACTATTACCTGGATTAGATGCAGTAAAAATAGAGATACACAGGCGGTATAGCTAGTTTCACAGGCGGGCTACTCTGCTGACGTGCAGACACTGCTCCTAGACCCAAAGCTATTAACTGGGTTAGATGCAGTAAAAATTGAGATACACAGGTGGTGTAGTTAGTTTCACAGACGGGCTACTCTGCTGACGTGCAGACACTGCTCCTAGGCCCAAAACTATTAACTGGGTTAGATGCAGTAAAAATTGAGATACACAGGCGGTGTAGCTAGCTTCACAGGCGGGCTACTCAGATGACTATCAGACAATGCTACTAGCCCAAAAGGATTGGCTGAGCTAGATTACACCAAATGCTGTGACGAACACTTGCACAGCACTGGCACAGACCTGCATGGCAAACAGTGCTATGAACTGCTGTAACCTACCCTGAAAAGGGCTGATATTACAACTAGTCCCGACTCCTCCCGACTCCCTAAACCTAACTCTCTGAAAATTCACTCCAAAAAAACACTCTTAGACTGTATAGCGCCCACAGCAGCAGCGGTGCCGTCTAACACTAAGCTGCAGCAGTGAGGAAATGGTGGCGACAGGGCAAATGGCTTTTTCTTATAGGACAAGGACATGTGACATACACAGCCAATGACACATGCCTTTGCTTGTGTGCATCACATGCACAATGCTGTGTGTGTGTGCACCGCTAATAGGCTGAGAGACTGCACCGCCCCACTGTACATGCGGGAAAGAAAAAAAAAATGGAGATCGGCATCATTTCAGCACAGATCTATTCCCCCGCCCACTATGCACTGAAACAGTCTATTAACAATTATAAACAGTTTTAATGTGCAAATCAAGTTAGGCTTTTGGTGAACAAACAGTTATCGAACAGAAACTCGAACAGCCAAATTTTAAGCAAATTGTTCGAGTTTGTCGAACGACTCGAACACCGCCCAAAACAGCTCGAATTTGAAATTGGTGAAAAGTTCGACTCGAATAACGCTCATCTCTAGTGACAAAGCTCACTAAAAAGGGTCGACATTGACTGTTAGGATTGCTACTTCCAATAGGCGGCACTAGAGTTCTTTGGCAGCTCTCCTGGCGTCTTGAAGACATCATGCGCACATACCCATAACGGCAGTGACTAGCCAAGGAAAGGTGCAGTTGATATTTCCCTTCAAAATCATTTTGATTGATGGTCTGGATATCTAATGTCCATGGAAACCCCACACCTGTGCTTTGACAGTCAGCTAATCAGGCATACACATTGAAGCTGGGTGTACTGTATGTGCGACACCCGCTAGAGCCGTGGATTACTCGGAACTGGGAAGGATGGTTCTTAAAGGGGTGGTCACGGCAGCGGTGACCCGGTCTGTGGCCCTGGGCTCGCAATAAAAATGAAGAAGGGAACTTTATAAGGGCAGCTTTAGCCTGTTACAGGTGTCACTCCCTCATGGCGACTCCAGGCTCTGGTATGCTGCTGTGCCTCCGGGTGTGAGATGGGGCCAGGAGACCTGCATCTCCTGTCCTCCGGAATTAGTTGCTGTGTCTTCAGTACCCACACAACCATGGACTCCGGCGTCCAGTTTTCTGGCTCTTAACTCTGGGGGAGCTTGGTCACAGCTCCACTCCCCAGGCACTCCTCACTTCTCTCCCTCCAGACTCACACTCCTCTCTAGACTGACTAACTCAACCTCCAAGCCAGAACTTACAGGGAAGCTCCCCTGAAATCAGGTGTTAGAGTTCCCTCTTCTGGTCCGGAGTAGAAAAGGTGTTGGATGCTTGTATTACCTGCTAAGGGGATCCCTCCTTGCTTACAGGCATGACATCACCCCCTGTGAGGGAGGCAATGCCACTGTATCAACCGGACTCCAGGGGTGCCACATTCCACCCTAGTGAAGTTCAGTGCTCACGGACTGAGGAAACATAAAACATTAAAGTGAACAATTATTAACACCAATAAACGGAAATTTTACAAAGCCTTAAAAAATGAAAAAGGTTACAAAAACTCAAAAAGGAAAGAAAAGCAACAACACAGCTACGGCAGCGCCAAGTCCTTACGCTACCATCCAGGAATTGTTTTTATCCATGTGCCTGGAGTTTGGTTGGTGGGAACCGTGTTAACCCACTTTATGTATCATCCCTGAGCGTAGCTACAGGGCACTCTGTTGGTGGGCCTTGTTTTCAGCCATGCCAGCTGTTTATTTTCTAGGCCAAATCAGGGTAACTATGTACAAGAAGAGTCCTGACCACACATAGTCCTGAGCCCAATTGTCCTTTAACAGGTTACAATGAATATTTTTTAAAAGTTCATAGAGTAAGTCTCTGTAGGCTCTTATGCTTAATGGTTGCAATTTTACACACTATTAACTTATTTACATTAACACATTTATATTTTAGTCCCTATACTGGGCTGGGACCTAACCTCTGGTACTACGGGTGGATCTTCGTAGCACTGGTACTGGTAGTGACCTAACCGGATTCACTGTGCTTGCTACCAGTGGTGTAGTGTACTCGCTATTGGCTATGCTACGGGTGACTCTACACAGGTATACCTGATTTTCTCGGACTACTACTGCTCACTGTGGGCATGACAGATTCACCGCTTGCAGGGGGTGGATTCTCTTGCTCCACTGCTGGTGTGGCATCCGCTGCTTGAGCATGCTGGTCTTCAGGCTGGCCTTGAGTCACATCTTTTTCTGGCACTACTAGCTGGGGAAATGTCAAAACGGGCATGACAATGGCCTCATTCACTCTTGTCCAATTTGGATTGATCTCGCCGACTACTGTGCTGATCTTTTCCTCCACTTCTTCCATTGGCTGAGGAATGCCTTGATCTTCAATCATCTTCTTCAGTTGGTTAGGGCATGGCTTTAGATGATCCCTCGACACTGCCGCTGAGGTTTCACCTCCATCTTTACTGATGAGACACACCTTAGTGTTATCAAAGTCTGAAGGTAAAACGGTGTATGGCTCAACCTTCCACTGATCATCTAGTTTGTGAACTCATCTCTTTCTTTTTGAGTATCTGTTCTCCAGGCGACAAGAGAACTGCAGGGGTGTGCTTATTATAACTTTTTTTCCTGTCTCTGTCTTGCTTAGGACAAACTCTTCTCTACACATTCTTGCATTTGAGGTATTGCGACTGGCGCTCTGTATCTCAGTCTGCATCTGGTGATGTCTTCTCAGGTGTTAACACTCCCTTGTTCAAGTCAATGGGTAACTTGTCAGGTCTCGCTCTCATCAGATAGGCCAGAGTGCAGTTGGTAGAGTTTACAGGGATGTATAGATCTACCAAATCCGGCCACTTCTCTGGCCACTGGTTTTGCTCATCTAGGAGCAAGGTCTTTAACAGGTCAATTACCACCTGGCTCATTTTCTCACACATGCAATTTGTCTGGGGATGGTACAGCATCATCATGATTTTCTTGCAGCCGTACAGGTTACAGAACTCCTGGAACACTTCTGCCTCAAAGGCTGGGCCCTGGTAGGTGAGCACTCGTTCAGGGTAACTATGTGGTCGACAAAAGTGTTCTTGAAACACTTTGGCTGCCATCTTTGCTGTTTGGTCTTTGACAGGCACAACTACCAGGAACCTTGAGCAGAGGCCCATTGGTGTTGTAAACGCTGTCTTCTTTCTATGCGCCTCTGCCACGGAACCTGCCAATACCCATTGGTGAGATCTAAAGAGGAGAAATAATTAGCGGATTTCAGTGCAGCTAATGATTCCTAAATTCTGGGTAACGGATAGGCATCCTTAGGTGCAATGCGGTTAATCTGCCTGCAGTCAACACACATCCTCCTTGTACCATCTTTTTTTCTAACAAGGACTAATGGAGCTCCCTAGGGGCTACAACTGTATCTGATCACCCCAGCCTCCTTCATCTCCCGTAACATACCCTTGGCACATTGATAGTGTGCTGGGGGTACAGGCCAGTACCTTTCTTTAATAAGCTGATCTCTAGTGGGGATATGGTGTTGGACCCCTTTTGCCTGTCCAAAGTCTAGGGGATGTTTGCTGAAGATCCGGGCATATTCTTGTACCACCCGGTAAGCCCCATGCTTTTGGTGCAAAGGGGTGGAGTCAGTGCCTACATGTAACTTCTGACACCAATCCTCCAGCTGCCCTCCAGAGCCATTGTCTTCCACCTGGTCAGACAGAAGCAAGGTTTCCACTGCCTTGATTGCATTGTTTTTGACAGTGAACAGCTTGGCAAGAGTGGCTTATCGGGGTAAATGCACCTCTTTTTACCCACAATTCAGGATGCGTATCGGTACCCTCCCCTTTCAGACATCTACTACCCCTCTGGCTGTCAGGATGGTGAGCCTACTATCAGAGTACACGGGTTCTACCAGGGCCTGGTAGTCTTGATCCCTGAGGACTATTGCTGCCCGACAACAGATTAATATTTCACTCCTAGGGGTATTGCAATGGGGATTGGATAGCTCACTGTGACACTGCCAACTTCTCCACCAGACAGCTCTATGTGTTGTCTCTGCATAAGGGCTTTGATCTCTTTTTGCAGGACAGGCTGCTCACCGGAACTGGCAGTTTCGGCTACCTGCTGCAATAAAACAATAACCTCGCCAAGACAATTATCTATCACATTGGTACCTAGGGTCATCACTGGGTTACATTCTCGCCAATCAATATCTACAATTATCAGATCTTGGGCTTTCAACTCTACTCGCCCCTCCAGGACTTGTAGAGAAGCTGGACTCTTGGAGAATTGCTGGCTTGACATCTCGATTGTCTTCTCAAGCTAAGTGTTCCCCTCGTTTGTCTACCCTCTCTGTCTTTAGTAGTGGTGACTGAATAGTGCACACCCCATCACCTCCTTAATCAGAGCCTATCACTATGGTCAGGCAGGGATTAGTTTCAGCTCACCGATAGGTGCAGAACCTACAGTATATAGGGACAGTTAAGGCAGACTGGGTGATCTTGGATCTGCCTAGTGGTCTCCACTTCCCACTTTCCTAGTATTTGGGCTCCCCCTGCCTCTCCTCATTGTTGTGCACTTACTTGTCCTTCACCCAGCATGACAGTGTATATCACCATCCTGTTGTGCTACTGTGTGTGGGGTGCATCACATTTACTTCTAACCTGTAGGAATCCATTGACTCCAGGTTTTTGTCTTCTGGAACCTTGGCAGCAGTCAATCCAGGGGTTGCAGGATTCATAAAAACAAACTTTTACAGGACAAATGGCAGTCTTTACAAACAGGCATATAGGATAAGGCCCAACAGGTTGCCGTCTTTCCCACAGGCACCAGACACAACTTCAGCCATGGTTCTTGGTGTAGATAGAGTGTCCCTCTTGCTATCTTCAGTAGCACTAGGAAGTCTTCTCCACCACTAGCAGTGCACCCGGATTACAACACCTCCCATCTCATAGAGGCTGCATACATTTTTCCCTGTCTTAACAGGCTGAGTGCACCCATGGCACCCGACGTCCATCTCAAGGTTCCTCCATGCTGATATGCTATTTTTTTTTTATCTACTACCTCGAGTATTAGGTCCACGTTGTCCCAAGCAGCCCAATGCGTGAGACTGCTACTGTCATTTCACACTGCTGTCCTTTACTGAACTGTCAGTTCCTGAGCTTAGTACAATCTTTCAGTTCCCCTTCCCCAAATTGGGATGGCCATAACAGTTAACTCTGCCTAGGCTAGACTACAGTCCCAGTGGGTGTTGTCCCTGACAACATGCATGAATATAGAATTAACTGCACAAAGACTATGACAACCAATAGCTTCAGGAGAATTCACAGATGACAAATGAAACAGTGGATGCACAACCAACTTCAATGTACATGTCCAGGCAGCAGGCTGTCAGTGCACAGTGCGATATTTCCATGAACATCAGTGTTACATCAGGGCTGTGAAGCCCATCAATCAAAATGAGGAGGACGTGAATAGTGTCCTGAAAACAATGACTGAAGAAGTATCAAGCACAAATCATATAACTGGTAGCCTGGAAAGTAAGCAAATGTTTCTTTTAATTATAGACTTGGACATTTCGCATTAGAAAGACATGTTAGGGATACATGTCAAATAACCATGTAAAGGCAGTTTAGTTGGGAATAACGATATGACAGGTTCCCATTAAATTGAAAAACAACTATATAAGTTTGGAATTATAGTGTATGCTGTAGTCTTACTGGATTGGAAAATCATGATGTCAGGTCATTTTTACCATACAATAAATGCTGTTAAAATGAAAACCAAAAAATAATTGTGGAATTGATTTTCCTCTCAATTTGACTACACTCAATTTTTTTGCCTATGTTCTAGGGCATTGAATAGTAAAATGAATGGTGCCGTTCAAAATTACAACTTGTCCCGCAAAAAACAGGGCCCCTATTGACTTTGTGCTCAGATGACATAGGGCAGGAGAAGATGGAAGGAACAATTCAACCACTTAGGTGCGTTGCTGCCTCTGCAAGCCCCGATGGTAGGAGCACTAGCAGTGGTAGTGACATAGTGACATTGTTAGTCAGGGCAAATCTAGAGATGGGAATCAGATGTGTTTGCAAGAAGTACAGGACTTTTCTTAAACTGAGACAATTGTGAGCCAAGTCATGAATAATGCTGCTGATTATTGGGAACCCAATTGGGGTGCAGAGGAAATGATGTCATCACAAGGTAAAGGTAAAGGAGTTGGTGTCAGGCCACAAGATTTTATGGTGGAAGATCTGATTCCTCTGCCATCAGCTCGGGAGTAGGTGATGCCATGACCAGTGTAGGAGACTCAGTGACTAAAAGCTCTGGTGGCTGTTGTGTTGGTGGGGAGTCTCATAGGTGGACAACTCAGGTGTTGGAATTCTTTTCCACTTTCCTGGAGGATCAATCTATTGTAGTATGCTGGCTGTGCTGTTTAAAAAAAAAAGTCCTGTACATCCTGGCATCATAGGATTGACATCTTTCCATCAGCACATAGCATCATCAGCTGTCCTACCTCTCCTCCTTTCTGCGAGCCAGTCCTACAAGTTGTCATGATCCTCATCATCAATCTCATGTACTGCTTTCCATACTCTTCTTTTTCTCACTCCATCATGTCATCAATTAATCTTTTGTGTGTCCAAGAAATATGCATTCAGTTGTCCATTTGTGTGGAATATTCGTGAGCACTTAGGAAGATGCAGTAACTGGTCGGAGGCAGAGCAAGAGTTAACGTGCGGTTTAATTTAACAGGTATACTTCTCGCAGGGAGAAAACAGATAAAGCAGTATAAAGGAACACATGAGACATAACTCAGGGGAAGCGGGTGTGAAGCATAGGGTAGGAAGTTCAAGGATAGCAAACTTATCAGTCTGACGGCTTCAGAAATCAGTTAGTTCAGGATGTGGATGTTGGCACCAAAGCAGTGGCACATAAGGGGTCCAGTATGGTCCTGGAAAAGATGACGTCCTGGATCCTGGTGGTGACGGTGATTCCTCGTGGTCCAGTGTAGTCCTGGAAAAGATGACGTCTTGGCCCCTGGCCACTCCATCATGTCATCAATTAATCTTTTGTGTGTCCAAGAAATATGCATTCAGTTGTCCATTTGTGTGAAAATATTCGTGAGCACTTAGGAAGATGCAGTAACTGGTCGGAGGCAGAGCAAGAGTTAACGTGCGGTTTAATTTAACAGGTGTACTTCTCACAGGGAGAAAACAGATAAAGCAGTATAAAGGAACACATGAGACGTAACTCAGGGGAAGCGGGTGTGAAGCATAAGGTAGGAAGTTCAAGGATAGCAAACTTATCAGTCTGACGACTTCAGAATGCAGTTAGTTCAGGATGTGGATGTTGGCACCAAAGCAGTGGCACATAAGGGGTCCAGTATGGTCCTGGAAAAGATGACGTCCTGAATCCTGGTGGTGATGGTGATTCCTCGTGGTCCAGTGTAGTCCTGGAAAAGATGACGTCTTGGCTCCTGGCGGCAAAGGTGATTCCTTGTGGTCCGGTCGGTGATCGGTGTGTCAGGAAATGATGAGCCGGACAGAGCATAGTCTTTCCCCCTGTCAGCGTACAGGGAGAACTAGCAACTCGATTCATGTACAAAGGGAAACACCTCACAGCAGGTGTCCCAATTCTCCCGTCGGTGCGTGCGCAGGCTTATGTCCTGACTGGGCGTCCTGTCACTCACGGTCTGCGATGTCAGCGGGGACCTGGTACATCATTGTCAGCAGTCTCTGTTAACAGCTTTTAGCCTCTGCTGGCTTTTGCCTGCTCTGGCAGTTGGCCCCCTCGCAGAAGACCAGACACTGCCCTCCTGAGCGATGCAGGTTCGCATGGCAACTAATTAATTTGCTGCGCGCTGTGGCCCCTTGATCTTAGCCACGCCCCCTACTCCTAGGTGCAGAGGTCGGTCCGGGGCTTTAAGCTTTCCCCCGTGAAACCTGGGTGACAGCCTCGACAGTTCCGGATCCGTCACGGAGTAGTTGGGCCTGGGCCGGGTCTTCTCCTTACATATGAACTCCAACATATCCATTATTATGTTCATGACAATTGAGCCAAATCACATGGATTGTACTACCTTTTGGCAAAAGGAGGAAGCTAAAGAGTATACAGACAGGACAGCATGGGATTGCAGCTGATTCATTTTTTTAGGTAAAACAAGTTTTAATCAGACCGGGGAACATTTTACCTCACAGAAAGCAGCATCTGCAATTCTATGCTGTTCTGTCTGTACACTCTCTTTGCTTCCTCCTCTGCCCAGGAAATGTGGTATGAAGGGAACATGTTTCTGCACAGTCAGACACAGCCATTGCACACAGCACATAGCAGGGGTACAGTAATAAGATTATCTCAGCAATGGAGCTTTTTTTAACAAAACCAATGGTGGAACTTATTTTTATTACAAGAGCTATTGATTAAAATTTACTGTTTACATTGGACAACCCCTTTAAATAATTTATTTGAGGGGTTTATGTTTAACAGACTTTAATTTACTTTAGTGATGACTAATTGTTCTGCCAATGGAGTATTTATTGCCAGCTCTTCAGTCATAACGTCACAATTCTCAAATGCAGTTTCTTAATTCAGCAGTGTCATTTGTTGTCCCGAAGTCACATAAAAGGAGATGGTGAATACTCAAAGGATATAACTCTAATTCCCTGTTTCCCATGGTTTGAACAGCATGGTACCCTTGGAAAGTACCATCCAAAGCTGATAGGCATGCATACACAGCGTCATTGTCACAAGAATGGATAGCCATAATCAAGCCCAGGATCCTTCATGTATCGTTTATAAAATGTATGGTCAATCAGGTTTGGCATCTGCGCAAAAGAAATTGACATGCTGCAGTCTGAAAAGATGCACCGCATGTCATTCTTCGTGAGTGATCCACAGGTGTCTGTGGACGCATTAGTGGGCATGGGATTTCTTGAAATCCCATCCACTATGCTGTAACATCTGAAAGCTGCGGGTTGGACACTGCACAAGTACACAGCGACCAACCCACAGCATTTATTGATTGTGTGCACATACCCTGAGATGGCCCCCATGCAGTAATTTCCAGTCATTCTCGTGTACTTAGATGCAAAGACAGAATAGTTTGGTTGATCACAAAAAACTGAGACAAACAAATTTTGTATATTTTTTTTTCTATTTTAAAAAGCATGAAAAGTCTGTTTATGCAGTATGTTAATAACTGGCGATGAGCGAATATTTCAGAGTGTCAACCTAGTAGTCAGCATTATTTCGAATCATAACTGTACGGGGATCATGTTGCAGATAGTGCAGCAAGAAGGCACTAATATGTCAGGCTCTTCCATGAGGTCCAAGCCCATGTTGTGTTGGTGGTTGGGTAACAATGATGCTTGTTTCCTCCTTCCCCTCCCACCAACCACGAACAACAGAGATGGGATGATTATCCTCTTCATCTCCTGACAGTTACTCAACCATCATCTCTTCCTTCTTCATTTGTTCCTTGGCTCTTACACCTTCACTAGCAGTTTTTCCTGGTATCATCAGGCCCCCTCGATCACGGTGATCCACTCTCCCTTGGCACCTACCTGTGTGACGACAGTCTGGAACTTAGAGACAATGTCATTTTTTCCGCATCCTCCTCTGCTACCGCTTCTTCCTCTGGGACCACCTCCTCTTCCCGCCGGCTATTCAAAGTCTGCTTCAGCATGTAGATGACTGGAATAATGATGATGATGATGCCATCATCAGCGCTAACCATCTTAGTAGCCATTTCAAAACTGTGCAGAAAGGTGCAGAGGTCCTTAATCTGTGCCCATTACATAAATGTCATATATGCCACATCCATAATGTGTTGGCCCAGGTTATAAAACATGACATACTGCATTACGGCTTGTTGCTGCTGCCACAGTCACTGCAACGTGTGCACAGCGAAATTCCACTGTGTCGGCACATTGTATATCAACCTGTTAACTGGCATGGACAAAGACCTCTGTATCGATGCAATTGGATGACCTGAGAGGTGCAAACAGCAGAAGTGAGCACACAGCTTTCATGCTTTCTGCAGCAGCTTACCCAGGCCAGGATAGTGAAAACTCTGAATCACAAGGTTGAGGATGTGAGCCATGAAAGGCACGTGTGTGAACGTGCCTTGGCATAGTGCCACCACAAGGTTCCTACCATTATCAGACATGGCACTCCCTGGATCCAGGTTCAGAAATGACAGCCATTGCCCCAACTCGGCTTGGAGAGCTGTCCACCACTATTCGGCTGTATGACTGTGATCTCCAAGACATATCAATTTTAACATTGCCTGATTGTGGTAAGCCCTGGCAGCGCAGTACAGAGGTGGTGGGAATTCACTCTGCACTGTTGTAATGCATGATATAACTTACCGTATATACTCGAGTATAAGCCGACCTGAGTATAAGCCGACCCCCCTAATTTTGCCACAAAAAACTGGGAAAACTTATTAACTCGAGTATAAGCCTAGGGTGGAAATGCAGCATTTGCCGGTGAATTTCAAAAATAAAAATAGATCATTATTTCCCCATAGCTCTGCCATATAGTGCTCTGCACCGTTCATATTTCCCCATAGCTCTGCCATATAGTGCTCTGCACCGTTCATATTTCCCCATAGCTCTGCCATATAGTGCTCTGCACCGTTCATATTGCCCCATAGCTGTGCCATATAGTGCTCTGCACCGTTCATATTTCCCCATATCTCTGCCATATAGTACCTTGCACCGTTCATTATTGCCCCATAGCTGTGCTATACAGTGCTCTGCACCGTTCATATTTCCCCATAGCTGTGCCATATAGTGCTCTGCACCGTTCATATTGCCCCATAGCTGTGCCATATAGTGCTCTGCACCGTTCATATTTCCCCATATCTGTGCCCCATATAGTGCTCTGCACCGTTCATATTTCCCCATAGCTGTGCCATATAGTGCTCTGCACCGTTCATATTGCCCCATAGCTGTGCCATATAGTGCTCTGCACCGTTCATATTTCCCCATATCTGTGCCCCATATAGTGCTCTGCACCGTTCATATTTCCCCATAGATGCTCCACATAAATCTGTGCCGCTGCTGCTGCTGCAATAAAAAAAAAAAGCCATACTCACCTCTCTTGCTTGCAGCTCCCGGCGTCTCGTTCCGGCGTCCGGTCCCAGCGTCTCTCTGCTCTGACTGATCAGGCAGAGGGCGCCGCGCACACTATATGCGTCATCGCGCCCTCCGACCTGCACAGTCAGTGCAGATAGACGCCGGGAAGATGGAGCGACGCCCGGCGGCTGGAACAGGGACAGGTAACTATGACATACTTACCTAGTCCCAGCGATCCTGGTGCTCCCCGCCTGTCCCACGGTCTTCTGTGCTGCAGCCTCTTCCTCTATCAGCGGTCACCGGCACCGCTGATTAGAGAAATGAAAAGGCGGCTCCACCCCTATGGGAGGTGGAGCCACCTATTCATTTCTCTAATGAGCGGTCCCACGTGACCGCTGTAGAGGGGAAGAAGCTGCAGCACAGAAGACCGTGGGACAGGCGGGGAGCGTCAGGATCGCTGGGACTAGGTAAGTATGCCTCAGCGCCCTCTCCCCCTCACCCGCCGACCCCACCGCTACCGTGACTCGAGTATAAGCTGAGAGGGGCACTTTCAGCCCAAAAATTTGGGATGAAAATCTCGGCTTATACTCGGGTATATACGGTATATGGCGTTTCTGCATGGTACATGTACTCATTAAATTGTACCTGTATATCAACGGACCTTTGGACCCATCATCATATTTATAACACCACCACAAGAAAGAAAGATGATACTAGGTCTAATAAAGTATTAAACTGTAACAACTTTATTCTTAGAATCATTTAGACAAAAGGTGAACGGAGATGACAATACAAAGTTATATGTAAAAGGATATTGTGCAAAAACAGCAGGAGGTTTTGTACCCAGGGATCTTATTACTAATAATGCATATAATAATCACCAATAATTATTCAGATATTACAACTAACTAAGGAGAAGTAGTACTCATAGCTATTACTGCAATTAACGGATGGCATATATTGCAAAAGTGCTGCCAAAATACCTATAGCCAGCAAATACCACCCATCGCCATCATGGTGCCAGTAGCCAAACAATAAATCCATGAAATGTGCAGTATAAGCCGCTATTTACCCACAACAATGCAGACAGGATCTCCTGGGAAGCACCTCCGCCCCAACGCACGTTTCGAAAAAACAACTGGCCACATTATTCAGGCTATCCCCACTGGTCAATTTCTTCGTCTTCGTAGGCTATGCTCAACTGAAGAGGACTATTTGATATGGGCTGAGGATTTGAAGCAAATATTTGTTGAACGCGGCTATAGTAACCGCAGGATTAAAAAAGCATGTAATTGGGCCAAATATACATCTAGGCACTCATTATTATATGACAATAAAACTAATCAAGATCGTGACATTGTTAGGTTGTAACTACCACTCCCAGTTCCCACTTCTGGTACTGTTGGAATGCATTTCTCATTAAGGCAAATGTTGATGGCGCAGGTGGAGGCCCTAGATGAGGAATGTGGAGGAAATGTGAAATACAGAGGTTTGTCCTGCAAGTCTTGGGGACTCCAAGACTTGTGGACCAGCCCCTTCTCCGCCTGCCCCCACAACCACCAGAGTCACCCAGTGAGCAGTCAGACAGATGTAACGCCCTTGACCATGTTTACTCATCCAAGTGTCTATGGTGAAATGCACCCTGACAGATATAGATTTAGTCAAGGAATGGGTGATGTTGTTTTCAACATCCTGGGGGAATTCAGGCACAGCTTTCTTAGAGAAGTAATGGCAACTGGGCAATTGGTACTGGGGGAGTGCAACGGCCATCAACTTTTGGAAACCATCTGTATCTACCAGGCGGAAAGGCAAAATTTCCATGGCCAACAGTTTGGAGATGGTGGAATTCAACCTGTTAGTTTTGTCATATGTAGGAGGAAACAATATTTTACGTGACCACAACTTCGGGACCGTGGGCTAGCTATAGTGCTGAGAGAAGGTGGAGTATGGTGAACCGGACAAACTGCTGGACTGTGAGTGAAGGGAATGTTATGGTGGATTGATAAAGTTGTGAAGTGATCATTATCTGAGATTGGTCAAAAACAGTAGGCACTTCCGTTCCAGCTTATGGCAGGCTTTCACTCAGCCTGACTGGAGCAAATGAATGATCAGAGATTTTGCATTCGGAGATCTGCATGACAATACTTGGCACGGTAGCAGAGGAGGAGAAAGAAGCAGCAGATGCCACTGATGGAGTGGCTCATGGTTGTTGAGGTCCACTGGTCGGCATTTTAGTGCAGTTGGATTGTCATTGTAACACATGTTGATTGTGCATGTGAAGGTTCATACACGTAGTAGTCAAACTATTGCACTTTTTCACTCCACTCAGTTTTTTGCAAAGTTGTCAGATAATGTGAGTTGGCTCATCCTTTGCTGTCTCAAAAAAGGCGCAGGCTAGGCAACCCTTGATGCCCTTGCAAGCTACAGACCCGTGAACACTGCTGGTCACAGCCACAGTTGTGGCTGAGGATGCATTTCTCATCATGGCTGCATCACTGCGAGTTTGTGTCATATGGCGCAATGTAACCTCCTCGTCTTCCTCCTCCTTCACCTCCTCAGATGACCTACTCAGCTGCGTGCTTCTGTGTTCACGCCAAGTGGGATCTACAACCTCATCACATCAGCATCTTCTGTGTTATCACATTCCACACCCTGAGAGTCACCCTCCTCCTCTTACTGCCCTGACAGCACAGTACAGTCCGCGTGAGCCTTAGATATCTGAGTCTCCTCAGGATCACCTTCCCCCAGGGGTTTAACATCTGATGGTGAGGGAGGGATGCAGCTTGGACCCTACTTCGTCCTACCCCGGATCAAAGCTAAAAAACTTTTGGGCATTGGTGCAGATGATTTCCTGCTCTTGACTCTGTGAAGCTTTTGAGTACACTTCTGATACCCATGGCATAGAATGTGTGAACAGCTCTGCAGACTCGCCCATCTGTGGTTGCCACAATCAGTTGGGCGGTTGGAGAGTTGCAATGTGGAGGGAACTAAGGGTAAAGGGGTGCAATCTCTGTGGAATGTACTGGGTGTGATGTTCAGGTGGAGGAAGAGGAGAGGCCACTTGAAATTGCAGTTGCCATCTACTCGAGCACATGCTCTTTCTGGACCTCATCAATCAGGCATACTGCTGAGCGTCTGCCAAAGAAAGGTAGTGAAGTAGCCCATTCAGTAACAGAAGTTGTCAGTTGTGTTTTTGTAGGATGTGATGTTGTTGGTTCACCAGTGTTTTCACTAACATTACCACCTACCCCACATACACACCAAGCCTAATCCCCCTTCAACCGACCTCGCTTTTTCCCAGTCATGTTGCTCAGATAGTGTGGTAGGAGCACATTATTAGCAACAAAATAATTGATTTTTTTACTCTACACCAGCTCTGCACACAGCTGAATTTCAGCGGCACTAAATGACAAGTTGAAATATGGCATGATGAATCACATTAGTCACAGAAAAAAGAATTGTTTGAGTTTGGATGAGGCCTGTATGACATAGAAGATATGCTCCAAACAATTTCAAACTGAGATCTCCCCTACTGTATCATGTTAATAAAAGAAGAATTTTTTGTAGGTGTGGATGAGGCCTGTATAACATAGATAATATGCTCCAAACAATTTCAAATTGAGATCTCCCTGACTGCTTCATGTTCTTAAAAGAAGAAAGAATTGTTTGAGTGTGGATGAGGCCTGTATGACAAAGAAGATATGCTCCAAACAATTTGAAACTGAGATCTTCCTTACTGTATCACGTTAATAACAGCTGTGCATACAGAAAAATTTCACCGCCACAAAATGACTTGGTGGAAAATGGTGGGATGTATCACTTTTAACAGCAGAAATGTTTTATTTTTTTTACTGTGCAACAGCTGTACAGAAAGATGAATTTCACCGCCACTAAATAAATGAAAGGTTGAGATATGGCATGCTGAATCACATTAGCAAGTGCCGAAAATATTATTTTTTACTCTGCAACGGTGTCAAATCACAGAATAATTTCTTTACCACTAAATGACAAGGAGGGATATAATGTGCTGTATCACGTTTGTAACTGCAGAAAATAAAATTTTTTAACTCTGCATGAGCTCTGCACAAAGCTGAATATCACTGCCACTAAATGATAAGGTGAGATATGGCTTGCTGAATCATGTTAGCAACTACTAAAAAATGTTTTTTTTACTGTGCAACAGCTTTGAACACAGAACAATTTCACCGCCACTAAATGACAAGGTGGGATATTGCCAGCTCTGTCATGTTTAGCAACAGAAAAAAATGTTTTTTTTAATCTGCTTGAGCTCTGCAGACAGCTGAATTTCACTGCCACTAAATGACATGGTGAGATATGACATGCTCTATCACGTTTGTAACAGAAAAAAATATTTTTTAATCTGCATGAGCTCTGCAGACAGTTGAGTTTTACCACCACTAAATGACAAGGTAGAATATGGTGTGCTGAATCACGTTAGCAACTGCCCCCCAAAAATTTTTTATTACGCTACAACTCAAATCACAGAACAATGTCAACACCACTAAATAACTAGATGACATATGCCTTGCTGTATCACATTTAGAAACTGAAAAAATAATATTTAGAACTGAATACTTGTGCATGGTGCACAATAGATGTAGTGCACAACACACTTATATGACGTGCCCTGTTGTCTTTGTCTGTGGACCTTAGTAATAATGGCACACAAAAAATCTGCTGGAAGGTCGATTTCACAGCCACACAGGACACTAGCTATCTAACTTAACTGACTAAACTAGGACGTGCTTCTCCTATAAATTGATCTAACCCCTCCCAACTAATGGGCTAATCCCATGAATTTGCTATATGTTTTCTTGTGTAGTGCAAACTGTATCCCTATGCAGGTAATGGTCCCCCTAGTGGACAAACCTCCTCCCATTCCCAGGGACGGCCTTGAAGCAGACCCTCTAGGAGACCCGAGCCATAAACCATCCAGAAGGATAAAATGCAACAACTTTTATCACACACTAATAAACAGCAAACAAAAAATACACAACCCTCTTGCTGCCATGACATCTTCCAGTCACCCCCTTACACGTTTGTAATCTGCATACTCATATTGTGAAATTGCACTTTTTTTTGCAATTACAACACTCTTGGCATTTTTTCCTGTTTTTCAGTACACTATGTGGGAGACTGAATGGTCTCATTTAAAAGTACAACTCATTCTGAAAAAACCAAGCCCCCATACAGCTATGTGGATGGAAAAATAAGAAAAAGTTATGACTCCTGTAAGAAGGGGAGAATAAAAAGAAAAATGGCCATGACATGAAGGGGGTAAAGAGCTCATAAGTTCAGTACAGTCCTAGGAAACATCTGAGTGTTAGGCCGGGGTCACACTACAGCGTAATACGGACGAGTGCTAAGCGATAAAAAATCGCATAGCACACGAACCAATGTTAATCTATGGGGCAGCTCCCATGTCCGCGTATCTCAGCTGAGAAACGCCAATGCAAGTCTATGGGTGCGAGAAAAAATTGCACAGCACACGGACCATGCGTGTGACTTGTGAGAAATTCTCTGGCATTGGGCAGGTGACAGGAAATTGGCTCAGCCATTATTTACTCATTTTGCAAGTGTGTGAGAAAATCTCACCATACGGATGACACACAGATACTTTTTTGAGAAAAAAATGCATCTTGGCATTGCACACGGATGACATACGGATCACCATACAGAGAACATTTGTGCGATTCTCGGCAGACAAAATCGGACAGATTTTTTATACATTGTGTGTGGTTCCAGCCTTACACACATGTTTTCCAGGTATTTAGGGGTTTTGCATTATTGAGATTCATAGCTAATCAATTTGTTGCAAATCAAATTTTTTTAACAAATTTGCAAAATTTGAATTTGAAAAGATTCAATAATGACTAGTATGTATTCTGTAGGAGCGTGGTTCACAGCCTCAGAGGACATATCAACAAAGTGTTCAGATCACAGACAAGTGAACAGAAGGAACTATATTCAGGACATCATGCCAAGAATCAATGATAAGCACATCTCCTGTAAGAGAAAAGAATGTTAGCTATGGGCAGTTAGCAAAAACCCATTGCCATGAGTAGTATAAATCAATACTAAAGTCTATAGGATATGTCAATAGCCACATCTTGATTTATGTCGAAAATGCAGGATATGTAACGTTTCTACATGGCTAATCCAGTTACACATTCCAGTAATTTTTGAATATCTAAAACATATAAAACACAGGTTATTTATCAGTATCTATTAACCAAATTCGCTAAGGCTATGTTCAGATGTTCAGCTTTTGGTCAGTATCTTAGATCACTATTTGTCAGACAAAACCAGGAATGGAACAATCAGAGGAAAAGTGTAATAGAAACACGTCACTACTTCTGAATATTTCACCTAATCCTGGTTTTGTCTTACAAATATTGAGGTAAAAAACTAACCAAATACTGAACGTGTGAACATGGTCTAATATCGATATCCTTGAAATGTGATTGTTATACTCAGTGATTGGAAGCCACACACATTCCATGATATTGTCCATGGTGTGGTCAAAGTCTCTCAGCTATAAAGCTTGCCGTTTTGAGCCCATAATGTAAAGTGATAATATCATCACTTCAACATAATAAAAAAAAAAACAGTAAAGAAAGAGTTTATAAGTTTGTAAGCTAGTGGTTCTTAATCATAGATTCAAACCTTAGCAGTTTCTTTCTTCATAGCTACAATTGAAAACTCGCTATGGTTTTAAATGTGTAGAACATGTGTTTCGCTCACTACACCTTTGGTTTTATGAACGGCTCAATGATGAAAGTAAGTGACGTTTTATACTATATTCACCTAGGGAGTGGACTGGAGTCATCCATGCGCCATAATTAAAGGGGTTTTCTCACAAGCAAAGTTCATGTTAAAGTTAATTTTAATCAATATAACTTGGAATAATAATAAGTTTCATAATTGGATGTGTTTAAAAAAAAATGTTCCTGTGCGGAGATAATTGTATATACAATGGGTATGGAAAGTATTCAGACCCCTTTAAATTTTTCACTCTTTGTTTCATTGCAGCCATTTGCTAAATTCAAAAAAGTTCATTTTTTTCTCATTAATGTACACTGTGCACCCCATCTTGACTGAAAAAAACAGTAATGTAATGCCTTTCCAAATCAAGTCCTATCAGTTTAATTAAACACAGCTGGACTCCAATGAAGGCGTAGAACCATCTCAAGGAGGATCACAAGGAAATGGACAGCATGTGACTTAAATATGAGTGTCTGAGCAAAGCGTCTGAATACTTATGACCATGTGATATTTTAGTTTTTCTTTTTTAATAAATTTGCCAAAATTTCTACATTCCTGTTTTTTTTCAGTCAAGATGGGGTGCAGAGTTTACATTAATGAGAAAAAATGAACTTTTTTGAATTTACCAAATGGCTGCAATGAAACAAAGAGTGAAAAATTTGAGGGGGTCTCAATACTTTCTGTACCCACTGTATGTGCCCCTGCAGGGTACTGTGTAATGGCCGTGTCTGACGGTACAGTAACATGGTCTGATCATACCACAGCTCCTAAGCAGGTGGGGAGGAAGCCAAAGAGGATACAGACATTACAGCACAGGATAACAGCTGATTAATTTTGTGAGATAAAACATTTCCCTGCCTGTTTTTTTTAAATGTTTTACTTAAAAGCATTATTTGCAATTAATGTCTGTATACTCTTTTGGTTCCTCCACTACCCAGGAGATGTGGTATGATCAGGCCATGTTCCTGCACGGTCAGACACAGCCATTACACAGTACCCTGCATGGGCACATTTATAAGATTATCTCAGCACAGGAATTTTTTGGTGACGAAATTTGAGAAATTTGGCACGTCTACTACTGCTGAGCACACCAGTGAAATTCTTGGCACTCCCGGCAGTTCCTTCATCCATCCTGCATCCAGCTCATATACAAAGAAGGTGGGGAGCCCTGTTGTTGTTTCTATATAAACACTGCTGAATTTTTTTTAAATCACTTCCTATTGTGGAAATTATTATTATTCCAAGATTTATTGATTAAAATGAACTTTGTTCATGAGAAAACCCCTTTAGGCCGGTTTCACACATCAGTGGCTCCGGTACGTGAGGTGACAGTTTCCTCACGTACCGGAGCCACTGACACACGTAGACACATTCAAATCAATGCATCTGTGCAGATGTCATTCATTTTTTGCGGACCGTGTCTCCGCATGCCAAACACGGAGACATGTCAGTGTTCGTGGGAGCGCACGGATTACACGGACCCATTAAAGTTAATGGGTCGATGTAAAACACGTACCGCACACGGACATTGTCCGTGTGCAGTCCGTGTGCCGTGCAGGAGACAGCGCTACAGTAAGCGCTGTCCCCCCACTGGTACTGAAGCCGCCATTGATATCTTCTCTGCAGCAGCGTTTGCTGTAGAGAAGATATGAATATTCCTTCTTTTCTTTTCTCGTGTTTAAAATAAAGATCCATGTCCCCAACCCCCTCCCACCCCCTGTGCACCCGCCCGCTGTTATTAAAATACTCACCCAGCTCCCTCGCTGGCTGGCGCTGCTTCCTGTCCTGGCTACACCTTCTACTGTATAAGCGGTCATGTGGGGCCGCCGATTACAGTCATAAATATGCGGCTCCACCTCCCATAGGGTTGGAGCCGCATATTCATCACTGTAAATGAGCGGCCCCACGTGACCGCTCATACAGTAGAAGGTGCGGCCAGGACAGGAAGCAGCGCCAGCGAGGGAGCCGGGTGAGTATTTTAAGAACAGCGGGCGGGCGCATAGGGGGTGGGAGGGGGGTGAGGATATGGATCTTTATTTTAAACACGAGAAGCAAAAAAAAAAGGAATATTCATATCTTCTCTACAGCAAATGCTGCTGCAGAGAAGATATCAATGGCGGCTTCAGCACCAGATGCAGGGGACAGCGCTAAACTTTAGCGCTGTCTCCTGCACGGTGCGTGTGGTACCCAGTGGGCACATGGGGGGCACACGTGTGCCGCCCGTGTGCCACACTGATATGCCACAGAAACGCACGGGCACACGGACAATTCCGGTACCGATTTTTCCGGTACCGGAATTATCTGGACGTGTGGGACTGCCCTTAATGACATCTATGAAGTACCAGACACAGACAGAATAGAGCTTTTCCTCATACTGCACGATTCCAAGTGTTTTGGGGATGGAAATAGGCTCCCTTTTCTCTTATGCCTTTTTCCACCTCTGCGTCTATGCATATAGTTATGGCCAAAAGTTTTGGCACCCTCAAAATTGTTCCAGAAATGATTTATCCCAGAAAATTATTGCAATTACACTTGTTTTATTTCCTTTGTGTGTTTTGGAACAACACAAAAAACAGATAAAAAAGGTGAGTTAGATATAATTACACACAACCCTCCCTTCCCCCCCCAAAAAAAACAACAAAATTGTTGGCACCCTCAACTTAATATTTGGTTGCAGGACAATGACCCCAAGCATACTTCAGGAAGCACCCAGAAATCGATGGGAACAAAGCGCTGATGGGTTCTGAGGTGGCCAGTAATGGATCCGGATCCAAATCCCATTGAACACCTGCAAAGAGATATTAAAATTGCTGTTGGGAGAAATCACCCTTCATTTATGAGAGACCGTGAGCTGTTTGCAAAAGAAGAGTGGTCCAAAATTCCAGTTGAGAGGTGAAAGAAGCTTGTTGATGGTTATAGGAAGTGATTGCAGTTATTTATTTGTCTGCAAGGGGTGTGCAACCAAATAATAATTTTCTGGGAGAAATATTTCATTTTCTGGAACAATTTCAAGTGTGTGAACACTTTTGGTCATGACTTTATTTCTCCTCCGATGGTGGTGAGCTGATGCTCTCCTTATTGTTATAATGTGGATATTACAGGCATGTTCTTTCCCAGAATGTTTCCATGCTTCTTACATCTGTACAATGGCATCCAGTGGAACTTAGAAAATAATGTTCATGTAAAATATCAACCAACAGTGAGGAGCTGTAAAAACTACCTTCAATCATGTCTGGATGTTTTTATTGACTTGATCTTATCAATAAATTGTTGAGTAGTTACTTTTTCACAGGATATGTAATATTCTTATTAGATTTGCAATATGCGGCCAAATCCCCGTCTACATGCAGTGACCAGTGTCTACACAATTTCGTTGCTAAGGGCACAGAAAGACGGACGTATAACTCATGGAAGGATCACATTGCAATCCTAGGACTGATCGTCGGCTCTCCTGACCTGAGCTTGACAGCTGCAAGAGAGGTGCCGGCCAGTCCGTGCAGTGCGATGCGATCATCGCACGAGTTATACGTCTGTCTGCGCCCTAAAACTGAAATACAGTCTTCAGAATAATGTGACAATTGCCAACATATTTGGAAATAGCATGTGAACCGTGCTAAGTATCACAACAAACCATTTAGTAAGACAATAGTAGACAAAATGCAATGACGGGACATTTAAAGGGTAAGTATATTTTCATATCACTGTACTGCAGCATTTTCTATTGCAGCCTAGATCTCTCAGTTTAAAAGCAAAAAGCAACATCTTAAGAGTTTTAAGAACTGCATTATTAGCATGCAAGATTTGATTTGTCTCCATTATATTTCATAGAACAGTTTAAAGGCATCTAGCATAAAGCATGGTCATAATTGCTATCATATATCTGACAATTTAACGTGTACACCATAATGTACCATTAGTTACACAAATAACTAATAATTTGCTAATGACAACATTATGTTAAGTCAGTTTAGAGGTAATTAAAGTGAGTGATATTTACATATGCCTAATGAATCACAGTGGATGGCAGATTAAGAGATTCTAATGAATATTCATCTAGACACTCACAACCAGCTTCTCAGTTTATAAACTGAATTATGGTTGATCTGCCCTTTTAAAATGAATGTTACTATCAACCTCATAGTGGGAATGAACAATTGTGTGATTGCAACTTTTTTTTTTTTCCCGTAATGTCATGGTCAGGACACAAAGTATTTTTTATGTACTTCTATGTCCGCATACCTACTGCTTCATATATTTGATTTTATTACTGATCAGCAGCTATGAGCTACTACTTCCACCATAACAAGCGGCATAAAACAGAAAGCTACAGTTTTGCTCGGGATAAAATGTAGCCAGACGTTTATGGAACCTGAAAGATTATGCCGTAAGTCATTTTCTTTGCCAATACAATTAAGTCACTTCTATATAAATCTTTAGGATTATAGCATATTTACAACAGTGGGTTTAAAAAAAGAAAACATCAATGCGTTACAGAACCTTGCGGAAAAACAAGCCATATATATTCACAATCAGGACCCTACTCAGACACTCTGCATAATAAGAGGCTGACATGTAAAGCATAGACTATTGAGCCATAAGGGGACATACCATTGGTGCAACCTGTGCAGCCGCAGAAAAGCCCAAGAAATAATGGGGCCCACTTCTACCTCCAAAGCAGGTGCAATTGTGCTTTATGATGAGATATTGAACTGCAAAGTGTCTAAACACTGTTCATATACACCTGCACAGGCTCCCTCTTCTGTCTGTGTCTGCTCCTGTACACATGTAGCAGGCATTAAAAAAATAATGTGGCTTCCTATTTGTGTAGTCACATGCTTCATACCCTTTTGTAGTGACCAACCAACTGTTTAATGGATCACTGCTATGCGGCAACCGTATATTATCAATCCACAGCCGTGATTCACTTAGGTCCCAACATGTAGTGGGCAAAAATAATTATTGTGTCTCCACAAATGAGATGATATTCAAAGTCCCTTATGTATTTATGGCTATACGGGCATTTTTCAATTAGAAATGTGCTAATCTTATGTATAAATGCATTAAAGTCAACTAAATATTTATATTGACCTCTATATCAAATAATAGCATAACTAATTGTTAGGGCTAGCGGAACGCACCGAGTAATGAGAGATAGATACGAGATGCGTTCGCAGCCCGGGTCCACCGTGCAGAGATAACTGCTGCTAAGTAATGGCGGATGAACACTGAGCTCACACGTGGGTTAACTTCACCCAGTGTGAAATGAAAGCGACCTCTGTTGCTTCACAGAGTCGCGCTGTACACAGAAAACTATTACCCTAACTAGGGTTGTGCTTGCTCTGGAACTCTTCTGGGCTAACCGCACACATGAAGGAACCAGATGCTAAGCCAAGGCTAATTGCCCCCACTGACGCTGTTATCTGCCTGCCTGAGTGTACAGCCCCAAAGCTTAACAGACTCTCCACATATGACTGAGTGGTAGAGTATCCACTGGCAACAGCCAAACACAATTGATACTAGTGCATGGCCATGCGGCCATGCAAACCGTTTATAGTTGTAGCTTCTTCAGGACCTTCCTAGTGGACCAATAGGAGCTGCTACATGACCTGAGCATGTGACCCCCAATCTACAATGAGAGGTCCTCCCTTTGGCATGCTCAGAAGGAGAAAAGCAGGCCTTAGTCCCAGAAGCGTCTGCTCACCGCTGACCAGTACTGGCTACAATGGCTGAGCCTGGAAGGGCAGCAGTAACCAAGCGCACAGTATCTGCCTGAGCCAGACGCTGGGACTGACGTCTCCCCTGAGCAGGCTCCACTGTGGCTGGAGAAGAATGGGAGACCGCAGCGGAGGTGGTTCGAGATTCTCCCTGTGCAGCGGCGGGAACTCGAGACCTAACACTAAGGCTATGTGCACACGTTCAGGATTTCTCGCAGAAAATTCTTGAGAAAAACCTGAAATTTTCTGCAAGAAATCTGCATGCGTTTTTGATGCGTTTTTTTCCGTACATTTTCCAATGCATTTTGTAGTGGGAAATCCGCAAAAAAAACCGCAAAATTAATGAACATGCTGCGTTTTTTACCGCGATGCGTTTTTTTCGCGGAAAAAAACGCATCATGTGCACAAAACATGCGGAATTCATTGTAAATAATGGGATGCTTATTGTATGCGTTTTTTTTTTGCGGTTTTATAGCGTTTTTATCAGGAAAAAACTAGAAAAAACACGAAAAAACAGCAACGTGTGCACACAGCCTAATATTGATTGATTAGTAAAACTAATCCCAAAGTGTTCTTCAACTATATCAATAGTAAAAGAATCTTAACTGAAAGTGTATGCCACTTAAAAAATTGTGAGGAAAGAATGGTTGTAGATGATGAGAAAAAAGCTAATAATAATAATAATAATTTTATTTATATAGCACCAACATATTCCGCAGCGCTTTACAAATTATAGAGGGGACTTGTACAGACAATAGACATTACAGCATAACAGAAATCACAGTTCAAAATAGATACCAAGAGGAATGAGGGCCCTGCTCGCTAGCTTACAAACTATGAGGAAAAGGGGAGACACGAGAGGTGGATAGTAACAATTGCTTTAGTTAGTCGGACCAGCTATAGAGTAAGGCTCAGGTGTTCCTGTAAAGCTGCATGAACCAGTTAACTGCCTAAGTATGTAGCAGTATAGACACAGAGGGCTATTAACTGCATAAAGTGTATGAGAACATGATGCGAGGAACCCAATTATGTTTTTTTTTGTTTTTTTGAATGGGCCACATAGGGATAGTTAGGTTAATGCATTGAGGCGGTAGGTCAATCTGAACAAATGAGTTTTTAGGGCACGCTTAAAACTGTGGGGATTGGGGATTAATCGTATTAACCTAGGTAGTGCATTCCAAAGAATCGGCGCAGCACGTGTAAAGTCTTGGAGACGGGAGTGGGAGGTTCTGATTATTGAGGATGCTATCCTGAGGTCATTAGCGGAGTGGAGGGCACGGGTAGGGTGGTAGACTGAGACCAGAGAGGATATGTATTTGCTGAGCCATGGAGTGCTTTGTGGATGAGGGTAGTAGTTTTGTACTGGATTCTTGAGTGGATGGGTAACCAGTGTAATGACTGGCACAAGGTAGAGGCATCGGTGTAACGGTTGGTGAGGAATATGATCCTGGCTGCAGCATTCAGGACAGATTGCAGCGGGGAGAGTTTGGTAAGAGGGAGGCCGATTAGTAGAGAGTTACAATAGTCCAGACGAGAATGAATAAGTGAAACAGTAAGAGTTTTTGCAGAGTCGAAAGTAAGAAAAGGGCGAATTCTAGAAATGTTTTTGAGATGCAGATAAGAAGATCGGATGTGGGGGGTGAATGAAAGCTCGGAATCAAGTATGACCCCAAGGTAGCGGGCATGTTGCTTTGGAGTAATAGTGGAACCACACACGGAGATGGCAATGTCAGGCAAAGGTAGGTTAATAGAGGGAGAAAATACGAGGAGTTCAGTTTTTGACAGGTTCATTTTCAGATAGAGGGAGGACATGATGTTAGAGACAGCGGTAAGACAATCACTGGTGTTTACTAAAAAGGTCGGCGTGATAACAGAAGAAGAAGTGTATAATTGGGTGTCGTCAGCATACAGATGGTACTGAAAACCAAATCTACTGATTGTTTGTCCAATAGGGGCAGAATACAAAGAGAAGAGGAGGGGGCCTAGGACTGATCCTTGAGGAACCCCAACAGTAAGGGGAAGGTGAGAGGAGGAGGAGCCAGAAAAAAGATACAGTGAAGGAGCGGTCAGAGAGATAGGAGGAGAACCAGGAGAGAACGGTGTCCTTGAGGCCGATGGAGCGGAGCATAGTGAGGAGGAGCTGATGATCCACAGTGTCGAATGCTGCAGAGAGATCCAAGAGAATTAGCATGGAGTAGTGACCATTAGATTTAGCTGTTAGTAGGTCATTAGAGACTTTAGTGAGGGCAGTTTCAGTAGAGTGTAAAGAGCGGAAACCAGATTGAAGAGGGTCGAGAAGTGAGTTATCTGAGAGATAGCAGGTAAGACGGGAGTGGACCATGCGTTCGAGGAGTTTAGAGATGAAGGGAAGATTAGAGACAATTCTATAATTAGTGGCACAGTTTTGATCGAGGGATGGTTGTTTAAGTAATGGATGTATGATGGCATGCTTAAATGAGGATGGAAAAATACCGGAAGTGAGAGAAAGGTTGAATATTTTTGTTAGGTGAGAGGTGACAGCCGGGGAAAGGGACTGGAGGAGATGTGACAGAATGGGGTCACTGGTGCAAGTGGTTGGGCAAGAAGATGCAAGGAGCCTGATTACTTCTTCTTCTGTAACTGGTTCAAAGTCAGAGAGTGAACTAGATGCAGTGGGGGAGGGAGGACAGTGCATGGTATGAAGAGATTGGGAGATGATTTCCTGTTGAATGTGGTCAATTTTTTCTTTTATGTAATTGGCCAGATCGTCAGCACGGAGATCTGTGTTTGGGGCCTACACTCTTGGGTTGAGTAGGGACTGGAAAGTGTCAAAGAGACGTTTAGGGTTATTGGACAGCAAGGTGATGAGGGTGTTGAAATAGGTTTGTTGGAGAGGTGAAGGGCAGCGTTGTATGTTTTTAGCATGAACTTATAATGGATGAAATCTTCGGGTAGATTAGATTTTCTCCACAGACGTTCGGTGCCCCTGAGCACCACTGCAGGAATCGTGTTTGCGGCATGTGCCACCGTTGTCGTCGTGTGTGCTGAGTTGTTTTATTTATAGGAGGAGCAGCTTCATCCAGGGCACTTTGCAGGGTTTCATTGTAATGCTTCAGAGCAGAATCAGGACATGAGATGGAGGAGATTGGAGCCAATGAGGACTGCAAGTTCTTCATAAGTTTCTGGGTGTTAATGGCCTGTATGTTTCTATAAGTGTGGAAAGTGGGGGTGACCTGAGCATTATGGCAGTTCTTGATAGAGAATGAAAGAAGGTTGTGGTCAGAGAGCGGGAGGGGGGAGTTTGTGAAATCATCCACTGAGCAAAGCCGGGAGAAGACCAAGTCGAGCTAATATATTAAACACCTTCTTCTCCATGGTTTTCACGGTGGAAAATGAAATGCTAGATGAAATGCCGAGAGACAAAGAAAACCCTATATTAAGGGTCACCAATGTGAAACCGGCTAAATAAGATTAAAATAGATAAATCTCTGGGTCCGGATGGCATACACCCACGAGTATTAAGAGAGCTAAGTAATGTAATAGACAAACCATTATTTCTTATATGTAGGGACTCTATACCGATGGGGTCTGTCCCACAGGACTGGCGCATAGCAAATGTGGTACCAATATTCAAAAAGGGCTCTAAAAGTGAACCTGGAAATTATAGGCCAGTAAGTCTAACCTCTATTGTTGATAAAATATTTGAAGGGTTTCTGACGGATGTTACTCTGGATTATCTCAGTGAGAATAACTGTTTAACTCCATATCAGCATGGGTTTATGAGGAATCGCTCCTGTCAAAACCATTAAAAAAAAAAACTAAAAAAAAAAACTATACTTTTACATCAAACTGCTGAACAAAAAGTAGAATAAGCACAACCAAAAAGATGAATATAAATAAAAATGGTATAGCTGAAAACGTCATTTTGTTCTGCAAAAAACAAGCCGCCATACAGCTCTGTCAGCAAACAAATGAAAAACCTATAGCTTTCAGAATAAAGCGATGCAAAAATAATTATTTTTTCTATAAAATAGTTTTTATTGTGCAAAAGCAGCAAAACATAAAAAAAACTATATAAATGTAGTATCGGTGCCATTATATTTACCCAAAAAGCTGTCTATCAATGTTACCACACGCAGAACAGCAATTAAAAAATCCACCAATAAACCATTCCTGAAAAGCTGGTATTCGTTCATTCTGCTTTCCAAAAATTGCAATAGATAGATCAAAAAATATGTTGATGAATGTTATCATAATAAAAACATCAACTTGTCCTTATAAAAAAAAAGCCCTCTCATGACTCTGTCGGCAGAAATATAGAAAAATTCTAATTGTCAAAATATGGCAATGCAAAAACTGTTTTTGTAAAAGAAGCGTTTCTTAGTGTGTAACAGCAGCCAAACATAAGAAAACATAAGAGAACATTATAAATCTGTAATTGCTGTAATGCACCGACCCGAAGAATAAAGTCGCCTAATCACTTATACAGCATGATTTGATTATTCTGCTTCCCAAAAATCGCAGTAAGGCTCAGCACACATTTATCCTGCGTGCTACGGATTTCTGTGTAAATATCTTAAAATTGGTATTAAGATGGAATGTCCGGCAGAAGATTCCCTATGATGAGGCAGATGGAGACAATGGCCTGTAATCTGGCAGTGTCCATCTTTTTAAGCATGCACAAATGATGGGTCGTCCACAGTATTGTGCATCTCTGAAAGGCCAGACACCGCTAAACAGAGGCCAAACAGAGTCCAGAGTAACTTTACCTGCATCATTACTAAATGGATCCATCAGGGATTTCATCTGAATCACAAGTTTTAGATATTTAGATGAAAACCCCAATGTAAGTGCTCAGTGTAGAGCACAAGATAAATATGCACTAATACAAATGCTTTCTACCCTCAAATGCCACAAATAAAAGCTTCAACTCAGCCCGCAAAAAACAAGTCCCCATTCGGGTCCGTCAGCTGGTCAAAGAAATATAGGGGGTGTCCAAGTTACTGGTAGCACAAAGGCTCTGAAAAAGCATATACCACCAAAGGAAATCCAGCAAAATCTGTGCTTCTAAATCGAAATCCCCCCCTCCCTTCTGAGCCCCACAATGTACTTAAACCACAGTTGGCACTCACATGTTTGACATTAGCGTAGTGAGGAAAGCCTATTTAATTTATGGGTGTATGACGCCAGAAGCACTAACTGGGCACAATGTATTGGGCACTATAATGTACTGAAAATTATTTAGACATGAGAGTCCTCAGTGGTTGATACCTTTTAATGGCTAACTGAAAAGATGGTAACAAATTGCAAGCTTTCGAGACTACGCAGGTCCCTTCATCAGGGAAAGACTAAAGCAAATTCTGAAGAATCACATACTTATATACAACACAGCACAGAGAGAAAGAAGGCAATAGATAAGACAAGTGACGTGAAGCAGAATTATCATTATGTGAGAGGGATAGCCATAGATATTGGAACAGTTCAAAGATAAGGAAGTCTAAGGCTATGTTCACACAGTGCGTTTTTTACTGCAGAACCGCCGCGATTTTGCCGCTGCGGCTCCGCAGCTGTTTTCCATGCAGGGTACAGTACACTGTACCCTATGGAAAACAGGAACCACTGTGCACATGATGCGGGAATCGGGAAAAAAAGCCGCGCTGAATAGCTGCGGTAAAAAAGAAGTACCATGTCACTTCTTTTTGCGGAACTGCAGCGGTTCTGCACCCATAGACCTCCATTGTGAGGTCAAACCCGCAGTAAAACCCGCAGATGAAAAATATATCTGCGGGTTTTACTGCGGTTTGTGGTGCAGAACCGCTGCAGTGTGGCTGCCCCCCCGTGCCCCAATCCCACCCCCCCATGCTCCGATGCCACCCCCCGTGCTCCGACGTTCCCCCGTGCCCTCATCTCCCCCCCTTATACTTACCCAGCCTCCCGGTGTCCGTCCGCCCATCTTCTCCCTGGGCGCCGCCATCTTCCAAAATGGCGGGCGCATGCGCAGTGCGCCCGCCGAATCTGCCGGCCGGCAGATTCGTTCCAAAGTGCATTTTGATCACTTAGATATAACTTATCTCAGTGATCAAAATAAAAAAAATAGTAAATGACCCCCCCCCTTTGTCACCCCCATAGGTAGGGACAATAAAAAAAATAAAGAATTTTTTTTTCCACTAAGGTTAGAATAGGGGTAGGGTTAGGGTTAGGGGTAGGGTTAGGGTTAGGGGTAGGGGTAGGGTTAGGGTTAGGGGTAGGGTTAGGGTTAGGGGTAGGGTTAGGGGTAGGGGTAGGGTTAGGGTATTTTCAGCCATTTTAACCCTAAAAAAGTCCCTAGAAAACACACAGACTCTGCATAGAAAATTGCATAAAAAAACGCACTAAAAAACGCATCAAAAAACGCATAAAAAAACGCACCAAAAAAGCACCAAAAAAAGGACCTGCGTTTTCTGCCAAGAGCTGCGGTTTTTAGTGCAGAAAAAAAAGGATGGAAATCAGGAACGTGTGAACATAGCCTTAATGTTTTATGGTCCTCTGAATTGGTCTGGTTCTATGTTGTGGTGACCCCAGAAGGTCTAAAGAGCAAATTCCTTAGCTGATGTAAAAAGACCTAAATCCATGTGAAACATTCATACCTGCACTGAGTGTGTAAAAGGTCCTCGTGAGTTTATACTCACAGACTCTTCTGTCTTTCTGAGATTTTAAATTGCCTTTTAAAACAAGTAATTTCATGTCCATGATGCTATGACCAGGGATACAAAAATGTTTTGCTACCAGTAGGTCCATTCTTTTTTCTCTTATTGTATGGCGATGAGAATTCACTCTTGTTCTAAGTTTTTTCCCTGTCTCCCCCACATACAGACCCCCAGTTGGACATTTAGTACAACACCGGGCGGCATGGTGGCTCAGTGGTTAGCACTGCAGCCTTGCAGCACTGGGTACCTGGGTTCAAATCCCACCAAGGACAATATCTGCAAGGAGTTTGTATAGTCTCCCCGTGTTTGCGTGGGTTTCCTCCATGTACTCCGGTTTCCTCCCATACTCCAAAGACATACTGATGGGGAATTTAGATTGTGAGCCCCATCGGGGGCAGCAATGATAATATGTGCAAGTTGAAAAGCGCTGCAGAATATGTTAGCGCTATATAAAAATAAAGATTATTATTTTAATTAAATACACCACATTAGATGTGATGCAGTTGAAAGTACCTGATGTGAGTTGGGGATCCTTATCTTGTCCATGGTCATTATAAATGGACAAGTTTTACATTTTTTTCCTGTTGCAAGGAAGGGTTCCTGCAGCTGTTTGAGAGAACAGGGAGATTCTGACAAGGATGCTTCTTAAACTTGGGGGCTGCCTAGACACAGTAGTGGTGGGTCTGGAAAAATGGATTGTAAGCGGGCATCTTTTTGTAGTAAAGGTTGTAATTTCCGTGCAGTTTCTCTTAGCACCTCCAGATTTGGATTGTAGGTGACTACTAGAAGCACCCGATTATTTTCTTCTTTAGCTATGTAATGTAGCAGGTGATTCCTTTATATTCTGGTGGCTTTGTAATTTGATTTTCAACTGTTCTTGGATGGCAGCCCTGATTCAAAAAATTATTTTTGAGGCGACCATGGAGGCGACCATGGAGTTGGAACACATATGATTGTATCTGATGGTTTGGCTGTAGACAATAGAGTTTTTTATGTGTTTTGGATGGAAACTGTCCCATTTAAGGTATGTTGGACAGTCAATTGGCTTCTGATACAGGGATGTCTTTATTTAATTGTTCTTTAGCTTAATGATGGTATCCAAAAAGTTAATATCAGTGCTGGAGTAGTTGAGTGTTAAGTTGATGGTGGTATGAAATAGATTAAAATATCATCAATGTAGCGGTAGTAGGCCAGAGGCCTGATGGGACATGAGGACAAAAATTCGCTTTCAAGCTTGGCCATGATAAGATTTGCATACTGTGGAGCCATTTTACTCCCCATAGCTGTACCAGTCTCCTGTAGATAAATCTTGTTGTCAAATTCAAAGTAATTGTGGGTGAGGATGAATTTTGTGAGTTTCACCACCGATTCAGCATCATTCCCTGTGTTTTCCATGAAGAATTTGCAGGCATTTAATCCATCCTGGTATGGGATATTGGAGTCCAAAGATTCCACATACATGGTGGCCAGGATGGTTCCTTCTGGTAGAGGACCTATTGCTTATATTTATTCAATAGGTCAGTTGTGTCCTGAATGTAGCTGGGTGCATCCTTTACCAGGGGTTTAAGAATACCCTCTACCCATCCAGATACTCACTAAAGGTGCCCACATGAGATAATTGATCTCCCTTGATTTCCAGATTTGTGGATTTTGGGAAGCATGTAGAATGTCCCTATTCTTGGACTCTCTGGTATCAGGTCATCAGCTCTTATGGATTTGTCAGGCAGACAAGATACCATCTTGTTTAGTTCCTTGTAATAGTCCTGTGTAAGATCCAACTCCAATTTTTTGTAGTAGTGTGTGTCTATAAGTTGTCTGTTTGCTTCCCTCATATAGTCTGATGTGTTCATCATGACTATTGCACCTCCCTTGTCAGCAGGTTTGATGATGATTTCTTTGTTGGTTTTCAGAGACTATATGGCCTTTCTCCCCTGGGCACTGATGTTGGATGCTTGTCTCCTGTTGGTGTCTATGATGGCGGATTTTATCAAATGTCTGAAGGAGCCTACATACTTATCCAAATGAGGGCTGCGTCCAGGTAGCAGTGTCCAGTCTGACCTCTCCTTGGTTGTTAGGATCCCTTTTCCTTCAGTCTGAGTGTTTTCTGAATCTTCTGTATCATTGAAATATTCCCTCAGATGCAATCTCTTAAAATAATGTTCCATATCACTCCAGAGTTCAGTTTTATCTAGGGCCTTAGTAGGACAAAATGAAAGTATTCTAGAAAGCACAGCAGGCTTCACTTTGTTGGGTTTATAATCTGATAGATTGATGACATAGTTGGATGCTTTGTGTCTGAAATGGGATGGTTGTCCCAGTTGTCAGGTTTTGGCTTTGTTTTGTATCTGTTTGTATAGAGTCCTGAATTGAGGCGCAATCTGTGTGATTTCTTTTCCTTGTTATGAATCAGAAAAGTCCATAGTTTGTTGTAATATTTGCTCTATGCTTTCTGTAAGTGTTTTCCTCAGAGTTTCAAATGTGCTCAAAAGTCAAAAATAGCGCTCCTTTCCTTCTGAGCCCTGCCAAATGCCGAAGTTATTTTCCCCACATATGGGGCATCGTTGTACTCAGGAGAAATTGCACTACCAATTATATGGTTTACTTTCTCCTGTTACCCTTGTGAAAATGAACAATTTGGAGCTAAAGCAACATTTATTGGGGAAAAATTTGATTCTTTTTTTTTTACAGCTCAACTTGATAAAATTCTGTGAAGCACCTGTGGGTTCAAGGTGATCACCACACCTCTAGATAAATTCCTTGAGTTGTGTAGTTTCCAAAATGCGGTCACTTGTGAGGGTAGTTCCACTATTATCAAAATATCAAAACACTGACCGTCACTTCCAAACAGAATGCTGGTCTGAACAGCTGCATGCTAAAAGTAGCAATCTCCATACATACGGTAACTAATAAATAAAGTTGCACTTTGTAGCACTACAGCATGTAAACATGAAATATATGAAATTTAAATTGCATTACTGCTTTAGAAAATAGGAGAAAACAAAGTTACTTAGCACATAATTTGGCCAATTCATGCCAACGGCGGCATCAAGGCTGTCTTCTTTTGTTGGGAACTTATCATAATGTGATTCCTCTCTTGGGCTATCAGTAACCTGCTCAAATTAAAACCACCACAAGCTGATGGTGGGAGTGCTCATTCACTGTCACGAGGGTGTCATGTTCCCCTGGAAAGCCTGTAGTAAGACGTCACGGTAATAAATCGAAGGTCGTCTTTCGAGATAGTGTGATTTGTGTCCCATATTAAATGGATTTTGTTTCCTCTGGTGCTGAATAGGTTAGGTTAGCAACCCTTTCTATGGCTAGGTTCACATTAGCGTTTCCGTCTGCAGCGTATCATCTGCATGCGCAAATGCATGCCAAAACGCATGCAAACGCATGTTTATGCAGCGTTTTTTATCCGCATGATCTTACGCATGACGGCAAAAAAATGCTACATGTGTTTGTATGTGTTTTTGCATGCGTTTGCATTGTTTATGCGCATGCAGTCAATAGGACAATGCTTTTCCAGGAGGATTTCCTTGATACAAGACACACACATTGGGAGTGTCTCATGGAATCTCTATATATAGACACCCTGCACAGATGAAATACTTGTCTTTTGATGCTGTATCCTGCTGCAAGACAGATCTTAGCATGGAGAGCTTCAATCTGAATCTGGATTTATCATTGAAATTGGCTTTTGCTTTTGCTGTGGCTTGTGAGGAAGAAAGTAGAAGAGAAAGATGGAGAAGACGTCGTCATCACTATTGGCAACACTCCATTGTTAAAGTCCGAGAGAGCCGTGGAGTCTACCACTCATTGTACACTGAGCTTCGTGAAAACCTGCAGAAGCTTCCAAGAATTGCTGCTACATGTCCAAGGATCCATCACCAGGCAGGACACACAGCTACGTATAGCAATTCCTGCTGAGGAATGTCTGTTGGTGACCCTAAGGTACATAATTTTGAAAAAGAATCACCTGTCATTGATATTATTGTTCTAAAAGCTATGTACTGATTTTTGTCCCATTTTCTTTTACACAGTCCACAGATTCCTGGCTACCGGAGAGACCTTAAGAGCTCTACATTTTCAATTCCAGATTGGAGTGTCCACCCTTTCTTGGATTATTGGAGACACCTGCAGTGCCTTGTGTGACGTTCAGCATGCAGAATTCCTCCCCCAAGCCACAACTGAATTCCGGCTGAAAAATGCAGAAAAATTCAATCAAATTTTTAATTTTCCAAACTGTGTGAGGGCTGTGGATGGCAAACACATTCGGATTCTGAAACCTGCTGGAAGTGGATCCGAGTACTTCAATTATAAAGAATACTTTTCCATTGTTCTCATGGCAATTGCAGATGATGACTGTTGATTTGTCGTCGTTGACATTGGCTCATTTGGACGAGGAAATGACTGGCAGACTTTCAAAAACTCTGACATGGGCCAACGTTTTTGTATGGTGATAATTTTAATTTTCCATCGCCACAACCTCTTCCGAACACTGAAGGACCATCAATGCCATTTGTTATTGTTGGGGATGAGGCGTTTCAAATGTGTGCCAACCTCATAAAACCATACTTGAGTCTGGACTTGATTCACATGAAAAGGATTTTCAACTACCAACTGACAAGGGCACAAACAACTGTGAAATGTGGCAGCTAATGGCGCTTTTTGGGTACAGCTATCAATCTTAACATTGAGACAATTGATGAGGTTGTGAAAGAGTGCATTGCTCTGCATAAATACATCCTGTCAAAAGAGCGACCCCACATCGAACTTGAGGAACCTGTTAATATCACATTGCAGGATTACCAAGTTCATCCTGTGAGAACTACAGTGGAAGTTGGCGAAATGAGGGCCCCATCACATTGGCAGTAGCACTACATGACCAGACCTGTATAAAGATGTGTTCAGAGCCTGGCACTGTAGGGGCCTGTGTAGCATTTTTTTTTAAATGTCTAGAGTGACCTAACAAACTTGTGTAGAGTGCCATCACAGCCTTGTGCATCACAACCCATAATACAGGCTGATGTAGCGTGTTCATAATATATGCCGGTGCAGCATGCCTGTAATAAAGACTGGTGTGCCGTGTCCGGAATACAGCCTGGTGCAGGTGGACCGTAATACAGCTTTGTGCATACTTGTGCAGTTGGTGCAGCTGGTGCAGCGTGCCTTAATCCAGCCTCTTCTGAACTATGATTTTTTTTAGTGGTAAAATCATGAAGACAACATCAAATAAGGAAAGTAGTCATGGTGCTGGTTGTGGTGAGAGTATAGATGCTGTAGGGAGAGGACATGGTCGATCTTTGCCTGTTACGTGTCCAAGTGCAACACCTTCTTCAAGTGGAAGAAACTGAATGCAGTGATGCCTGACCACTTGTTATGTTTGATGATGAGTATGTGGGAAGGCTATTGCACACAGACAGTGGAACACTGCAGCACATCTCAGAAAATAAGGTCAAAGGAGCTTCCTAGTGTGGCATTTCTTCAGGCAACGTGCTGATTACAGAATGTGGCACCCCAGGAATTCGATTGCCGCAGTGACATTGCTTCAGTCACAGGGGGTGATCTTATGCCTGGAAGCAAGGAGGGGTCCCCTTTCCAGCTACATCAGCATGCAACATCTTTCCAGCCTCCAGACCAGAAGGGGGAGCTCTAACACCTGTTTTAGTGGAGCTTCCCTATAAGTTCTGGCTGGAGGCGGGATTAGTGAGTGAGTCTTAGTGTGTGAGTCTGGGAGGAAGGAAGAAGAGGCAAGTGAGGAGAACTTGTGGGATTGAAGCTGAGACTGAGCTCACCCTAGGACTGAGTGCAAAAGACTGGACACCGGAGTCTGTGATTCTGTGGGAACTGCATGCCCAGCAACTAAAACTGGAGGCCAGGAGATTGCAAGTCTCCTGGCCCCAGCTGACACCCTGAGGCACAGCAGCATACTAGAGCCCAGAGTCACCATGAGGGAGTGACACCTGGAACAGGCTCAAGTTACCAGCCATGTGGGGAATGTTCTATTTCATGGACAGACAGCAGTAGGGACTTGTGGAGAGCTTAAGGCATCAAGGACCTAGGGAGCAGAGGTAAAGCCTCCAAATCCACCTAGCTAGGTGGATCCTGAAATGCTTCCAGGCTGCCCGGACCTCCATGATCGTCTGTCACTAGTGCATCGGACTGCACCTACAATTAAAGGTAAAGAAACTACAGTCCTTGTGTCCTCCATTTCCTGTACCCTCATTCCTGCACCCCAATGTTCACCATCCCTCATAAACTGTTTTGGTAGCCATGGGCCCCACTCCACCTGTGGGGAGCCAAACCATCTCAGCTGCACACCACTGGCCCCAGCGGTCCCCTTAAGCAGCGTTGGCCATCTATAGCCGAACACCACATGTGGCATCACAAACAATTCCCTTATCCCCTACAAACATTTCTTCATCTCTATTATTGCACGCCCAGGGCCACGAACCAGGTCACTGCTGCCTTGACCACCCCTTTAAGAATCATCTGACCTGGTGCCGCGTACCCCACGGCCCTAGCGGGTGTCTCTCAAGACATGAGTGGTCAGAGCCTGAAACTAGGCATAAATCTTCTGGACCTGAGCACCACCTACATGATATATGAATACCAAGCAAGAGGTGCAGTGGCATACACACCATAAAAAGCATGACAGATTTGAGGCTCCTCCTGCTCCTTCTTCTGCTGTGGTCTCTACCTCTTCCTGCCTCTCACGATAAACAGGGCCACCTGTCTTCTCGCAAAGTGACAATATGACAGCACCACCAGCAGTGTCACCGAGCATCTTCACATAGTCTGTAAGGTTTTTTAGACTCTTTGCCATATCTGCTGTTATTTTAGCTTAACCTAGTTTTCCCTGCCGGCCATTTTGCTTTCTGTCTTGCTACATCTACCTTGCCCTTAACCATTGAGAACAAGGATCCCAAATACATACTGTGAGATAACGGGTCCCGGCGAAAATTACCGCCAGTGAGCCCCGGACTCACTAAATCCGCTCAAGAACATATCTTAGTTCAAGGAGAAAAAAACTGAGCATTGATGAACAATTAATAAACTTTATTCCAAAAACCAATAAAATCACAATAGGTCTCATTTCAAAATATCATAGAGTAATATGCACAACGATGAAAGCTTAGAATATGCTGACAAGTAACCCCCATACACCTACTCCCCCAAAGCCCTGCCCACCCCCTCCAAAAAACCGAGGGAGAAAAAAAGGTTGAAGCACACATGCTGGTAAAAATATGCCCATAGACACAGGTGTGTCTAACCTGAAAAGAACCCAGCCCTATACACTGTGTAACAATATTCAATTAAACATTATTGTGGTACCAAAACCATATGAATCAGTAAGAACACAATACCAAGGGTATTCGGGTCCACAGGTAAATAGAGATATAGATGTGCCTCAACCTAATAGATAGGCGCCCATGCGTACGGAAGTAACATCCATGCTGCAGTTTATACAAAAATACCTATAGTCATAGTGACCAGCATGAGGACAGTGTAAAAACATAGGCTTACCTAATTACAGGGCAGGGTAGGGGGACATTCAGGAGGTGGTAGTCCCCGACGCGCATTTCGCGGCCTCAAACCGCCGCTTCCTCAAGGGGATAACTAAACTGTGCCCAAAAGGACCCTGAAATAATCCCTGACCCCGGTCACATGGTGCCCGGTGACCAATAGCAGTGGTGCGATCGGCGCATGCGCACTACGTCCGCCAGGTCCTGGCAGTGCAACTCAGCGTCAAGGCAAGCGCGCACGTGCAGAAAAAGATCCGCAACGTGCGAACGAGCCATAGAGACGCTAGTGCACGCCAGGACAAGGCCGGACGGAGCGCGACGCGCACTGCCACCAATGTGAAAAGAGCTGATGGTAAAGGATGGTCTGAGCTAATACAGCCGTCCCAAACTCCGCCCCCACCAATAGGAACAAGTGCCAATCTGATATCAATCCCCCAAATCCCATATATACGACACACGAACGCGTCCATAAATACATGCAGAAACATTATCAATAAAAGAGAAGAATAGTCCAGTCTCCAAACGCCAATTCACTACTGCCGTGCATATATTCATTGCTTCATGGATGAAGTGTTCATAATATTAGATGAGAAATATCCTATTCAGTTGCACTGTGATAGTAGTTGGTGGAATCTTTATGTCACAGTTGGTGGTGAAGATTGACGGAGCCACATGATGGCATGACAGGAAACACCTCTGGGCACAACGTTATTCTGGTTCACTATTGATATAGACATAAAGCAGTTAAAATCACAAAGACAAGAACCAAAAAATAATTAAAATAACATAAAAACAACCACCCGACTGCCATCGGGTATGGAGGCCCCGGTAAGGAGAGATATTAGTACGATATTAACCTACAAATACAGGAGTACTCAGGAGGTAAATAGTATAATAAACACGCCAAGAGCAATATAAGACAGTGCCTACAGATAGGGGGCAAAACTTAATGCCTCATTTAGGCCTTTTGGTGCCATAGTGCCAAGCTGCACTATCCATTTTGTTTCTTTTTGCGCCAGCAACTTTTTATTGTCCCCACCCCGAACACCCAGATGTAAAACATCAATACCTCTCACACTCAGTAATTTTGCATCACATTTGTGGTGCAACCTGAAATGGCGTGGGATTGATTTCAGTTCGAAAAGATCAGGCACCGTCCTGGCCGCACCAATGTCCCGCACATGCTCACGGACCCTAACTCTCAATTCACGAGTAGTTAAGCCCACATAAACCATTGGGCAGGGACACGTGGCGTAATAAATCACATTGGTTGTGCCACAGGAGATTCGTTCTCTGATGTCATATTTTCTGGTCCCATCCGTAGATGTAAAACTAGAGCATCGCAGGACATTGGTGCAGGCAAGACAGTGCCCGCATGGGAAACAACCCTTAATGGGGCCCCTCGTACCAAATGGGTTGTTCGGGGTGGGGACATAGTGGCTACGCACCAATAAGTCGTTGAGGTTTTTACACCTCCTCGACGTCATCTGTGGGCCAGGACCCAGGAAGGCCGCCAGAGAGGGTTCAGTCCCCAAAACAGACCAATGTTTGGCAAGGATGGAGCGCATATTGCCCCACTCGTGATTGTACGTTGAAATAAAGCGAATGGGACCAGCCCCATCCCTGTTGGTCTGCTTTTTAAGTGAATGCAATAGAGTCTCACGCGGTGTTCTTCTGGCGCGATCATAGCCGTATTTGATAGATCTCCGGCTATAACCCCGGGCCAGAAAGCGCCCTTTTAGATCAGAGGCTTGTGCCTCGAATCTGGACTCAGAAGAGCAGATTCGCCGCATCCTGAGGAACTGTCCGACCGGGACGGCCCTCACCGTGGACGGGTCATGTGCAGATGAAGCATGTAGAAGTGAATTGACCGAAGTCGACTTCCTGAAGACATCCGCCTGGATACGCCGAAAAGAATCGACCTCCAAGCGGATGTCCAGAAAGTCGACCATGACATTACTATGTGTATATGTCAATCTAATATTGAACATATTATTATTTAGAGTACCCATAAAGTCCTCGAGCTGCCCGACGGTCCCGTCCCACAAAAAGAAAATATCGTCAATGAAGCGATACCAGCACAGCACATGGGAAGCGGCCCGCGGGCCCTCGTCGCCAAAAAGGAATCTCTCCCAGTAACCCAGGAAGAGATTAGCGTACGAGGGCGCACAGGCCGCGCCCATGGCTGTGCCACGCTTCTGTAAATAAAAAACGTCTTTAAAGACGAAAAAATTGTGGGTAAGGGCATAGTCAAGCAGCTCGAGGACAAGTCCACGTAGTGGGCCGTCCAGGTCGGAGGTCCCCAGGAAGAAGCGAGCCGCCTCTAAGCCACAGGAGTGTTCTATGCACGTATACAAACCCTCCACGTCAGCAGTGACGAGGAGGGTTGTATCGTCCACAAGGATGCCATCAACCCGTGCCAGGACGTCAGTTGTGTCATGGACATATGAAGGTAATGTTTGGACCAGAGGTTTTAAATAGAAGTCTATAAATCGACATACATTGTCGCATAAACCCCCAATGCCGGACACAATGGGACGTCCCGGGGGGTTGAGGGCATCCTTGTGGACTTTAGGTAACAAATAGAACGTTGGAGTCCTAGGGGACCTGACCATCAAACCATCGAGAACATTTTTAGGGATGGTACCCTCCACCTGGGCACCAACAAGAATCCTCTCCAACTCCCGCAGGTACGTGCCCATCGGATTGAAGGATAACTTGAGGTAAGTATTAGAGTCCCGAAGTTGGCGGAAAGCCTCCCGTTCGTACTTATCACTTGGCCAGATCACAATGTTCCCCCCCTTGTCCGCAGGTTTAAATACAACATCCTGCATAGATTGTAATTGCGAGATAGCCTGCCGTTGTTTAGCCGTTAAATTATCAAAAGTCCGTCTAGTCGATAATTTTTTAAAGTCATCACCCACCAGTTTGGTAAATATTTCGACTGCTGGACTGAGGGACAAGGGGGGGAACCTGGTAGATCTGGGCAAGACAGATGAAGGGAACCTGCTTACACTCGGGGACTCCTGTTCCTCAAGTAAATCCTCCAAGTCACGAAGTGCCTGTGCCTCAATCTCACTTATGGGCTGAGATGTAGAATTTTTACCATGTAGTTTTTTTAGGATTAACTTGCGGGCGAACAGGTGGAGGTCCTTAAGAGCAGTAAAATAATCAAAAGAATTCGTTGGGGAGAAGGTCAGGCCCCTACTTAGGACATCCAACTGAGACTCAGTAAGAACATATGATGACAAATTTAGTACCTGAAGTCCTCCCTGGCGGCCTCCTCGAGCCATAGTACCCCCGGCACCCTTGCTCCTGGTGTGTTGTCTAGTGGTCACCCCTTTGTTATTGGACTCGGACGTGGGAACCTGTTCCGATTGAGATGTATTGGGCCTCATATCTTCATCATAGTTGGATCTGCCCGAAAGTACTGAAGTGGATCTGGATCGGGAATACGAAGTGTTCCTAGATCTTGGGCGTGATCGGCCCCATGGGTTTCTCCATCTATAGACCCTAGATTGTTGTTTATCCTTGATGTCTCGGTTGAATTTTTTGGTCTTAGTAGTTTGGATGTCATGGGCCCACTTTTGTAGGTCCACGTCAATTTCTTCATTTAATTTCTTAAGTGCATCGCTTGACATGTCCCTCTGTAAACACACCTGTAAATTGTCAATTTCTTTTTCCATGACTTCAAGGGATTCATGGTTCATCTGTTTCAGTAGAGTCATGAACCCCTTGGAACAGGTGTTAGTTAGTTCTTCCCAATCATTTTTGAATTTATCATCCAGGATTGGGAATGACGGAAAAACCTGAATGCGGAGCCCACGCGGAATCAGATCCTTCTGAATATACATGTCCAAAAACTCGTGGTTCCACCATGTGCGAGTTCTCTTGTGTAATAATTCTTTAAAACGATATACAACCTCCTGCAACTCTTTAGATGGCCCCTCCATACCCCCATCAGCATTATCAAGACAGACATCGTTGATCTGTGCTCGCCAAGTGCAATCACGCGCACGGAAGTCCATGCCTATAGATAGGGAAACTGTGAAAAACACAGAAAACATTGAGAACAAGGATCCCAAATACATACTGTGAGATAACGGGTCCCGGCGAAAATTACCGCCAGTGAGCCCCGGACTCACTAAATCCGCTCAAGAACATATCTTAGTTCAAGGAGAAAAAAACTGAGCATTGATGAACAATTAATAAACTTTATTCCAAAAACCAATAAAATCACAATAGGTCTCATATCAAAATATCATAGAGTAATATGCACAACGATGAAAGCTTAGAATATGCTGACAAGTAACCCCCATACACCTACTCCCCCAAAGCCCTGCCCACCCCCTCCAAAAAACCGAGGGAGTGATCGTCTGTCACTAGTGCCCCGGACTGCACCTACAATTAAAGGTAAAGAAACTACAGTCCTTGTGTCCTCCATTTCCTGTACCCTCATTCCTGCACCCCAATGTTCACCATCCCTCATAAACTGTTTTGGTAGCCATGGGCCCCACTCCACCTGTGGGGAGCCAAACCATCTCAGCTGCACACCACTGGCCCCAGCGGTCCCCTTAAGCAGCGTTGGCCATCTATAGCCGAACACCACATGTGGCATCACAAACAATTCCCTTATCCCCTACAAACATTTCTTCATCTCTTTTATTGCACGCCCAGGGCCACGAACCAGGTCACTGCTGCCTTGACCACCCCTTTAAGAATCATCTGACCTGGTGCCGCGTACCCCACGGCCCTAGCGGGTGTCTCTCAAGACATGAGTGGTCAGAGCCTGAAACTAGGCATAAATCTTCTGGACCTGAGCACCACCTACATGATATATGAATACCAAGCAAGAGGTGCAGTGGCATACACACCATAAAAAGCATGACAGATTTGAGGCTCCTCCTGCTCCTTCTTCTGCTGTGGTCTCTACCTCTTCCTGCCTCTCACGATAAACAGGGCCACCTGTCTTCTCGCAAAGTGACAATATGACAGCACCACCAGCAGTGTCACCGAGCATCTTCACATAGTCTGTAAGGTTTTTTAGACTCTTTGCCATATCTGCTGTTATTTTAGCTTAACCTAGTTTTCCCTGTCGGCCATTTTGCTTTCTGTCTTGCTACATCTACCTTGCCCTTAACCAGTATGGAGGTTTCAGTTTCTATGTTTCCTCCCTGTTCTCTGCCACTTGCCCTTTTAAGCAGCATCAGCTGTTTAATCAGTGCTTCAGAATCAAGTCTCTAGTCTACCTGTGAGCTGCTCCTGGAAGTCTTGGACTTATTATCCTAACCACCTTCTATTTCGGATCCTTGGACACGTGTGGACTCAGGAATCCCTCAGCTTACCATCAACATTTGCAATGGAAATAAGAGAGAGAGACTTGAACCTATTTCTGTGACTTTGCTGGACTTAAGGTTTATTTCTGCCTGTCTTGTCTCCTGCCTTTGTACCTGCGACTGTGTTAACCCTTACTTGTATGAAGTAATACTGTATGTATGAACTACTTAAACAAGCCTGTTTATTCTGTGTTACCTCACACCCAAGCACAAGACTCTATACAGATTGTATTCTATATTTGACACAGTCCCATGGAAGTGTTCAGGTCTCCATTCCCCAAACCCTCAAAAGAGGAATTATGCCCTTACCCACCCACAAGCCATGGTCCTGAATGACAACATTTCCAAATTCCTGACCTTTGAAATGCTGCCATTCTGGCTGGTTGGGACAGACAGTTTTAAAAAACTGATGGCAGTGGCTGTTCCACAGTAAGTTGTTCCCAGCCGACACTACTTTTCTAGGAGGGCCATCCCTGCCATGCACACAAATGTGAACCAAATCAGGTGTGTACTGCGCAACGCCATTAGTGGCAAGGTCCACATAACCACCAATACATGGACCAGTAAGCATGGCCAGGGACGTTACATTTCCCTAACTACCCACTAGGTAGATGTAGTGACGACTGGGACAGAAGTGGAAGGCATTCTAGCGCATCTCCTACAATGACTAAGGAATGCTGGACATTTCTTTGTTTATGTTACCTCCTTCTTCGCTTCCGCCACAACCTCCTCATCTGGTCACAGTAAGACCTGCACCACCAACTTCAGCACAGCCAGGGGAAAATGACAGCAGGCTGCCCTGAAACTCATTTGTGTGAGGGACAAACCCCACATCACGCAGGAGCTGTGGACTGGGTCAAACAGCAGACAGATGAGTAGTTGGTGCCGCTGAACCTCAAGCCTGGCCTGGTGTTGTGCAATACCAGGCGAAATCTCGTAGCATCCCTGGGCACCCCCTTTGGAAGAAGCTCATGCAAAACCGTGCTGTCGAGGTAGGAGCGCACAGCACATAGTAAGTAGGCACATGTCAATTTTTAAGTACCTTCTTTGAGTCCTGGGGAAACTTCATCCTCTCTTCTCTTTCAGACTCCATGCTTTCGTCTCCAAATGTCTTACTCAAATGATTTGCACTAGCCACTTTAATTATGGGAGCTTTGCATCCTTGCTAAGTAATATTGATACCTTTTGTCATATAGATCTACAGTATTACAAATGCACTTTGCACTTTAAAATTTGTATTGTTGATCACTATATACATTTTTTTGAGATTGCATAGCAATGATACAACGCATTCTAAAAAATGAGCTTCGATTGCATTTTTGTAATATTATTATTTATTATTATATATTCTGCTCTGTATAAGCATTAGAGTTAATATTATGCATGCAATTATGATCATTCTTCAAAATTGTTCCATAGATTGAATTTTTAAAAGTTTTTTTTCTTCTTTTTATAATGGTATAATAAAGATTTAATTTTAAATCTAAAAACATGCAATTTAACCGTCTTTTCCTCATATCTTTACTTGAGGTTGTGCGATAAGTACTGTATATACTTGAGTATAAGCCAACCCGAGTATAAGCCGACCCCCTAATTTTGCCACAAAAAACTGAGAAAACGTAATGACTAGTGTTGAGCTATACCTTCCGATATCGGAAAGTATCTGTATCGGATTGGGTCGGCCGATATTCAAAAAATATCGGATATCGCCGATACCGATACCCAATCCCAATGCAAGTCAATGGGACCAAAATATCGGAATTAAAATAAACCCTTTCTTTCCTTGCAGGTTCATTCTACATGAAGGAAAACAACTAAGAATAATGCAGGATGTATTTGGGGAGGTGGCGGAGACATTAAAGTTATAGAGGTTTAGCCCAATCAAATAGAATAGCATGATTTTTTTTTTTTTTTAAAGACGTTCGGAGTGACAAAGATATTGACTATGTAAATTTTTTTTTATTTTGTCAGATATTGATGTTTCACTATTCCACGCCCTTCCCCTTCTTTTTTTTTCCTTTTCCCACACTTTCATCTTCATCATCATCAGCATCTATGACATCAACTTCTTCTTCACCTTATTCATCTTCTTCTTCATCTTCTACCTATTTTTTTTTTATTACATTCTTCATATTCATTTTATTCAACTATTATTATTCTTCCTATTCTACATACTCATTTTATTCAACTGTTATTATTCTTCCTATTCTACTTCTTCATCATATTCTCATTTGTGACAGGCATTCCCGTAGTTGTTATCTATAAAAGTTTGAAGATTACACCTTCCGTTCTGCCAGTCACAAAAGTTACATTTGTCCGCGTTCAGTTTGGCCTGCAGCATCAGGCTTTATCCAGGGGCACCACGAGGAGGAACGGACTCACCCCCATACACTGCTTAGTCTTCTTCTGCATATAATTTAGATAATATCTTTTGCTCTGATATTAAGTGTTATGCTTAACCCCTTCATGACCAGGGGATTTTTCGTTTTTCCGTGTTCGTTTTTTGCTCCTCTCCTTCCCAGAGCCATAACTTTTTTATTTTTCCGTCAATTTGGCCATGTGAGGGCTTATTTTTTGCGGGACAAGTTGTACTTTTGAACGACATCATTGGTTTTAGCATGTCGTGTACTAGAAAACGGGAAAAAAATTCCAAGTGCGGTGAAATTGCAAAAAAAGTGCAATCCCACATTGGTTTTTTGTTTGGCTTATTTGCTAGGTTCACTAAATGCTAAAACTAACCTGCCATTATGATTCTCCAGGTCAGTACGAGTTCATAGACACCTAACATGACTAGGTTATTTTTTATCTAAGTGGTGAAAAAAAATTCCAAACTTTGCTAAAAAAAAAAAAAATTGCGCCATTTTCCGATACTCGTAGCGTCTCCATTTTTCATGATCTGGGGTCGGTTGAGGGCTTATTTTTTGCGTGCCGAGATGACGTTTTTAATGATAGCATTTTGGTGCAGATACGTTCTTTTGATCGCCCGTTATTGCATTTTAATGCAATGTCGCGGCGACCAAAAAAACGTAATTCTGGCGTTTCAAATTTTTTTCCCGCTACGCTGTTTAGCGATCAGGTTAATACTTTTTTTTAATTGATAGATCGGGCGATTCTGAGTGCGGCGATACCAAATATGCGTCGATTTGATTTTTTTTTATTGATTTATTTTGATTGGGGCGAAAGGGGGGTGATTTAAACTTTTATGTTTTTTTTATTTTTTTCACATTTTTTTAAACTTTTTTTTTTACTTTTGCCATGCTTCAATAGCCTCCATGGGAGGCTAGAAGCAGGCACAACGCGATCGGCTCTGCTGCTGATCGCTGCTATGTAGCAGAAATGATGGAGGTGTGCTGTGAGCGCCGACCACAGAGTGGTGCTCACAGCCACCGGTCATCAGTAACCATAGAGGTCTCAAGGACCTCTATGGTTACAATATACAAGCATCGCCGACCCCCGATCATGTGACGGGGGTCAGCGATGACGTCATTTCCGGCCGCCCGGCCGGAAGCGGTAGTTAAATGCCGCTCTCTGCGTTTGACAGCGGCATTTAACTAGTTAATAGGTGCGGGCAGATCGCGATTCTGCCCGCGCCTATTACGGGCACATGTCAGCTGTTCAAAACAGCTGACATGTCCCGGCTTTGATGCGGGCTCACCGCGGAGCCCTGCATCAAAGCAGGGGAGCCGGCATCGGACGGTATAGTACATCCGATGCCGGTAAGGGGTTAATGTTCTTCTGCTCTTTGTTCTGCAGCCTCTTGTTCTTCTGCTTCTCGGTCTTCCATGTCATCGTCTCCAGGGTCGTCGTCTCCAGGGTCGTCGTCTCCGCCGTCGTCGTCTCCGCCGTCGTCGTCGTCATCGGGGTGGTCTTCAGGGTCGTCATCTTCAGGGTCGTCGTCATCTCACTGGTTGTCGTCTCTGGTGTCGTCGTCACCTTAGGGGTGGTCTTCTGGGTCGTCGACTTTAGGGTCTTCAACTTGGAAATGTAGCAGAAGGTACAAGAAGGCTGAGAAAATGCCAAGAACCAGCTGACGGTACTGGAACCCCGATGGGTAGCCGAAGGTCCAAGAGCCAATGGAACTACCGAGGACCAGCTGACGTTACTGGAACCAGGATGGGGAGCAGAAGGTACAAGAGCAAAAGACACTGCCGAGAACCAGCTGACGGTACTGGAACCCGGATGCGTTGGCCAACTGTGCAAGAGCCAATGGCACGACCGAGGACCAGCTGACGGTGCTGGAACCCGGTTACAAAGCTGTAGGTGCCCGCGCTTAAAAGCACTACCAATGACCGCCTGGCGTTGGCGGAACTCGGATACCCAGGAGGAGGCACCTAAGCCAAAGGCTCTGCCCGGAACCAGCTGACGGTGCTGGAACCAGGTGGTGGACCAGAAGGTCCACAGGAGAGGAGAGAACAGCTAGGCCGCGAGGCAGCCGCAGTTACCGAACCCCAACAGTCCTACAGCGGGAGCTTGGCCTACTGGCACTACAGAACCAGCCTTGACTACCAATTCACGCAGCCCACATAGGAAGCTCCTAAACTGGAGGCACCCTGGAGTTGGCTAACCCGACCGCAACACGACGGGGCAAGCATAGGCGTCTCAGTGAGCTTGACACTTCCCGGAAACAGCTGACGGTGCTGGAACCAGGCTGGGCACGAGGGAGTACCCGTGACAAAAACACTGCCGAGAACCAGCTGGCGGTGCTGGAACCCGGATGCGTCGCCCCAGTGTGCAAGAGCCAATGGCACCGAGGACCAGCTGACGGTGCTGGAACCCGGTTACTAAGCTGTAGGTGCCCGCGCTTAAAAGCACTACCAAGGACCGCCTGGCGTTGGCGGAACTCGGATACCCAGGAGGAGGCACCTAAGCCAAAGGCTCTGCCCGGAACCAGCTGACGGTGCTGGAACCAGGTGGTGGACCAGAAGGTCCACAGGAGAGGAGAGAACAGCTAGGCCGCGAGGCAGCCGCAGTTACCGAACCCCAACAGTCCTACAGCGGGAGCTTGGCCTACTGGCACTACAGAACCAGCCTTGACTACCAATTCACGCAGCCCACATAGGAAGCTCCTAAACTGGAGGCACCCTGGAGTTGGCTAACCCGACCGCAACACGACGGGGCAAGCATAGGCATCTCAGTTAAGCTTGACACTTCCCGTAAACAGCTGACGGTGCTGGAACCAGGCTGGGCACGAGGGAGTACCCGTGACAAAAACACTGCTGAGAACCAGCTGGCGGTGCTGGAACCCGGATGCGTCGCCCCAGTGTGCAAGAGCCAATGGCACCGAGGACCAGCTGACGGTGCTGGAACCCGGTTACTAAGCTGTAGGTGCCCGCGCTTAACAGCACTACCAAGGACCGCCTGGCGTTGGCGGAACTCGGATACCCAGGAGGAGGCACCTAAGCCAAAGGCTCTGCCCGGAACCAGCTGACGGTGCTGGAACCAGGTGGTGGACCAGAAGGTCCACAGGAGAGGAGAGAACAGCTAGGCCGCGAGGCAGCCGCAGTTACCGAACCCCAACAGTCCTACAGCGGGAGCTTGGCCTACTGGCACTACAGAACCAGCCTTGACTACCAATTCACGCAGCCCACATAGGAAGCTCCTAAACTGGAGGCACCCTGGAGTTGGCTAACCCGACCGCAACACGACGGGGCAAGCATAGGCGTCTCAGTGAGCTTGACACTACCCGGAAACAGCTGACGGTGCTGGAACCAGGCTGGGCACGAGGGAGTACCCGTGACAAAAACACTGCCGAGAACCAGCTGGCGGTGCTGGAACCCGGATGCGTCGCCCCAGTGTGCAAGAGCCAATGGCACCGAAGACCAGCTGACGGTGCTGGAACCCGGTTACTAAGCTGTAGGTGCCCGCGCTTAAAAGCACTACCAAGGACCGCCTGGCGTTGGCGGAACTCGGATACCCAGGAGGAGGCACCTAAGCCAAAGGCTCTGCCCGGAACCAGCTGACAGTGCTGGAACCAGGTGGTGGACCAGAAGGTCCACAGGAGAGGAGAGAACAGCTAGGCCGCGAGGCAGCCGCAGTTACCGAACCCCAACAGTCCTACAACGGGAGCTTGGCCTACTGGCACTACAGAACCAGCCTTGACTACCAATTCACGCAGCCCACATAGGAAGCTCCTAAACTGGAGGCACCCTGGAGTTGGCTAACCCGACCGCAACACGACGGGGCAAGCATAGGCGTCTCAGTGAGCTTGACACTACCCGGAAACAGCTGACGGTGCTGGAACCAGGCTGGGCACGAGGGAGTACCCGTGACAAAAACACTGCAGAGAACCAGCTGGCGGTGCTGGAACCCGGATGCGTCGCCCCAGTGTGCAAGAGCCAATGGCACCGAGGACCAGCTGACGGTGCTGGAAGCCGGTTACTAAGCTGTAGGTGCCCGCGCTTAAAAGCACTACCAAGGACCGCCTGGCGTTGGCGGAACTCGGATACCCAGGAGGAGGCACCTAAGCCAAAGGCTCTGCCCGGAACCAGCTGACGGTGCTGGAACCAGGTGGTGGACCAGAAGGTCCACAGGAGAGGAGAGAACAGCTAGGCCGCGAGTCAGCCGCAGTTACCGAACCCCAACAATTCCTACAGCGGGAGTTTGGCCTACTGGCACTACAGAACCAGCCTTGACTACCAATTCACGCAGCCCACATAGGAAGCTCCTAAACTGGAGGCACCCTGGAGTTGGCTAACCCGACCGCAACACGACGGGGCAAGCATAGGCGTCTCAGTGAGCTTGACACTACCCGGAAACAGCTGACGGTGCTGGAACCAGGCTGGGCACGAGGGAGTACCCGTGACAAAAAAACTGCCGAGAACCAGCTGGCGGTGCTGGAACCCGGATGCGTCGCCCCAGTGTGCAAGAGCCAATGGCACCGAGGACCAGCTGACGGTGCTGGAACCCGGTTACTAAGCTGTAGGTGCCCGCGCTTAAAAGCACTACCAAGGACCGCCTGGCGTTGGCGGAACTCGGATACCCAGGAGGAGGCACCTAAGCCAAAGGCTCTGCCCGGAACCAGCTGACGGTGCTGGAACCAGGTGGTGGACCAGAAGGTCCACAGGAGAGGAGAGAACAGCTAGGCCGCGAGGCAGCCGCAGTTACCGAACCCCAACAGTCCTACAGCGGGAGCTTGGCCTACTGGCACTACAGAACCAGCCTTGACTAACAATTCACGCAGCCCACATAGGAAGCTCCTAAACTGGAGGCACCCTGGAGTTGGCTAACCCGACCGCAACACGACGGGGCAAGCATAGGCGTCTCAGTGAGCTTGACACTACCCGGAAACAGCTGACGGTGCTGGAACCAGGCTGGGCACGAGGGAGTACCCGTGACAAAAACACTGCCGAGAACCAGCTGGCGGTGCTGGAACCCGGATGCGTCGCCCCAGTGTGCAAGAGCCAATGGCACCGAGGACCAGCTGACGGTGCTGGAAGCCGGTTACTAAGCTGTAGGTGCCCGCGCTTAAAAGCACTACCAAGGACCGCCTGGCGTTGGCGGAACTCGGATACCCAGGAGGAGGCACCTAAGCCAAAGGCTCTGCCCGGAACCAGCTGACGGTGCTGGAACCAGGTGGTGGACCAGAAGGTCCACAGGAGAGGAGAGAACAGCTAGGCCGCGAGTCAGCCGCAGTTACCGAACCCCAACAATTCCTACAGCGGGAGTTTGGCCTACTGGCACTACAGAACCAGCCTTGACTACCAATTCACGCAGCCCACATAGGAAGCTCCTAAACTGGAGGCACCCTGGAGTTGGCTAACCCGACCGCAACACGACGGGGCAAGCATAGGCGTCTCAGTGAGCTTGACTCTACCCGGAAACAGCTGACGGTGCTGGAACCAGGCTGGGCACGAGGGAGTACCCGTGACAAAAACACTGCCGAGAACCAGCTGGCGGTGCTGGAACCCGGATGCGTCGCCCCAGTGTGCAAGAGCCAATGGCACCGAGGACCAGCTGACGGTGCTGGAACCCGGTTACTAAGCTGTAGGTGCCCGCGCTTAAAAGCACTACCAAGGACCGCCTGGCGTTGGCGGAACTCGTATACCCAGGAGGAGGCACCTAAGCCAAAGGCTCTGCCCGGAACCAGCTGACGGTGCTGGAACCAGGTGGTGGACCAGAAGGTCCACAGGAGAGGAGAGAACAGCTAGGCCGCGAGGCAGCCGCAGTTACCGAACCCCAACAGTCCTACAGCGGGAGCTTGGCCTACTGGCACTACAGAACCAGCCTTGACTACCAATTCACGCAGCCCACATAGGAAGCTCCTAAACTGGAGGCACCCTGGAGTTGGCTAACCCGACCGCAACACGACGGGACAATGTATAGCCGTGTAAGTGACACTGACACTACCCGGAACCAGCTGACAGTGCTGGAACCAGGCTGGGCAGGAGGGAGTACCCGTGACAAAGACACTGCCGAGAACCAGCTGACGTTGCTGGAACCCGGATGCGTTGCCTATTAAAGATTGTCTTCCTAGAGCCCCAACTAGCGGTGTTGGAGCAAAGGGTAAGCAGGGGGAGCAGAGTGTAGGCCGAAGCCTGCACTGGAGGCAGCTTTGTGTCTGCGTTGCGTTTGCAGGACACGTTGCCGGCTACACAGCGGGGGAACAGCTGGCGTTGCTGAACCCCACTGACACATTGGCTGGTGTTTCTCTCTGTGCAGCTAGCACGTCCGGGCAGAAACTGACGGTGTTAGAGCCCAGAGTCAGCAGGAGGAGGAGAGGAGCAGAGTGTAGGCCGAAGCCTAATTGCACCAATTTCAAAGGTAACCTTTAACCCACCCTCAGGTGTTAAAATGTAGAAGAGCCACACCTTGTGCAGCAGTACTGCTCCACAAGTGATAGGTTGCTCTTTAAATTTTGCTCATTGCACACGCAGAATTAAAGACGTACACAATTTTGCCCATTGTACAGTAGAACTGTATTGGAGGCGTGACTTGTCTTTTTAAGGAGACGCGGCACAGGTGTCCAAAAATAAGGCCTTGGTGCTGGGCGCAGCCTCCTGAGCGTTGTTATTTGCTTAACAGGAGTCTGTGCTCTTGTTAGCCCTTGGCCATGCGCTGTGAGCGCAGCCTGTCTTACGACCTCATTTCATGTTGGCCGGTGCGGTTATCGATGGCCATGAATCCCAGACCCCCAGTGTGTTTTCAATAATTCACACTGCGGGCCTGGGATTCATGGCCTTGTGCAGTAAATATGTTTGCCGCTCACAAATGTCTTTACACCTGTTTCAGACTGGGCGGCCTCAGCTGATCCCTTATCGCCTGCCACGGCCATGAGGCCGCACAGTCTGAAGAAGGCGGAAGGAGATGAGTGAAGACAGGCGAACATATGCACTGCATATGCCCATCAATCACACCCTCGCAGTCAAAATAGATCAGACAACGAGGGCGGTTGTGTCGGGCAGGGCGAACGCACAGGCACAGCCAGCCAACCAATGATGTCAGAAGACGGGCAGCGCTACCAAGGGGGGTGCTGCGTGTTATTAAAAAGGAAAGTAACACCTCAGGGCCATTGTAATGGTCTCTGATGAGACACATTTTGTACGTGTTGAGTTCCACGTGGGCAAGGAGTAAAAGTCAGCCACCTTGTACAAATGCAGCAGTACTGCTGTACAAGGTGGCTGTTATACATAGAAACACCTGGGGGGTGTCAGGGTCCCTTTAATTTCAGTTCAGGTGCCTGCATGGCGTTTGCAGGTCACGTTGCCGGCTACACAGCAGGGGAACAGCTGGCGGTGCTGAAGCCCACTAACACATTGGCTGGTGTTTTCCTCTGTGTAGCTAGCACGTCCGGGCAGAAACTGGCGGTGTTTGAGCCCAGGGTCAGCAGGAGGAGGAGAGGAGCAGTGTAGGCCGAAGCCTGCACTGTTGGCAGCTTTTGGTCTGTTGTGCCAGCGTGGCTTGTGCTGGACACGTTGCCGGCTACGCAGCAGGGGAACAGCTGGCGGTGCTGAACCCCACTGACACAATGGCGGGTGTTTTCCTCTGTGCAGCCAGCACTTCCGGGCCCCAACTGGCGTAGTTAGAGCCCAGGGTCTGCAGGAGGAGCAGAGTGTAGGCCGAAGCCTAATTGAACCAATTTCAAAGGTAACCTTTAACCCACCCTCAGGTGTTATAATGTTGAAGAGCCACACCTTGTGCAGCATTAATGCTCCACAAGTGAAAGGTTGCTCTATGAGTTTTGCTCATTGCACACTTAGAATGAAAGACGTACACAATTTTACCCATTGTACAGTAGAACTGTATTGGAGGCGTGACTTGTGTTTTTAAGGAGATGCAGCACAGGTGCACATAAATAACGCCTTGGTGCTGGGCGCTGCCTCCTGAGCGTTGTTATTTGCTGTACAGGAGTCTGCGCTATTGTGATCCCTTGGCCATGCGCTGTGAGCGCTGCATGTCTTCTCACCTCATTTCATGTTGGCCGGTGCGGTTACCAATGGCCATGAATCCCAGACCCGCGGTGTCTTTTAATAAAGTCACACGGCAGAGCTGGGATTTTTGGCCTTGCGCAGTAAATATGTTCGCCGCTCACACATGTCCTTACACCTGCTTCAGACTGGGCGGCCTCAGCTGATCCCTTATCGCCTTCCACGGCCATGAGGCCGCACAGTCTGAAGAAGGCGGAAGGAGATGAGTTAAGACAGGCGAACATATGCACTGCACATGCCCATCAATCACACCCTCGCAGTCAAAATATATGAGATAACGAGGGGGGTTGTGTCGGGCAGGGCGGACGCACAGGCACAGCCAGCCAACCAATGATGTCAGAAGACGGGCAGCGCTACCAAGGGGGGTGCTGCGTGTCATTAAAAAGGAAAGTCACACCTCAGGGACATTGTAATGGTCTGTAATGAGACACATTTTGTACATGTTAAATTCAACGTGGGCAAGGAGAAAAAGTCAGCCACCTTGTACAAATGCAGCAGTACTGCTGTACAAGGTGGCTGTTATACATAGAAACACCTGGGCGTGGGGGTCATGGTCCATTTAATTTCAGTTTATGTGCCTGCGTGGCGTTTGCAGGTCACGTTGCTGGCTACACAGCAGGGGAACAACTGGCGGTGCTGAACCCCACTGACACATTGACTGGTGTTTTTCTCTGTGCAGCTAGCACGTCCGGGCAAAAACTGGCGGTGTTAGAGCCCAGGGTCAGCAGGAGGAGGAGAGGAGCAGAGTGTAGGCCGAAGCCTGCACTGGTGGCAGCTTTTGTTCTGTTGTGCCTGCGTGGCTTGTGCTGGACACGTTGCCGACTACACAGCAGGGGAACAGCTGGCGGTGCCGAACCCCACTGACACATCAGCTGGTGTTTTTTCTGTGTAGACAACACTTCCAGGTGGCAACTGACAGTGTTGAAACCCAGGCAATCAAAGAGGAGCAGAGTGTAGGCCGAAGCCTGCAGTGGAACAAGTTGAAAGGGAACCTTTAACCCCCCCCCCAGGAATTTGTTGCTGAAAGAGCCATCTTGTACAGCAGTAATACTGCACATGGAAAATGGTGGCTCCTAAAATTATGCTCCTTGCAAACGCTGAAGTACACACTCATATAATGTGTCCCCTCACACCGTTAAACCGTCCCGGAAGTGGGACTTTCTTTTGTAATGTGACACAGCACAGCCGTCATTCCAACCCCCTTGGTGCCGTGCGCCACCTCCTCAACGTTGTTTGGTTCTGTCACGGAGCCCGAGCTGTAATGTTATCCCTTGGCCATGCACAGTTAGCGGTGCCCGTCTTCTGACATCATTTAGGTGTCAGGCTGACAGTGCCTGTGCGTCAAAGCTGCCCGAGATCCAACCTCGCAGTTTCATCTAATGTAATCCCACTGCGGGCCAGGTATCCATGGGCATGCGCAGTGCATATCATCGCCTCTCACTCACCTCCTTCCTGCTTCTTCAGACTGTGCGGCGTCAAGGCCATGGCATGCTATTAGGGATCAGCTGACGCCGCCTAGTCTGAAGAAGCATGAAGAAGGAGAGTGAGAGGCTAGTATATGCACTGCGCATGGCCATGGATACCAGGCCCACTGTGGGATCACATTAGACAACACTGCAAGGTGGGATTTCGGGCAGCGTGGACGCACAGGCGCAGCCAGGACGACAACAAATGATGTCAGGGGACGGGCAGTGCAAACTGTGCATGGCCAAGGGATAACATAACAGGGTCCATGACGGAATCAAACAACGCTAAGGAGGCAGCGCACGGAGCCAAGGGGGTAGGAATGACGGCTGTGCTGCGTCACATTACAAAGGAAAGTCCCACCTCCGGGACGGTTGGACGGTGTTAGGGGACACATGACATGAGTGTGTAGTTCAGCGTTTCCAAGGAGCATAATTTCAAGAGCGACCTTTTCCTTGTGCAGTATTAGTGCTGCACAAGGTGGCTCTTTCAGTAACAAACGCCTAGGGGGGGGGACAGGTTCCCTTACATTTTTGTTGTGCCAGTGTGGCGGTCGCATGACACGTTGCCGGATACACAGCTGGGGATCAGCTGATGTTACTGAACCCCAATAACAGAGGAGCGACTGTTGACTGTGCAAACAGCACTTCCAGGCACCAACTGGCGGTGTTAGAGCCCAGGGACAGCAGGAGGAGCAGATTGGAGGTATTGCCGCACACACAGCTGGGGATCAGCTGACGTTACTGAACCCCAATAACAGAGGAGCGACTGTTGACTGTGCAGACAGCACTTCCAGGCACCAACTGGCGGTGTTAGAGCCCAGGGACAGCAGGAGGAGCAGATTGGAGGTATTGCCGCACACACAGCTGGGGATCAGCTGACGTTACTGAACCCCAATAACAGAGGAGCGACTGTTGACTGTGCAGACAGCACTTCCAGGCACCAACTGGCGGTGTTAGAGCCCAGGGACAGCAGGAGGAGCAGATTGGAGGTATTGCCGCACACACAGCTGGGGATCAGCTGACGTTACTGAACCCCAATAACAGAGGAGCGACTGTTGACTGTGCAGACAGCACTTCCAGGCACCAACTGGCGGTGTTAGAGCCCAGGGACAGCAGGAGGAGCAGATTGGAGGTATTGCCGCACACACAGCTGGGGATCAGCTGACGTTACTGAACCCCAATAACAGAGGAGCGACTGTTGACTGAGCAGACAGCACTTCCAGGCACCAACTGGCGGTGTTAGAGCCCAGGGACAGCAGGGGGAGCAGAGGAACAGAGTGTAGGCCGAAGCCTGATTGGAGCAAGTTGAAGGGGAACCTTTAACCCCCCCCAAGACGTTTGTAGCTGAAAGAGCCATCTTGTGCAGCACTAAGGATGCAAAAGGAAAAGGTTGCTCTTTTAATTATGCTCCTTGCAAACACAGAAGTAAACACTAAAAATGTGTCCCCTTATACTGTAAAACCGTCCCGGAGGTGGGAATTTCCTTCGTAATGGGACATAGCACAGCTGTCATTCCTATCCCCTTGGTGCCGTGCGCTGCCTCCTCAGCGTTGTTTTAAGCTGTCATGGAGCCTGCGCTCGTCTGTTATCCCTTGGCCATGCCCAATTTGCGCTGCCTGTCTTCTGACATAATTTGGTGTCAGGCTGTCAGTGCCTGTGCGTCCACGCTGCTCCAGATCTCACCTCGCAGTGTCGTCTAATGTAATCCCACTGCGGGCCTTGGATCCATGGGCATGCACAGTGCATATCCTCGCCTCTCACTCCCCTCCTTCCCTCTTCTTCAGACTGTGCGGCGTCACGGCCGTGGCATGCTATTAGGGATCAGCTGATGGCGCACAGTCTAAAGAAGGCGGAGGGAGAGGAGCGAGAGGCCGAGGTGAAGATATGCACTGCGCATGCCCATGGATCCCAGGCTCGCAGTGTGATTCAATCAGAAGACACTGCGAGGCGGGTTCTCGGGCAGCGCGGGCACACAGGCGCAGCCAGCCTGACACCAAATTATGTCAGAAGACAGGCAGCGCAAATTGGCCATGGCCAAGGGATAACAGAACAGCGCAGGCTCCGTGACAGCTTAAAACAACGCTGAGGAGGCAGCGCATGGCACCAAGGGGGTAGGAATGACGGCTGTGCTGCGTCACATTATGAAGGAAAGTCCCAGCTCCGGGACGGTATAACGGTATCAGTGAACACATTTTATAAGTGTTAAGTTCTGCATGTGCAAAGAGCTAAACTAAAAGAGCTACCTTTTCCTTTTGCAAAATTACTGCTGCACAAGATGCCTCTTTCAGTAACAAACGCCGGGGGGGGGGGACAGGTTCCCTTACATTTAGGTTGTTGTGCCAGCGTGGCGGTCGCAGGACACATTGCCGGCTACACAGCTGGGGATCAGCTGACGTTACTGAAACCCAATAACACTGGGTCGTATGTTTTGACTGTGCAGCCTGCACTTCTGAGCCGCAACTGGCGGTGTTGGAGCCCAGGAATAGCAGTTCAGGTGGTAGAAAGATGAACACATCAGGAGACCTGGATGACACCCAATTACTTAATCAGGCAGAGGAGTGGCAAATTCCTGCGAGATCCAGGCCTGGTTCATTTTCAGGAAAGTAAGCCGGTCAACGTTATCGGAGGATAGTCGCATGCGACGGTCTGTTAGTACACCACCTGCGGCACTAAAGACACGTTCCGATAAGACACTCCAATGCATACTGGCTTAGCTCTGGCCATGTATCCAGCTTAGAGACCCAAAACTTGAACGGGGAAGAGCCGTCTGGGACTACAGAAAGAGGGCAAGCCATGTAGTCTGTCACCATCTGACGGAACCGTTGCCTCCTGCTGACTGGAGCCGCCGGTGATGGTGTAGACATTTGGGGCGGGCACACAAAAGTTTGCCACAGTTGTGCCATACTGGGCTTGCCTTGGGCAGAGGCACTGCTTCTGCTCCCTCTTTGTGCAGAGCCTCCCCCACTGCCTCGACGCACTGAGCTGCTTTGTAAAGCACTAGCAGCACTCCTCTCAGTTGGACTGGAGAAGATGATGGAATTCACCAGTGTGTCGTGGTACTCCCGCATCTTACGCTCCCGGGTCAACGCTGGGATGAGGTTTTGGACGTTCTCCCGGTAGCGAGGATCGAGGAGGGTGAACACCCAATAATCAGGCATGTTGAGAATGTGGTCGATGCGGCGGTCGTTTCTCAGGCACTGCAGCATGAAATCCACCATGTGCTGCAGACTGCCAACTGGCCCAGAAACGCTGTCCCCTGCTTGAGACATGATCTCTGCCCGCTCGTCATCACCCCACCCTCGCTGTACACACTGACCACTGGACAATTGTGTCACTCCCTCCTCTGGACGGAGCTCTTCCTCCTCCATTGACTCCTCTTCATCCTCCTGCGTACCCCTTTGTGAGGAACCACGTGGCGCTGACTCTCCGGAAGCTGATGGAAAAGGTGATTCCTCATCCTCCACCTCTTCCACAACATCATCCCTTAACGCTTGCAAAGTTTGCTGAAGCAGGCACATAAGGGGGACAGCCATGCTGACTAGTGCATCATCTGCACTTGCCATCCGCGTGGAATAATCAAAAGGACGCAAAACCTGGCAGACGTCCTTCATAGTGGCCCACTCTGTGGTTGTGAAGTCTGATCGGCGCTGACTGCGACTTCTTTGCGCCTGATGCAGCTGGTACTCCATTACTGCTTGCTGCTGCTCACACAACCGCTCCAACATATGTAACGTGGAATTCCACCTGGTAGGTACGTCACATATGATGCGGTGTTCCGGAAGGCGGAATCGGCGCTGCAGAGCAGCAATGCGGGATCTTGCCAAGCTGGAACGCCGCAAGTGAGCACACTCTAGGCGGACCTTGTGCAGCAGTGCATCAAGATCCGGATAGTCCCTCAGAAAACTCTCCACAACCAAATTGAGCACATGTGCCAGACATGGGATGTGAGTGAGGTTGCCAAGGGCCAAAGCTGCCACCAGATTTCGGCCATTGTCACACACTACCATGCCTGGCTGGAGATTCGCTGGCACAAACCACACATCGCTCTCCTGCTTGATGGCATTCCAGAGCTCCTGCGCTGTGTGGCTTCGATTCCCCAATGAAACTAGTTTCAAGACGGCCTGTTGACGTTTGGCCACGGCTGTGCTCATGTCGGTCATAGGTAAACGTTCACGGGTCCATGTGGAGGTGGACTGTGACGGCTCCTGCAGCGATGATTCTGAGGAACTTGTGTATGAGGAGGAGTCAATGCGTACAGACTGGATTCCTGCAATCCTTGGAGTGGGCAGGACACGTCCTGCGCCACTCGAACGATCTGTACCGGGCTCAACAACATTAACCCAATGGGCAGTGAGGGAAATGTATCGCCCCTGTCCATGTTGACTGGTCCACGCATCGGTGGTGAGGTGGACCTTGCTACTGACGGCATTCAGTAGCGCGTATTTTATGTGTCCCTCCACATGCTTGTGCAGGGCAGGGACAGCTTGCCTGCTGAAGTAAAAGCGGCTGGGCACCTTGTACTGTGGGACTGCCAATGCCATCAAGTCACGGAAGCTGTCAGTCTCCACCAGCCTGAATGAGAGCATTTCCAGGGACAGAAGTTTGGCAATGCCTGCATTCAGAGCCTGTGCTCGGGGGTGGTTGGCCGAGAATGCCCGCGTTTTCTCCCATGCCTGTACTACCGATGGCTGTAGAGTAGACTGGGAGTGTGAGGATGACTGGGAATGTGGTGCTGTGGGTGGAATTACACTAGGTCTCTGGACAACAGTGCCAGAGGTTCTTCCATGGCGATCCGGGGAGGACGCCAAACCAGCTGTGCGTGAGCTGGAGGAAGAGGCAACACGAGCTGAAGAGGTGGTAGCTGCCGCTGTTGGTTGGCCTAGGTCTTCAGTGTGTTTTTGTAACTCCACCGCGTGCCTGGTCCGCACATGTTTCCACATATTTGTGGTATTGAGGTTGCTGACACTTTTACCTCTTTTGACTTTCTGATGACACAGCTTGCATTTGACAAAACAAATGTCATCTGCAACTGTGTCAAAAAAGGACCAGGCACTGCAAGTCTTGGGAGCGCCCTTTTTGGCTTTTGAAAGAGACAGGCTCCTAACGGGTGCCAAAGTGGAGGCTACAGGCTCCGCAGTCTTCCCCCTCCCTCTCCCTCTTTGGCCCGTTAGGGGAATCTCTTCCTCTGAGATGCTCCCACCACCTTCCTGTTCCTCACGCCACGATGGGTCAAGGACCTCATCATCTCCACTACCCTCTGCCACCAACTGCTCCTCCTGGGTAGTCTCGGCAGCACAGTACGCACCAGAAAGCGGCACCTGAGTTTCATCATCAGATGCGTACTGCGCTGTGGTCACCGCAGGCACTGACCCACCCGCCTCTTCAGAGTCAGAGAGACAAAGCTGTTGGGCATCACTGCACACTGCCTCTTCTTCCATTTCTCCAATACTGCTTGGCTGGCCCCCTGTTTCCAAGCCAAGAGATTCAGAGAACAGAAGTAGAGACGGCTCCTGTCCTGGGCTCTCTGACTGCCTGGCCAATTTGGCAGGTGGTGAAGAGACAGATGGCTGCTCTCCAGTGGTCTGTGCCTGAGAGGATGTGGCACTAATTGAAGTCGATGCCGATGCGTTAGCTGCCATCCATCTGACAACGGCTTCAATTTGATCTTCACGCAGCAGCGGTGCACGGCGCTCTCCGACAAAGCTGTGCATGAAGGACTGTTCCCTGCTGAAACTGAGTGATGACGAGTCACCGGTGCCCGCAGCAGGCACAGAATCACCACGTCCTCTCCCTGCTCCTCTCCCTGCTCCGCGCCCACGCCCACGTGCCTTACTCCCTGCTCTCTTCATCTTTGTTGACAGATAAAGATAAGCAGAAAAGTACTAAGGCCTTAGTGTGCTTATTCCTGAAATGCTCCTCCTAACAGGTGTAAGAAACACTAATGTTGTAAAGTGTGGACTAGACTTTATTATTTATAAAATGTGGCCTACACAAGTGTTAAGTGGTGTTTGATGAACTTTCCTTTTTTTTTTCTGCAGATTGGACTACAGAGCGAGTTTAACTCACACGGGGACCGTGCAGACAGCCGTAAACAGCGCTGCAAGGCCCAAAAACCCTCCTCTAGGTTATCCTATGTAGTGTTTTTCCACTATTTAGCTGGAGACGGGTGGAAAGACACTAATAGGAATTTTTTAAAAAAAATTTCAACAGGCTGCACTATTTGAAAAAAAGGACAAGTTATTCAACGGTATGAGGCAGTGACGAACCCTGAGCTGAATACAACGGGCTGTGGCTGCACACAGACTACAGGGCGAGCTGCGCTCACACGGAGACCGTGCAGACAGCCGTAAACGGCGCTGCAAGGCCCAAAAACCCTCCTCTAGGTTATCCTATGTAGTGTTTTTCCACTATTTAGCTGGAGACGGGTGGAAAGACACTAATAGGAATTTTTTAAAAACATTTTCAACAGGCTGCACTATTTGAAAAAAAGGACAAGTTATTCAACGGTATGAGGCAGTGACGAACCCTGAGCTGAATACAACGGGCTGTGGCTAACACAGACTACAGGGCGAGCTGCGCTCACACGGAGACCGTGCAGACAGCCGTAAGCGGCGCTGCAAGGCCAAAAAACCCTCCTCTAGGTTATCCTATGTAGTGTTTTTCCACTATTTAGCTGGAGACGGGTGAAAAGACACTAATAGGAAATTTTTAAAAAAATTTTCAACAGGCTGCGCTATTTGAAAAAAAGGACAAGTTATTCAACGGTATGAGGCAGTGACGAACCCTGAGCTGAATCCAACCGGCTGTGGCTGCACACAGACTACAGGGCTAGCTGCGCTCACACGGAGACCATGCAGACAGCCGTAAACGGCGCTGCAAGGCCCAAAAACCCCCCTCTAGGTTATCCTATGTAGTGTTTTTCCACAATTTAGCTGGAGACGGGTGGAAAAACACTAATAGGAAATTTTAGAAAAAATGTGCAGCAGGCTGCACTATGAGCAAAAAAGGACAATGGATAGAACTGTGTGAGGCAGTGTGAACCCCCCCTGAGCTGAATACAACCGGGTATATGGCTGCACACAGACTACAGAGTGAGCTGCACACACACACACACAGAGACCTTGCAGAACGCTGTTAAAACAGCGCTGCAAGGCAAGAGCAAGGTGAACAGTGAACAATACACAGTGTTTTGCTAAATTAGCCTTGGGAAAGGAAAATAAAGCAATTAGCTATCTCAACTGGCCCTCAGTTAGAACACAGCGTCCTGTCCCTAACTGAAATCACAGCAGAGTGAGCGCAAAATGGCGGCAGCGTTTTTTATAGTGCAGAGTGACATCATTTCAGCAGCCAATCACAGCCTTGCCAATACTTAGATGCCCACCATGCTAAACAGGATGTGCCCACACTTCCATTCATTCCTCATTGGCTGCTGCGTGCAGTTTGAATTCTGGGAACTTCCGATTCCGGTATCCGATACGCGGGAAGTATCGGAATTTGGTATCGGAATTCCGATATCGCAAGTATCTGCCGATACCCGATACTTGCGGTATCGGAATGCTCAACACTAGTAATGACTCGAGTATAAGCCTAGGGTGGAAAATGCAGCAGCTACTGGTAAATTTCAAAAATAAAAATAGATACCAATAAAAGTAAAATTAATTGAGACATCAGTAGTTTAAGTGTTTTTGAATATCCATATTGAATCAGGAGCCCCATATAGGGCTTCATATAGTTCATGATGGCCCCATAGGATGCTCCATATAAAATACGCCCCATATAATGCTCCATACAGTTTATGATGGGCTCCATAAGATGCTCCATATTAAAATATGCCCCATATAATGCTGCACAAAGATTGACTATGACCCCATAAGATGCTCCATAGACACATTTGCCCCGTATAATGCACCACAAATGTGGATTATGGCCCCATAAGATGCTCCATACAGATAATTGCCCCATATAATGCTGCACATGGCCCCATAAGAGGCTCCAGACAGATATTTGCACCATATAACGCTGCACATGGCCCCATAAGATGCTCCATACAGATATTTGCCCCATATAATGCTGCACATGGCCCCATAAGATGCTCCATACAGACATTTGCCCCATATGCTGTTGGTGCGATTAAAGAAATAAAAAATTACATACTCACCTCTCAGGCCCCCGTCACTTGCTATATTCACCTGCTCCCCGTTCCACCGCCGACCACTGCTGAATTGATGCTCAGGCAGAGGGCAGCGCGCACTAATCGCATCATCGCGCCCTCTGACCTGCGCATCACTGCAGAGGATCCGGAAGATGCAGCAGCAGCCGTCGGTGGAACAGGGAGAAGGTGAATATCGCGCACTGAGTTATACTCACTTGCTCCAGGCATGGTCCTTGCACATCTGTTCCCCGGCGCCGGCAGCTTCTTCTTGTAGTGAGCGGTCACATGGTACCGCTCATTACAGTAATGAATATGCGGCTCCATCCCTATGGGAGTGGAGCCGGGTCCATATTCATTACTGTAATGAGCAGTACCATGTGACCACTCACTATAGGAAGAAGCTGCCGGCGCCGGGGAACCAAGGACATGCAGGGACCGCGCCAGGAGCAGGTGAGTATTATTATACAGCTCCGCTCCCCCTTCCCTGCCGACCCCTGGGTATGACTCGAGTATCTCAGTAATCTGAGAGAATTACTTTCAGCCCAAAAAAAGTGGGCTGAAAATCTCGGCTTATACGCGAGTATAAACGGTAAATTGTGAACCAAGTGTAATTATTATTATATTTATTGTTATAACGCCATTTATTCCATGGCGCTTTACATGTAAGGAGGAGTATACATAATAAAAACAATTACAATAATCTTAAACAATACAAGTCATAACTGGTACAGGAGGAGAGAGGACCCTGCCCCCGAAGGCTCACAATCTACAAGGGATGGGTGAGAATACAGTAGGTGAGGATACAGCTGGTCGTGCAGTGATTTGGTCGATCGGTGATTACTGCAGGTTGTAGGCTTGCCGGAAGGGTAGGTCTTCAGGTTCTTTTTGAAGGTTTCGATGGTAGGTGAGAGTCTGATGTGTTGTGGTAGAGAGTTCCAGAGTAGGGGTGATACGCGAGAGAAATCTTGTATACGATTGTGGGAAGAGGAGATAAGAGGAGAGTAGAGAAGGAGATCTTGTTAGGATCAGAGGTTGCATGTATACGGTGTTCATTTTAGGACATGGTCACAAATCAAAGTCAAACATCAGAAATATTCTGTCTGATACCTCATTCTGATACTTGACTCTTATACCTGACTTTCACACATGGTCACAAATCAAAGTCAAACATCAGAAATAACATCAGAAATGTTCTGTCTGATACCTCATTCTGATACTTGATTCTGATACCTGACTTTCACATATCAAAGTCACAAATCAAAGTCAAACATCAGAAATACTCTGTCTGATACCTCATTCTGATATTTGACTCTGATACTTGACTCTGATACTTGACTTTGATACCTGACTCTGATACTTGACTCTGATACTTGACTTTGATACCTGACTCTGATACTTGACTCTGATACTTGACTTTGATACCTGACTCTGATACTTGACTCTGATACTTGACTCTGATACTTGAGTCTGATACTTGATTCTGATACATGAAATTAGTAAAATTAGCTAAAATTAGTACCTGGGATCACTTGAGCTTGTGGTGCAATGGTAATGCCGACGGCTGTAGCCTCTAGACGCAGGATCCGTTTTTTTTCCGACGATCCTTTTTTTTTCGCCGGATCGGTTTTATTTTTCTGCCAAATCCGTTTTTGTCGGCCGGATCTGTTTTTTTCCGCCAGATCCGTTTTTTTCTGCAGGATCCGTTATTTTTCCTCAGGAGCCGTTTTTTTTTCCGGATCCATTTTTGTCCGCCGGATCCGTTTTTGTCTGCCGGCTCCGTTTTTTTCTGCCTGATCCTTTTTTTACGCCGGATCCTTTTTTTTCACGCCGGATCCGGTTTTTTTACACTGGATCCGTTTTTTTGCACCGGATCCGTTGTTTTCGCCAGATCCGTTTTTTTTTCTGCCATATCCGTTTTTTTTTTGTCGGATCCGTTTTTTTTTACGCCAGATCCGTTTTTTTCTCTGCCAGATCCGTTTTTTTACGCCGGATCCGTTTTTTTTGACGGATCCGTTTTTTTTACGCCGGATCCGTTTTTCTTCCGCCGGATCCATTTTTTTCGCCAGATCCGTTTTTTTTTTTACGGATCCGGTTTTTTTACGCCGGATCCGTTTTTCTTCCGCCGATCCGTTTTTTTCGCCGGATCCGTTTTTTTACGCTGAATCCATTTTTTTTTCGCCGGATCCGGTTTTTTCGCCGGATCCGTTTTTTTACGCCATATCCATTTTTTTACGCCGGATCCGTTTTAATGCCGGATCCGTTTTTTTTTTACACCGGATCCGTTTTTTTTTCGCCAGATCCGGGTTTTTTTGCCGGATCCGTTTTTTTCGCCGGACCCGTTTTTTTACGCCAAATCCGTTTTTTCGCTGGATCCGTTTTTTTTACGCCGAATCCGGTTTTTTCGCCTGATCCATTTTTTTCTTCCGGATCCATTTTTTTTTTACGCCTGATCCGTTTGTTTTTACGCCGGATCCGTTTTTTTCCGCCGGCAGAAGAAAAACAGATCCGGCGTAAAAAAACGGATACGGCGCAAAAATAAACTGATCAGGCGTAAAAAAAAAATGGATCCAATAGAAAAAATGGATCAGGCAAAAAAAAACGGATTCGGCGTAAAAAAAAATGGATCAGGCAAAAAAAAAATCCGGTGTAAAAAAAACGGATCCAGCGTAAAAAATGGATATGGCGTAAAAAAACATCCAGCTGAAAAAAACGGATCAGGCGAAAAAAACGGATCCGGCGAAAAAAAAAATCCGGTGAAAAAAAACGGATCCGGCGTAAAAAATGGATATGACGTAAAAAAACAGATGCGGCAGAAAAAAACGGATCAGGCGAAAAAAAATGGATCCGGCGAAAAAAAAAACACGAAACCGGCGTAAAAAAAAATGGATATGGCGTAAAAGAAACAGATTCGGCAGAAAAAAACGGATCCTGCGAAAAAAAACGGATTCGGCGTTAAAAAAACGGATCCGGCGAAGAAAACTGATCCGGCGGAAGAAAAACGGATCCGGCGGAAAAAAAACGGATCAAGCAAAAAAACCAGATCCGGCGTAAAAAAACGGATCCGGCAAAAAAAAAACCCGGATCCGACGTAAAAAAAACGGATCCAGTGTAAAAAAAAACGGATCCGGCGTAAAAAACGGATCAGGCAGAAAAAAAACGGAGTCGGCAGACAAAAACGGATCCGGAAAAAAAAACGGTTCCTGAGGAAAAAAACGGATCCTGCAGAAAAAAACGGATCTGGCGGAAAAAAAACGGATCCGGACGACAAAAACGGATCCGGCAGAAAAATAAAACCGATCCGGCGGAAAAAAAACGGATCCTGCGTCTAGACACTTCAGCCGTCGGCCTTACCATTGCACCACAAGCTTAAGTGATCCCAGGTACTAATTTTAGCTAATTTTACTAATTTTACTAATTTCATGTATCAGACTCAAGTATCAGAGTCAAGTATCAGAGTCAAGTATCAGAGTCAAGTATCAGAGTCAGGTATCAGAGTCAGGTATCAGAGTCAGGTATCAGAGTCAGGTATCAGACTCAAGTATCAGAATGAGGTATCAGACAGAGTATTTCTGATGTTTGACTTTGATTTGTGACCATGTCCTAAAATGAACACAGTACATGTAGGTAAGTACCGGGAGACGAGGTCACAGATGTAATAGCCCTAATTATTAGCAGTCCTTCACATGGGGCGTACTGGAGGAATCTCCTGTTCTCCTGCAGACCAGTCTGAGCCTGGTTGGAGGGTATGTTTAGCATGGCAGGAGGTGTGATAACCTGCCAATGTGGGTAAGCTAACATTCAATAAAATGAACCAGGTGTGGTCCATACTTTTGGATGACTTGTCAACTTTACCAGCAATTGTTATACTTTACTAGCAATTGTTATATTCTATTTGCAATTTAATTTGGGGGCCTCCCCAAATAAAAAAAATAAATAAAACAAGGAGAAACAAAAAACAAAACTATAAACAAAAAACACAGAAACATTGTTGACCTCCTCCTCCCCCTCTACCACCTACTCCAACTAGTCCATCTCCAACTAATCCACCTCCTCTTCCAATTCGACCTCCGCGACTAGACTGTATTCTTTACTTTTTTTAATTCTATGTTCTTTTAAGTCATGTCATTTACCTAAAAAAGAAAAACAAACCCACAAAAACAGTGTTGGAAACCTCCTGCCAGCTTCTTCCATCTACACTGCAATGTCCACCCCAATCTCCTCCACCTACTCCACATCTTCCTCCACTTGGACCTTCACCTCCTAGTTCTATATTATTTTTTTATTTTTTTATTCTTTGTTATTGTATCTCATTTCCCAATCCACATTTGTTTGCATGGAATTTGTCCTACTCTTACCCCATTTTGCTTTCTTTTGCAGGACTCCAATCCCTTACTAGCCCCTTATGTCCCCATTTTACAGCACAAAAGCTTGGACCGCATTGGCTTCTATTGGCTTTGAACTAGTCTTATTAAGCTGAGAAATGCTGGGCTTATTAATAGCAGCTCACAGCTGTCTGCTTTGCCTTTGCTAATTATGAAAAATAGTGGAGATCCTAAAATAAATAACCAGCCAAGGGAAAGCAGAGAGTTGTGAGCTGGTCTTATGCTGGGAAGAGACCAATGTCCATGGAGCTTCCCAAAGTATTAATATCAGCTCACAGCAGTCTGCTTTGCCTTTGCTGGTTATTATAAATGAGGGAACTGCATAGGTCATTCGCCGTCATGTCTCACGTGTGTTGTCATTACTGACATCATCGCCCATGAGATGATCTAGAGAATTGCTTTACGTTGTTGGGATACAGATGATTTTGTTGGAACTGCTGGAATTATTTGTTTTAATAAGAAATGGGTTAACCAAGGAATGTGTGGGGGAGTCTAATTTATTCAAATAAACCTTTTTCCCCTGTGTGTTTATTTATTTCTTTTAACTTAGTGGGTTAGTATTGGGGCTGTCTGATAGACGCCACTCCATTTCTAACCCTTAGGCTTGATGCCCACTATTGTTACAAAATGACATCAACCCCAAAAACTATTACTCTGATTGTGACTGCACTAGGGCAATTGGGAAGAGTTGAGGCTAAATGCTATTGGTGCATCTAATGGATTCGCCATTTCTGAGGTGGCTGAGGGATGGTCTTATAAGGCTTGGGAAGGGGCCAATATCTATGTACTTTCCCAGCCTATTAATATCAGCCCCCAGCTGTCTGCTTTGCTTTAGCCGGTTATTAAAAATAGGAGGGAGCCCACATCATTATGTTAAGCAGTAATGTCTCGTTGCAGTAATGTCGCTCTGCCACTAAGGGGAGTGATGGTATGTCTGATGGCACTAAAGGAGTTCACCTGACCAGGTATCACCAGCACACAGTACACTTCACACTCCCGCCTCTAGGGGGAGCAAAAGGTTCTATTTATTAGGCCACTCCTCACACTGGTAAAACTAGGGGTTGGATAGGAAGTTAGTCAGAAGCTGACTGGGTTTTGTCCAGGCAACATCCCGTGGCAGGGGGTGTTGCAGGGAAGATTCAGGGGGGTCCCTGTCAGGCGTGTGAACCTGGCAGGTACCTAGCGACAAGGAAGAATGTTACGGAGCCGCGCCTGCACTACCTTGCGGCGGCATCTAAAGAAAGGACACGAAGTGAAGGATATTGTGGACAGTGAGAAACGAGAAAACAAGCATAAAGGAAAGCCAGTAGGAGTCGTGCCCCGAGAACGGCAACATCCTACTGAGGCGTGTAGCCAGAGCCCAGAACACCGAGGAAGTAACTGACTTTATGCCTTACTTCAAATACCGCAGGACAGTTAATTATAAGTTGGCTGTCTACCTTACATCACCTAAGCAGACATAGGGGGCAACCGTGGAGAGTGGCGTCTCTAGGGTCCCGGAAGAGCTCTGAGCCTACCCATCAAACGGGTGCGTCCTAGCCATAACCAACTTGGGGGACGGAGAATAGAAGGAACGAGAAAGAACTAGAAAGAACGAGAACAGAAGTTGTGAGGACTATCCCGAATGCTCAGCAGGGAAGCACTACAACACACAGGCGCTAGTGGTAGGCAACGATTTCCACCTGCAAAGGGAACTCTGGATGTGCCTTCGGACCGGCCGGTCTCAGACAGCCCTGTTAACTGTGCTCTGGATTGAGGATCCTGAAGTCACCAGTAAAGAGGTAAAGAGACTGCAACCGTGTGTCCTCGTTATTGTCTGCACCTCACACCATCACCACCTACACTACTGGGAAGCCCTGGGGACTCACTTCACCTGTGGGAAGGTAAACCATCTAGCTGCCATCACATCACCCCAGTGGACCCCAAGCAGCGTCAGTCACCCTGACCAAATACCACAGGTGGCATCACAGAACCTTGACAGACTTGTATCACCCTTTTATTGTACGCCCCTTAGCAGGGTCACGGACCGGGTCCCGCCACCGTGACATCCCCAGAACTGAGCCAGGAGAGGACCGGTACCGAGTAACCCGCGGCCCTGCATCTGGGGGCGCTCCAACTTGGCGTCACGAACAGGATCTACTTAAGCCTGAGTAGCAGGTCATGTGTGCCTTGGAACTGTGATTTATTGCAAGGACTGTGCATTGCTGATTTCCGCAAAGATTCCCGCCAAAACCGCCACCATTATAGCACCACGAGGAGCGCAGGAGAAGAATGGTGTGGAGTTGTGGGCGTGAAAGAACTGAGAAAAGCGAAAAGCAATGGCCGCCCAGTCTAAATATTTCTGTACCTTGAGGACGTGTCCGTCAGTGGCCGAGATCCGCCTCCTGATTCTCAATGGAGGGCGGAGACAAAGAAAACGGAACCACCCACGAAGGAGAGAGCGGGAAAGAGACCAGGAAGTGACCCATGTGGAGGATGCCATGGCCAGTCGCTCAGACCCAGAATGCGAGGTTGAAGCAGAGGACTCCCCCAGCTACCCAGACGAGCACAGCAGCCAGATCTCCACGGTTGGGACCGGTCTCCTGCAGATCGAGATGGAGGACCTGATGGAGCAGCTCCTCCAATTGCGGATAGAGACCAAGGCCTCGTGCCAGGAGGCGCCGGCAGAGGACCCCTTGTCATCGGTTCCTTTGCTGCTACCGGAGCCAGCTGCGATGGAGGAGGCAGTCGTACCGGCCGGTGAGTCCGCCGACCCTGCCCCGCTAGCGGAGGACCTGTTGATAGGCCCCGTCGCGGTACCCCCTCTCCCTGGGACCCATACCCTCCAGCGCCTTCCGCCCTGGGACCAGGCCACGGGTATGGAGCACTTCTTGAAGGCCCCGATCTCGCCAATCACCATGCCGCTGGGTGAACCCAGGGTCCGACTTCATGGGGTTTCCCGGGGTGAAGACACAGGAAGGGGAGATGGTGGAGGCCCTCAGCTGGGAAGAATACCAGATCCAGCTAGACCGACAGTGAGAGAAGAAGGAGAGGGAGTATCAGGCCGGGCGAGAGGCCTACCACCAGCGGGACCTCGCGGTGAAGGACTGGGCCCGCAAAGATCGCACCAACCACCAGGCCCCGCGCAGGCAGGGCACCATCGTTGACTTCAAACTTCATGGGGGCTGGGGCCTTATTAAAGAGCCGGACCTATATGCGGAGGTCTTTGTGAACCAGAGGGATGTGGAGTCCCATCTCAGAGAAGGCCACCCGGACCGGGATCTCTACCCGGGGGACGAGGTCACCTACACCCGGCACTTTGGGGAAAAGGGGTGATTCGCCCTGAACATCCACAAGCGGCGAGGCCCCGTGACATACCCAACTAAAGTGTCAGTGAAGCCGTCCCCTGTAGCAAAGGCGCCCCCTTGTGACCGGTCTACCATTACTACCAAGACTATGGTGGTTACCCCGACGTGCACCATCGTCAAGACCACCACCTGCACCGTGGATACCACTACCACCATGGTAGCCGAAGGATCGGCTTCAGTGATGGCTAGTACCCAGGCCGTTTCGGGATCTAGAACTGTAGCCACCCAGACCCCTGCCTGGAACGAAGGAGCCCCTGGAACCACACCTGGTGGCTGCAGGTATCCGGGTGGATGGCCCTGCCCACTGCTGCCTGCGGAGCTACAACCACCAGAATCAAAATAAACCTCGGAAACCTGAGATTGTATATAGTTGTCTAACTGTTTATTTTCCTGCTGTTTTGCTGCTAAAACCCGTCTAGGGTTAATCCTTAAAGGGGTCCCTTCGTTTACCCGGGATCCCTATTGTTTTTGGCTTGTTTGTTTGCCATCAGTGTTTTAAAAGACTGCCAAATCATGGACGGTGAATGATTCACAAACTGTGTTGTAAATAGTTCGCACCTTCTTAAAGGTGCCCTCTACTGGTTTTACAAAGAAAGAAGGCTTTGTGAAGAGACTGTTTTTGAATACAGCGCAGAAGTTCTTGCTTTCTAACAGACTTGCAGATAGAGAGAATCTGCACTACCTCAAAGAGACTTGGTTCCCTCTTAAAGGGAATGTTCACATGTTGCACTTAAGTATAATGTTGCCTTAGGAAAGTTAAAATTGTAATAATTTTGAGATTTAGGAACTGTTAATAATGTTACTAGAGATTGAGGACAGGAAAGTTGAAAGCCGAATTCCAACATAGTGAACCCGTAGGGGTTAGAGAGTCCTCCGGAGAACCATAGAAAGATAGTTGATTGCGACAATGACAGTAGGCCCAGCCAAGGAGCTAGGCGGTCCTGCATTTGTGAAGTTAGAAAATAAAGAAAAAGTTGAGTTTGCATTAAAGTACTTTATAGTAAGCCTTTAGTGAGTTCAGCCTATATGCCCTTAAAGGAGAAGTTAAATTATTTTTCAGAATTTGCACTTAGTAGAATACCCGGCAGGGTACCAGAAGTTATTTATAGTCAGAGTGTTATTTAAAATATTCAACCTTGTTTTCATTTGTAACGTTCAAGTGTCCTCACCTCCCATAAAGGGAAGCATTGTTATATTTTCCTTGCATTTCAAAAATTTGCATGTCTTTTGCTAACATGTATTGTTGTTCTTCTTCCCAATCCAGGAGTACTGGATTTAACCGGGGGGGAGTGCAGCGCCCCAGAGACCTGGTTGTTGCAGTAATGTCGCTCTGCCACTAAGGGGAGTGATGGTACGTCTGATGGCACTAAAGGAGTTCACCTGACCAGGTATCACCAGCACACAGTACACTTCACACTCCCGCCTCTAGGGGGAGCAAAAGGTTCTATTTATTAGGCCACTCCTCACACTGGTAAAACTAGGGGTTGGATAGGAAGTTAGTCAGAAGCTGACTGGGTTTTGTCCAGGCAACATCCCGTGGCAGGGGGTGTTGCGGGGAAGATTCAGGGGGGTCCCTGTCAGACGTGGGAACCTGGCAGGTACCTAGCGACAAGGCAGAACGTTACGGAGCCGCGCCTGCACTACCTTGCGGCGGCATCTAAAGAAAGGACACGAAGCGAAGGATATTGTGGACAGTGAGAAACGAGATCAAGCATAAAGGAGAGCCAGTAGGAGTTGTGCCCCGAGAACGGCAACATCCTACTGAGGCACGTAGCAGGTGCCCGGAACACCGAGGAAGTAACTGACTTTATGCCTTACTTCAAATACCGCAGGACAGTTAATTATAGGTTGGCTGTCTACCTTACATCACCTAAGCAGACATAGAGGGCAACCGTGGAGAGGGGCATCTCTAGGGTCCCGGAAGAGCTCCGAGCCTACCCGTCAAACGGGTGCGTCCTAGCCATAACCAACTTGGGGGATGGAGAATAGAAAGAACGAGAAAGAACTAGAAAGAACGAGAACAGAAGTTGTGAGGACTATCCCGAATGCTCAGCAGGGAAGCACTACAACACACAGGCGCTAGTGGTAGGCAACGATTTCCACCTGCAAAGGGAAATCTGGATGTGCCTTCGGACCGGCCGGTCTCAGACAGCCCTGTTAGCAGTGCTCTGGATTGAGGATACTGAAGTCACCAGTAAAGAGGTAAAGAGACTGCAACCCTGTGTCCTCGTTATTGTCTGCACCTCACACCATCACCACCTACACTACTGGGAAGCCCTGGGGACTCACTTCACCTGTGGGAAGGTAAACCATCTAGCTGCCATCACATCACCCCAGTGGACCCCAAGCAGCATCGCATCACCCCAGTGGACCCCAAGCAGCATCGGTCACCCTCTCCGAATACCACAGGTGGCGTCACAGGACCTTGACAGACTTGTATCACCCTTTTATTGGACGCCCATTAGCAGGGTCACGCACCGGGTCCCGCCACCGTGACATCCCCAGAACTGAGCCAGGAGAGGACGGTACCGAGTAACCCACGGCCCTGCGTCTGGGGGCGCTCCACAAGCATTTGACATCAAAATTTACTTGATTTAGTCACAAAATAAGGAGCTTTAACTTTTTTATTTTCCCGTTAATAAGATGACCACGCTGTTACTGAAGATAATCTCTATATAATGACCAACATGGATATTACCGCCATATGGTCAGTGGTAGATACCAGTCCTACGGAACATATAGAGATCACAGCACAGTTACAGATGGTGACTTACCGCTGACATTCTTTCTGGTGACGAGTGTTCATTTTTCCCGTCTTTTCCATCTGGCCCAGACCGACACAACATCTTCCAGCCAGGACTCGTCTGCAGAGAATACAACAAAAACACATTTCACTGCTCATATTCCAGCCCCATCACCATCTATTCCCAACCTGCACAAACTCCTCATCCTGCTGATACCCCAATACTGAGCCGCTGCTGCCGTATGTGTCTCAAGTACTGCCCCTGATACCCCAATACTGAGCTGCTGCTGCCATATGTGTCCCTATTACTGCACCTGATACCCCAATACTGAGCCTCTGCTGCCGTATGTGTCCCTATTACTGCACCTGATACCTCAATACTAAGCCGCTGCTGCCGTATGTGTCCCTATTACTGCCCCTGATACCCCAATACTGAGCCGCTGCTGCCGTATGTGTCCCTATTACTGCACCTGATACCCCAATACTGAGCCGCTGCTGCCGTATGTGTCCCTATTACTGCATCTGATACCCCAATACTGAGCCACTGCTGCCTTATGTGTCCCTATTACTGCCCCTGATACCCCAATACTGAGCCGCAGCTGCTGTATGTGTCCCTATTATTGCACCTGATACCCCAATACTGAGTCGCTGCTGCCGCATGGGTCCCTATTACTGCACCTTATACCCCAATACTGAGCCGCTGCTGCTGTATGTGTCCCTATTACTGCACCTGATACCCCAATACTGAGCTGCTGCTGCCGTATGTGTCCCTATTACTGCACTTGATACCCCAATACTGAGTCGCTACTGCCGCATGGGTCCCTATTACTCCCCCTGATACCCCAATACTGAGCCGCTGCTGCCATTTGTCCCTATTACTGCACCTGATACCCCAATACTGAGCCGCTGCTGCGGTATGTGACCCTAATACTGCACCTGATACCCCAATACTGATCCGCTGCTGCTATATGTGTCCCTATTACTGCACCTGATACCCCAATACTGAGCCGCTGCTGCCGTATGTGTCCCTATTACTGCACCTGATAGCCCAATACTGAGCCGCTGCTGCCGTATGTGACCCTATTACTGCACCTGATACCCCAATACTGAGCCGCTGCTGCCGTATGTGTCCATATTACTGCACCTGATACCCCAATACTGAGCTGCTGCTGCCGTATGTCTCCCTATTACTGCACCTGCTGTGTGGTTCTCTGTGCCCTCTAAATTCTAAAGCCTCTCTCTTTAATATAGTAATACTGGGTGCAAGTGCTCTATAAAACAGAGACCACATTTTGCCCCCTAGAAAGTAATAATGCCCTGTGTGCCCTGTGTAACCTGAGTTCCCCTATAACAATAAGTGCCCACTTTACATTTAATAATGTCCTGAGTCTCCCCCCTGTACAGCTCCCCTATACACAGTATGATGCTCTCTTATATACAGTATATTGCCCCCTCACTGTATAGTACCACCCACACAGTATACTGACCCCTTAGTAGCCCCCAATCTGTTTGATGGCTCCAACAATGTAATGACCCATACACTGTAATCTCCATACTGTATGATGGCCCTATAGAAAGCCTCCAGCACCCCCATAGGCAGACCCTGTAACAAGGCGGCAGACCCTGTAATAAGGCAGCACCCCCATAGTCAGACTCTGTAATAAGGCAGCCCCCATAGTCAGACCCTATAATAAGGCAGCACCCATATAGGCAGACCCTGTAATAAGGCAGCACCCCAAAAGTCAGACCCTGTAATAAGGCAGAACCCCTATAGGCAGACCCTGTAATAAGGCAGCACTCCCATAGTCAGACTCTGTAATAAGGCATCCCCCATAGTCAGACCCTGTAATAAGGCAGCACCCCCATAGTAAGACCCTGTAATAAGGCAGCACGCAGTCAGACCCTGTGATAAGGCAGCACCCCTATAGTCAGACCCTGTACTAAGGCAGCCCCCATAGTCAGACCCTGTGATAAGGCAGCACCCCAATAGTCAGACCCTGTACTGAGGCAGCACCCCTATAGGCAGACCCTGTAATAAGGCGGCAGCAACCATAAAAAAAAAAAATACTCAGCTCTCTTCTTCCTGGTTCCTGCCCTGCTCCCACTGATCTCCAGACTGCAGGCGCTGGGCAGTGACGTCATCGCCCCCGCTGTCAGTGTCGGCGGCATCAGACGAGGACCATCGCTAAAGGCCTGGGCTGGATCCGGGGGCCGCTGGAAGCTGAGTATATAACTAATTTTTATTTTAATTCTTTTTTTCACAGGGATATGGTGCCCACATTGCTATATACTATGTAGGCTGTGTTATATACTACGTGGCCTGTGTTATATACTATGTGGGCTGTGCTATATATTGCGTGGTCTGTGTTATATACTGCGTGGGCTGCGTTATATACTACCTCACTGTGCTATATACTACGTGGGCTGTGCTATATACTACATGGGCTGTGCTATATAGTACGTGGCTGTGCAATATACTACGTGGCTGTGCTATATACTACGTGGCTCTGTTAAATACTACATGGCCTGTGTTACATACTGCGTGGGCTGTGCTATATACTACGTGGGCTGTGCTCTATACTACGTGGGCTGTGTTATATACTGTGTGGGCTGTGTTATATACTGCTTGGGCTGTGCTATATACTACGTGGGCTGTGTTATATACTACGTGGGCTGTGCTATATACTACGTGGCTGTGCTATATACTACGTGGCTATGCTATATACTATGTGGGCTCAGTTATATGCCACGTGAGCTGTCAGACTCTTTTGCCCGGGGCCCTCAAAAACCTGGAGCTGGCCCTGGCTTCACTAACTGGTCGCCCCGGCCGGCCGCGAACAATCAGTGTCAGATGCAGTCCAGCCACGAATTGGCGCGGGATTTGAACCACGCTTCGCTGATTGGTCGCGCTTGGCTGGCTGAATTCTGTGGATTCATTGCATTATTCTGAAATCTTCATAAATAAACTGCATACATATTCTAGAATACCTGAGGCGTTAGAATCAGGCCACCATCTAGTAAATAAATAAATATTATATATATACAGTATATATATATATATATATATATATATATATATACACATATATATTTACACATATACAGTTGTGCTCAAAAGTTTACATAACCCGGGAGAATTTTTGTCATTATGATTTAAAAATAGAAATCACAGTAGTTTGACAATATGTGGCTTCACCCAACCACTAACCATGAGTGGAGAAAAAGTTTTGGTATTACCATTTATATTCTCTGAAAAAAGGCCAAGAAAGCAAAAATTCTGCCTGGGTATGTAAACTTTTGATGACAACTGTATATATGTGTATATGTATGTATCATCAAACAAAGAAGAACGGCTTAAATTTTTGCGCCAGAAGCATAGTGAAAGACTGGTTGAAAGCATGCCAAGACACATGAAAGCTGTGATTAAAAATCATGGTTTTTCCATAAGATATTGATTTCTGAACTGTTCCTGAGTTAAAACATTAGTATTGTTGTTTCTAAATGATTATGAACCTATTTTCTTTACATTATTTGAGGTCTAAAAGCACTGTTTATTTTGTTTAATTTTGACCATTTTTCTTTGTCAGAAAAAAATGCAAAATTAATTGCTTAGAAATTCGGAGACATGTTGTCAGAAGTTTATAGAATAAAAGAACAATTTACATTTTACTCAAAAATATACCTATAAAGAGAAAAATCAGACAAACTGAACATTTCGCAGTGGTCTCTTAATTTTTTCTAGAGCTGTTTATATAATTCAAAAAATAAAAATTCTCAATGATTTTCTAAGCTGCATAAGCCCACATTTTCTGAAAAGCCAGTTACTTCTTTTGCAGCCTTGCAAGTAATCCATCAAGCAAATAAAAATATATTTTCTTTCACAATCTGTCATAAAATATAAAAATAACTGAAAATAATTTTTGAGCACTAATCTCAATAGAAATTTAACTTGTCATTGGACATGCACTTTTACACTTGTCACTTAGGGTATCAATAATACACAATACACACGGTTTACACACAGTAGAACTACTGAGCCATCTAGTGGCTCATTGAGGTGCTACAACTATGTTGCTGTTATGAAGAAGTAGCTACCGTATATACTCGAGTATAAGCCGACCCGAGTATAAGCCGACCCCCATAATTTTGCCACAAAAACTGGGAAAACTTAATGACTCGAGTATAAGCCTAGGGTGGAAAATGCAGCAGCTATCGGTAAATGTAAAAAATAAAAACATACAAGAAAAGTAAAATTAATTGAGACATCAGTAGGTTAAGTGTTTTGAATATCCATATTGAATCTGGAGCCCCATATAATGCTCCAGTCAGTTCATGATGGGCCCCATAAGATGTGCCATACAAAATACGCCCCATATAATGCTGCACAAATGCTGATTATGGCCCCATAAGATGCTCCATACAGACATTTGCCCCATATAATGCTCCACAAATGCTGATTATGGCCCCATAAGATGCTCCATACAGTCATTTGCCCCATGTAATGCTCCACAAATGCTGATTATGGCCCCATAAGATGCTCCATACAGTCATTTGCCCCATGTAGTGCTCCATAAATGCTGATTATGGCCCCATAAGATGCTCCATAGAGATATTTGCCCCATATGCTGTTGCTGCGATAAAAAAAAAAAAAATCACATACTCACCTCTCGTCGCTCAGGCCCCCGGCACTTTCTATATTCACCTGCTCTGTGTTCCACCGCCGCCAGCTGCCGCTACGTTCCCAGTCCACTGCACTGACGTTCAGGCAGAGGGCGGAGCGCACTAATCGTGTCACCGTGCCCTCTGACCTGAGCGTCAGTGCAGAGGATGCAGAAGACGCAGCGGCGGCCGGTGATGGTGGAACGGAGAGCAGGTGAATATCGTGCACTGCTTATACTCACCTGTTCCTGGTGCGGTCCCTGCTTCCCCGGCGCCGGCAGCTTCTTCCTGTAGTGAGCGGTCACATGGTACCGCTCATTACAGTAATGAATATACGGCTCCACCCCTATGGGACTGGAGTGGGGTCCATATTCATTACTGTAATGAGCGGTACCATGTGACCGCTCACTACAGCAAGAAGCTGCCAGCGGTGGAGAAGCAGGGACCGCGCCAGGAGCAGGTGAGTATGCTTAGACCGCTGCCACTCCACCTCCCTACCAACCCCTGGTAGTGATCACCCAACCACAGGAACGAGCACGTCACCACCAAGTAATAACCCGTGGGACCCAAAGTTATTGCACCTCAATCCCCTCATACGCATCATATGTGCACAGTCACTGAATATTGCATGCAATCTCCGCGGTACATATTACCTGGATACACCTGCCGTTCACCTGCCTCATGGCACGCTGAGCCTCAGCTCCGACGCGCGTTTCGCATCTGCTTCCTCCTGGGGGCGTGCAATATTCAGTGACTATGCACATATGATGCGTATGAGGGGATTGAGGTGCAATAACTCTGGGTCCCACGGGTTATAACTTGGAGGTGACGTGCTCGTTCCTGTGGTAGGGTGATTTTGCCCGTCCTGCTTGGTATATCTAGTGGTGGGCAATTGCCCTATACAGCAGAGAAATGTTTATTTTCTTTGGAAATGGATATTGGTTTGACTAGAATCATGATTATTTAGGAATATTACGCACTGGAACCTTTATGCCTTTATGTGTTATGGTCTGGTAGCAATTATTTTGCACTGTCACTTTAAAAAACTCTGGCTACTTACTGCAAAAAGAGAGATTTTTCTCAATGATTAAAGAAATTGCCATGGGCATCTACGGATATATTTGAAGTAGAGAAAAATGATTGATTGGTAGTAATTATTCTGCACTGTCACTTTAAAAACTCGGGCTACTTACTGTAAAAAGAGAGAAAGATTGTTTTCAACGATTAAGGAAATTGCCACGAGCATCTACAGATATATTTGAAGTAGAGAAAAGTAATTGATTGTGTCTGTATACCTGCTGTTCTCATTGCTGGCCTCTATTATGTCATTTTGTTCTGGTTTTGAGGCACTGTTTTTAAATGTGTATTTTGTTTATATGTGAATAAAGTTTTTTCTTATATCTACAAACACTTCGTGACTATGTACAGTTTAATAACTTTACAGTCAGTATGTTAATATCAAGTTTGGAGTGTTAACCTCACCCTGTGTGAAGGAAGCGTACCCTGTTGCGTCACAGGACCGCGGTACCGCACCAAAAGCGCAAGCAAGGAGTCTTAGAACTCAATCCCAAGACACAGGATTTGAGTGCATAGAGACCTCATGCGCTCGACACCGCAACTGTGGTGTCAGAGTGACTGAAATAATAATAACAAAGAAGCACGATAGTGCATGCGGTGCCGCACTGGCGAACGCCACTAACCACCCAGGCTTGGGTCAGGAAAGCGCTGTGAAAGCGCACGGCGCCACACTGGCGGTCACAGCAATTAGAGGCTGTAATGTGTGTAACGTGCTGATGGTTAAGTCGGGCGCTAGGTAGCAATCATCCACCTTCCGCGAGCAGTCATACAGTAGGGAGGGGATTTTAAAGAGCGAATTTCATCCATCGACATACACACATTATCAAGACTATACTAGCGCATGGCCGTGCGGTCATGCGCAGCTTATATAGTTGCAGCACGTTCAGGACCTTCCAATAAAGGACCAATGGGAAGCTGCTACCAAAGTTTTGCCCTTTCAGGACCTTCCTGGAGGACCAATGGGATGTGCTGCAGTACCTGAGCATGTGACCCTCGATCTCCAATGGGAGATCTTGCCCTGGGCATGCTCAGAAAGAGAAAAGCAGGACTTAGCCCCAAAAGCATCTGCTCTCCGCTGCCCAACACTGACTTCAATGGCAGAAGCAGGAAAAGCAGCAGTAACTCTTTGTACAGAGTGAGACTGAGCAAGACGCTGGGACCGACGTCTCTGCTGAGCAGACTCCACTGCGGCTGGAGAAGAATGGGAGACTGCAGCGGAGATGGCTTGAGATTCCCCTTGTGCAGAAGCGGGAACTCGACACCTAACATTACCCCCCCCTCCTAGGACCCCCCCCTCCTTGGGCCTCGCTACGCTCAAAGGCAGCAATGAGCTGTGGGGCCCGAATGTTTTCAGCAGGCTCCCAGAACCTGTCCTCTGGGCCATAACCCTTCCAATCCACCAGATAGAACTTTTTGCCACGTACCACCTTGCACCCCAAAATAGCGTTCACCTCGTAATCGTCCGTAGACGAACCCGATATCCCGGCAGATGACTCGGAAAACCGGGACATGTATACGGGTTTCAAGAGGGACACATGAAAGGTGTCGGTGATACCCAAGCGTGGAGGAAGGGCCAGACGGTAGACCACAGGGTTAACCTGTTCAAGGACCTTGAAGGGACCCAAGTAGCGAGGTGCAAACTTAGTGGACTCAACACGCAGCCTGATGTTACGGATGGAGAGCCACACTAAGTCGCCAGGAGCAAAGGTCGGAGCGGGCGCCGATGAGCATCGGCGGACGACCTCATTCTCTCCTTGGAGGCCCGAAGGCATCCTGAGTGCGGTCCCAAATGTCCCGTGCCTCCAGAGCCCAATCTGCCACCCTGGAGTCAGCAGAAGACACAGGCATGGGCACAGGAACATGCGGATGCTGGCCGTTATTTAGGAGGAATGGAGTCTGACCGGTGGAGTCGGCTACGGCGTTGTTAAGCGCAAACTCTGCCCACGGTAGCAAGGATGCCCAGTCATCCTGCCTGGCAGAAACAAAATGTCGTAAATATGTGACCAAGGTCTGGTTGGCCCTCTCTACCAACCCATTCGTCTCGGGATGATATGCCGAAGAGAGATTCAACTCAATACTGAGTAGACGACAAAGCTCTCTCCAGAATCGAGACGCAAACTGGGGACCCCGGTCACTAACAATTTTGTCTGGCATACCGTGTAGGCGAAAGATATGTTTGATGAACAAGACAGCCAATGCCCGTGCAGAAGGTAGCCGTGGAAGAGGCACCAAGTGCACCATTTTGGAAAAATGGTCGGTGATCACCCAGATAATGGTGCAGTTACGAGACTTGGGTAAGCCCACCACAAAGTCCATCCCGACCATCTCCCAGGGCCTGTCCGCCACCGGCAGAGGGTAAAGCAAACCAGCTGGCCGTTGCTGAGGCGACTTGTTCTTGGCGCAAGAGACACACGCCCGAACATATTCTGCGACATCACGAGCCATATGCGGCCACCAGTATGTCCTCGCCAGTAACTCAGATGTCCTTTTGGAACCAAAATGTCCACCCACCCTGGACGAGTGTGCCCAAGAGAGAACCTCTGGCCACAAACTGGATGGTACAAAAGTCTTGCCCGGAGGCACAGACTCTAGCGAAACCGGGGCCACAGTTCTCAAGCTCTCGGTGGGGACAATAAGCCGAGGCTCCTCTTCCTCCTCCGCAGATGACACAACTGAGCGAGAGAGAGCGTCGGCCCGAATGTTCTTCTCCCCAGAAAGAAAATGGAGGGTGAAATGAAACCGTGAGAAGAATAAGGACCATCTGGCCTTTCGAGAATTCAACCGCTGGGCTGTCTGCAAGTACACCAAATTTTTATAGTCTGTGAAGACTTGGAAGGGAAAACGAGCTCCTTCCAAGAGATGTCTCCACTCCGAGAAAGCCAACTTCATGGCTAGCAACTCCCTGTCCCCGATGGAATAATTCCTCTCTGCTGGTGAGAAGGTCTTAGAAAAGAAGAAGCAAGGATGCTTCCGACCTTGAGCATCCTTTTGGAAGAGGACTGCTCCAGCACCAACAGAAGAGGCATCCACCTCCATGATAAATGGCTTATCAACATCGGGGCGATGTAGGATGGGAGCGCTAGCGAAGTGTGACTTTATGGAGTTAAAGGCCTTGGAGACCTCCTCAGACCACAATTTGGGATTTGCCCCCTTCTTGGTGAGGGCAACCAAGGGAGCTACCAAAGTTGAGAAGTGCGGAATGAACTGGCGATAATAATTAATGAACCCCATAAAGCGCTGCACCACTTTAAGAGAACGGGGTTCCTGCCAGTCCATCACGGCCTGTAGTTTGGCAGGATCCATAGCCAATCCCTGGGCAGAGATGATATAGCCTAGGAAAGGTAAGGACTCCTGCTCGAACATACACTTCTCCAACTTGGCATAGAGGGAGTTTGCCCGTAGGAGGTCGAAGACTTTGCAAACATCTCTCCGGTGGGAGTCAATATCTGGAGAGTAGATGAGAATATCATCCAGATAGACTACGACCGAGGTGGAAAGCATATCCCGGAAGATGTCGTTCACAAAGTCTTGGAAAACGGCTGGGGCATTACAGAGCCCGAAGGGCATCACCAGATATTCATAGTGCCCATCCCTGGTGTTAAAAGCCATCTTCCATTCGTCCCCCTCACGGATGCGAATCAGGTTGTAAGCACCCCGCAGATCTAATTTAGTAAATACCCTTGCTCCCCGAAGCCTATCGAAGAGCTCAGATATCAAGGGCAAAGGATACTTATTCTTAACGGTGATGGCGTTAAGACCCCTGTAGTCTATGCATGGACGCAATTCTCCATTCTTCTTCTGCACGAAGAAGAACCCTGCCCCAGCAGATGACACTGACTTCCTAATGAATCCTCTTGCCAGATTTTCCTGGATGTACTGTGACATTGCCTCCGTCTCCGGGAGAGATAACGGATAGACTCGACCCCGGGGAGGCTCAGCACCAGGCAAGAGATCAATAGGACAGTCATAGGAGCGATAGGGCGGAAGGGTCTCCACCGCCTTTTTGGAGAACATGTCTGCATAAGACCAATGCTGCTTGGGGAGAGAGGATAAATCTGCGGGTACCTCTGTAGTAGCAACCTGAACGCACTCCCTCTGACACCTACCCCCACAAGATTCGCCCCATCCCAGAATTTTGCCTGAGGACCACTCGATATGAGGAGAGTGGTACCGTAGCCAAGGTATTCCCAACAGGACCTCATCAATTCCCTCAGGAATGACGAGCAGAGATATAATCTCCTGATGAGATGGCGACATGGACAGAGTAAAAGGGATGGTCTGGTGTGTTATCTGTGAGGGCAGTGTCGACCCATTCACCACTCGTACCGTTACTGGTTGAGCTAGCATAACCAGGGGTATTGCGTGACGTTGGGCTAAGGCAGAAGACATAAAATTGCCCTCCGCCCCAGAATCCACGCAGAGCTCTACCGAGTGGGAGAATGAGCCTATAATAATTGTCCCCTTAAAGGACAATTTAGAGGCAAACGTCGCCGTGTCTAGTGTACCTCCACCAACTACCACTAGACGCTGACGTTTCCTCAACCGCTGAGGGCATCTGGTGGCTAGATGTCCTGACTGCTGGCAAACATGACAGACCTTGAGTTCACAAGCGGTCCGGGACTTAGATCCCGCTTGTGACACTTCCATGGCCTTATGTGACTCAGGAACCAGGACCGGAGATTCCAGAGGTTTGGCGAAGGTAGGAGCCAGCCGAAACCTCTGCCTACACTGGGCTCGCTCTAACCTCCGCTCGTTAAAACGGAGGTCAATTCGAGTGGAGACAGTTATTAACTCCTCCAGTGTGGCAGGAATCTCCCTAGTGGCCAGAGCGTCCTTAACGTGATCAGCCAGGCCCCTCCAATATATGGGGATAAGGGCTTTATCCGACCAGTCCAGCTCAGAAGCTAAAGTGCGGAATTGGACGGCAAAATGACTGACCAAGGACTCACCCTGAGTTAATGCCAGCAGTTGGAGCGCAGTATCATGGGTGACTTGAGGTCCTAAAAAGACCTGTTTCAGAGTGTTCAGGAACAGCGGAGCACTCTGCACCACATGATCGCCACGCTCCCACAGCGGCGTAGCCCATTCCAACGCCCTGTCCGACAAGAGAGACACTATAAATCCCACCTTAGCCCGCTCTGTGGGAAAACGTGCAGCCAGGAGCTCGAGGTGAATAGAGCACTGACTCACGAATCCCCTACAAAATTTGCTATCGCCAGAAAATTTTTCTGGCAGCGGGAGGCGAGATAATGTCGGAACAGGGGTGGCAATGGACAAGGTTGCTGCAGTCACGCTAGCAGCCTGTACAGCAACTGCGGTAACATCCACAGCTGAGGTTGAGCTCTCGAGAGCCGCCAACCTACCATCCAGCTGCTGGATATACCGCAAGGATTGCTGTTTGTCCGTCATTACTAGCCAGACCCTGGCGCTAGTATAATGTTAGGGCTAGCGGAACGCACCAAATAATAAGACAGATAGAGTATGGTGCGTTCGCAGCCCGGGGTCCACCGTGCAGAGATGGAACCTGCTGCCAAGTAATGACGGACTATATGGCGGTACAAAGTGAATACACACACGGGTTAACCTCACCTTGTGTGAAGGAAGCGTACCCTGTTGTGGACCGCGGTACCGCACCAAAAGCGCAAGCAAGGAGTCTTAGAACTCAATCCCAAGACACAGGATTTGAGTGCATAGAGACCTCATGCGCTCGACACCGCAACTGTGATGTCAGAGTGACTGAAATAATAATAACAAAGAAGTACGAGAGTGCATGCGGTGCCGCACTGGCGAACGCCACTAACCACCCAGGCTTGGGTCAGGAAAGCGCTGTGAAAGCGCACGGCGCCACACTGGCGGTCACAGCAATTAGAGGCTGTAATGTGTGTAACGTGCTGATGGTTAAGTCGGGCGCTAGGTAGCAATCATCCACCTTCCGCGAGCAGTCATACAGTAGGGAGGGGATTTTAAAGAGCGACTTTCATCCATCGACATACATCCATCAACACACACACATTATCAAGACTATACTAGCGCATGGCCGTGCGGTCATGCGCAGCTTATATAGTTGCAGCACGTTCAGGACCTTCCAACAAAGGACCAATGGGAAGCTGCTACCCAAGTTTTGCCCTTTCAGGACCTTCCTGGAGGACCAATGGGATGTGCTGCAGTACCTGAGCATGTGACCCTCGATCTCCAATGGGAGATCTTGCCCTGGGCATGCTCAGAAAGAGAAAAGCAGGACTTAGCCCCAAAAGCATCTGCTCTCCGCTGCCCAACACTGACTTCAATGGCAGAAGCAGGAAAAGCAGCAGTAACTCTTTGTACAGAGTGAGACTGAGCAAGACGCTGGGACCGACGTCTCTGCTGAGCAGACTCCACTGCGGCTGGAGAAGAATGGGAGACCGCAGCGGAGATGGCTCGAGATTCCCCTTGTGCAGAAGCGGGAACTCGACACCTAACAGCTGCTTTCTTGTTTTATGGGGAAAAACTTATTCACCCAAAAAGCCAAGAACCAAACTATCAAATGTGCCATCACTCTTAAGAAGCTGGCAGAATAATGTAAAAAATATCCTTTGCAAGTGAGTCGCCCGCCAGGGCCGTGGGGTACTCTGTACCGGGTCCAGTACTCACAGAGGGATGTTACGGTGGCGGTGACCCGGTCCGTGGCCCTGGGCACCCATGTAAAAGGGGAAAGTCTTTAAAGAGATTTTGTGAATAGAGTTTATGTTTGTGATGCCACCTGTGGTATTCGGTCAGTGGGGACCGACGCTGCTTTAAGGGGTCCTCTGGGGTGATGTTATGGCAGCTAGATGGTATAACTTCCCAAAGGTAAAGTATATCCCCAGGGCTCCCAGTGTGTAAATGGAAGATGGTGAATGGTGCAGTAAAGAATGAGGGCACAGGTTTGAAGTCTCTTTACCTGGTTTACTGTAGGCTTCAGGCAACCACAGTCCAGGGTACCAGATCACAGGGCAGGCAGAGTCCGGCTGGCTTGGAAGCGAATTCAGAGTCCCCTTTACCAGATGGAGTTAAAAGCCTTCCTCTAGCGCGGTGCTGTAGTCCCTTACTGCCTATGGCTTCTGATAAGGTCCTCACAGTTCTTCTCTGTCCCCCATATAGGATAGGACACAAGCCCGTATGGCAGGTGACTCAAGCCTTTTTACAGGGACTCTATCATGCCCTGGGCTCTATGCATCACTGTGCCTCCTGGGTATTGAGGCGGACAGGTAACTTGCAGTTCAGCTATCCTGCCGGTCTCTGCTGTAAGTCATAGAGTCCCTTACAAACTCGGTGTTCCGGCTACCGGTTATCTGCGCTTCAGAGGGAGGCAGCTTATTCGCAGCTGGTCTCCCCTGATATCACTTTCCTGTGCTTCGCTCTCCTTCACGCTCACTGAACGATGTTCTTTCATTCTGTATATCTCTTTCTCCAGGGGTTGTAGTACATCGGACTGCAGGACACCTTCAGACCTTCTGACACTCTATGTCGGTCTGCACTCTTCTCTGTAACTCACTTTCTGACCCTTTTCCCTCCAAATCAGAATTTATATAGGGAGTGTGGGCTCCCCCTTCTGGTCTGGAGTGTGAACATGTTGTGTGCATTGTGATTACCTGATAAAAGAAGATCTTTCATCGCTTCCAAGCGTAACATCACTCTCCCTGTGAGGAAAGCAATGTCACTGTGACGACTAGTACCCTGAGGTGCCACACAAGTTCTAACCAGAACAGATTGTGAAGGAAGAACAGCCGGCTGTTTAATATGAGCTACGCTCTCTCGGACGATTGGTGTTCTTATTTTAATAGTGAAACATAGGGATTGATAAGGAGTTGTCTGAGTAGTGAACAACCCCTTTAAGGACAGCACCAAGTCTTCTAGGCCTGATAAAGGATGAAGAAAGATGCTCAACATGTCTTCTCAGAATTCCCAGGTGTTTCGGTTGAGTTCAGACTAGGAAACATACTTGGCCACTCAATCATTTTCACCCTGTTGTTCTTTAGAAATGCAACAGTGGCATTATAATTACTGATAATTCAGTTTTCATAAGCCCACCACGACAGCACTGTTATACTCCCTTCCTTGTTACCTCCTTTCAACAATTAAACTTATTTTATGATGGACTCCTGAACCTGTCATCATTTGATCACCAACTCAAGAGAGGATGCTGTGATACAAAATTATTGCAGTATACAGTATGTATTTTTTTATTTTCAGATACCCAGACAAGTTTGTGACTTTTTGTCATCTACCAATGAATGCATTTGACCGACCCTTCAAAATTCTTAGGTCACAACTCACATTTTCCAATGCTTGGATGATAATGATGATCTCAGCTGAGGAAAAGCTACTCATCTCCTTGTGGTAATTTTTTTTTCTTTTAGAAACACGTTTTTTTTTCAAATGACATATGATATATTTATCACCAATTTTTCATGATGTGCGGCCAATTATGATTATTAAAGGGAACCTGTGACTCAATTCATTCTTGCCCAAACCATATTCAGTTATGGCTAATAAATTTGAGACTGAAGCAAAATTTGGTTTTCACAGAGTTTACTGCTTCAGTGATTTTAGATATTTTAGTCACATCTTTATACGGTTATTAAAGTACTAGATGGTGGCCCGATTCTAATGCATCGGGTATTCTAGAAGACGTATGTAGTTTATTTATGAAGATTTCAGAACAGAGCAATGAATACACAGGATTCAGCCGGCCGGGCGCGATCAATTAGCGAAGCGTGGTTCAAATCCCGTGCCAATTGGCGGCCGGACTGCATCTGTCGCTGATTGTTCGCGGCCGGCTGTGAAGCCAGGGCCAGCTCCAGGTTTTTGAGGGCCCCGGGCGAAAGTGTCACAGCCTACGTAGCATATAACACAGCCCATGTAGTATATAGCACAGCCACGTAGTATATAGCACAGCCACGTAGTATATAGCACAGCCACGTAGTATAGTGCACAGCCATGTAGTATATTGCACAGCCACGTAGTATATTGCACAGCCACATAGTATATAGCACAGCCCATGCAGCATATAACGCAGCCCACGTAGTATATAGCACAGCCCACGCAGTATATAACACAGCCCATGCAGTATATAACACAGCCCACGCAGTATATAACAAAGCCCACGTAGTATATTGCACAGCCCACACAGTATATAACACAGCCCACGTAGTATATTGCACAGCCATGTAGTATATTGCACAGCCACGAAGTATATAGCACAGCCATGTAGTATGTAGCACAGCCCACGTAGTACATAGCAGTGACGTAGTATATAACACAGCCCATGCAGTATACAACACAGCCCACGTGGTATATAACACAGCCACATAGTATATAGCACAGCCACATAGTATATTGCATAGCCACATAGTATATAGCACAGCCCACATAGTATATAACAAAGCCCACATAGTATATTGCATAGCCACATAGTATATAGCACAGCCCACATAATATATAGCACAGCAAGGTAGTATATAACACAGCCCACGCAGTATATAACACAGCTTATGCAGTATATAACACAGCCCACATAGTATATAACACTGCCCACGTAGTATATAGCCATGTGGGCACCATATCCCTGTTAAAAAAAGAATTAAAATAAAAAATAGTTATATACTCACCATCCGTCGGCCCCCAGATCCAGCCCAGGCCTTTAGCGATGCTCCTCGTGACTCTCCGCTTCCAGTATTGCCTTGCGGCAATAACCCATGATGATGTAGCGGTCTCACAAGACAGCTACATTATCTGGGGTCATTGCCGCAATGCATTCTTGGGACCGGAGTGTCGCGAGGAGCGGGAAAGGCTGCCGCGAACGCCAGAAGGTGAGAATATAATGATTTTTTTATTTTATTATTATTTTTAACATTATATGTTTTTACTATTGATGGTGCATAGGCAGCATCAATAGTAAAAAATTGGTCACACTTATAGGGTTAATAGCAGCGTTAACAGACTGCGTTACACTGCGTTATGCTGCGGTGTAACGCAGTCTGTTTAACGGACTGCTAAAATGCTATGTGGGTGCTGACTGGAGGGGAGTATGGAGAAGGCACTGACTGGAGGGGAGTAGGGAGGGGCCAATTCGCGGCTAGACTGTGCCTGTCGCTGATTGGTTGCGCCCAGCCAGCCGCGAACAATCAGCGACGCGGGATTTCCGCCACAGACAAACAGACGGAAGTGGACCTTAGACGATTATATATATAGATAATTATAAGCATTTCATAAGTGATTATTATTTATTATTATAGCACCATTTATTCCATGGCGCTTTACATGATAAAAGTAATGTACTGTACATAACAAAAAACAAGTACAATAATCTTAAACAAAACAAGTCAACAACTGGTACAGGAAGAGAGAGGACCCTTAGTAAAATGGTGCAGTCAGAAGCCAGATTGTAAGCAGTCAAAGAGGAATCAGGAGAGGAGGTGGGAGAACAGTTGAAAATGGACATGTTGTTCCAGTAGATTTGAAGCATAGGGTAGAAGTGATATGGGACAATAGCTATGTAAATCATTAACCAAGGGTGTTGTTCCAGATACAGTCACGGACGGGAAAAGAACCAATAGTCCAAAAAAGGATGAACAGCGCTCCAGCCGGGTGTCGTGGTAACAAAAAGGTCTTTATTAATCCATGTAAAAGCGACGTTTCGACCAGTATCCTGGTCTTTTTCAAGCATGTAACACAGTGCAAGGTGTCGGCTTAAATGGTGTGGATACCACACAGGGCACCAATCACCAGTTAGCCACTAATTACATAAATACATACAACAAATAACATCAATCAAATAATATCCCACCCATTAAAATGGATATATACAATATCAGCGGCATGAAAAGCACAGAAAAAAAAAAAAAAATCATGTTATTTACATGATTACGTGTCCGTGTGGGTTAGCCTACGTGGGGGAGACCACGATGGAGGTTCGGACGCGAATCAGTAAACATAAAAGCACGATACGCACAGGACTTACAGATTTGCCTGTCCCCAAACACTTTTTGGATAATAAGCATTTGGTCAATCAATTACGCTTTAGAGTAATAGACAGTGTGCCGGCTTTGAGGAGAGGAGGGGATAGACTATCATTGCTCAGGAAAAAGGAAATGAGATGGATTTACTCTTTGGGGACTTTACAACCTGGAGGTCTTAATTTAGATTTCAATTTACAGGTTTGTATTCCTAAATAGTTCTCTCTTCTCCCAATTATGGCTTCTTTATCAGTATTTTGTTTTTAAGGTGTTTTCACTTTTTAATGTTTTTTATTCTTTAGGATTGAATATACAATGTCGTTTTTGCTGTCCTCCATTAGTGGTACTCTATAGATTTGTATAAACAGTAGGGATGCTTGTTTGTATTATGTATTTGAGCTGTACTGCCTTGAGCTGGTTTACCCAATCTATTTCTGTTTTTTAGGTTACCGTGACAACCCACTGTGGCCATGGCTACCTAGATCCTGTGACGATGTGGGCGCCTGCGCATTGACATCTAGCTTGCCGGCTCCGTGACGTCGGGTTTGGGGCGTTCTGGCTGTGACGCATTGGCGTCCTCCCTGGGTGGGGGGAGTCGGGGGTGTGGCATGCGCGGTGCCGCTGGGCCGGTTTGCATCGAGTATAGCGGTGCTGCGGTCTTCAGCGATATCGCGCGCCCGCGGCTTCTCCTTTACTGGGGGAGGGAGTTTTTGCGTCGCGGCGGGGCGGGCCGTGCTCTGCGGTCATGTGAGATGGGCGGGCTGTTGCCATGGCGCGCAGCTACAGCCATCCGGGCGCTTCTAAGCCTGCTGCGGTCCTGTGGCTTGCCGGGATAGGACGCGGGATTGTGATGTAACTATTATGTAAGTTGTAAGTGGCTGCCTGATTTGTTATTTAGGGCTCTCTGGAAGCGTGATGAACTCGGATAGGCTGGCTGAATTTTGGCGCCAAACATAGAGAGGACCTGGATTGGATATGAGGATTGGGATAGCTATTGGACATTTGTAGCCCTTGTTACGGGCATGCCGGAGCCTAATTGGTTGGAGGATATGTAAACACTGCAGCAATGTTATATGATATAAGCTCTTTTGCTTTGATTTTTTCTTCTTTTCTGTGCTTTTCATGCCGCTGATATTGTATATATCCATTTTAATGGGTGGGATATTATTTGATTGATGTTATTTGTTGTATGTATTTATGTAATTAGTGGCTAACTGGTGATTGGTGCCCTGTGTGGTATCCACACCATTTAAGCCGACACCTTGCACTGTGTTACATGCTTGAAAAAGACCAGGATACTGGTCGAAACGTCGCTTTTACATGGATTAATAAAGACCTTTTTGTTACCACGACACCCGGCTGGAGCGCTGTTCATCCTTTTTTGGACTATTTGACATATCCAGGTTGGTTCCCTGGACAAGGAACGAGCGCCCGTTTGTGTGAGTGCTGTCAGTCCCTCTCTTTTTCTTTACAGGGAAAAGAACCAATTTCACACAGTCCACTTTCTGTAACTATTTTACTTAGGGATGAAATTATTCCTTCTCAGTTTTGATAACCACACAAAGAGAACACATCAAACAAATATTTCGCCAGAAGGTTTTATCCTCTGTGCTGAACAGCTCAGCACCCAACAGAACTGTTTCTGTTATATTCTCTACGTAAATTTAACTGTTGGCAGGCCCGTCTGAACTGGTCACCATTACCTTATTACACCCTAAGAGAAGCTGGTTTAATTAAATGAGTGCAAAGCATGGGTTCGCCTGCAGTTCAGCACATAGATTCACAATCCTAAGAAAACATATTTATATTCCTATTTCCCAATCAAATATTTCCCTCCCGTTCCGGTATAATCTCAAGAAAACTAGAGGAAAAGTCCATCCTCGACTATATTAAAAATATTCCAAAATTAACCATATTTATATACATATCAGCAATGATGCCATGGACAAAGTCTGTTGGGGCTGAACCACTGCTCCCTTTTATATTGTTCCACAAAATATCCTCTTCCAGCAGACAAATAGGAAACACAAGTCTTGTCTGGAGTTCGCTGCATGCTGTGCCAGCACCAAAGAGTAGCATAGAATATTCAGTTACTGAACCGCAAGAGAACGTGGTCCATAAAGTCAATATACCTATCAAACTAAATACTATACGCCTTGTATCTCTTGGCGCCAAGCATATATTGTGATGCGTGCACGTTTACTTACTGCAGTGTCGCAGTGTGCATTAGTGTCCTTTCGCCATGTCTGCGCAGAACAAAATAATCTGCACATGCAGGCGGATGCGGAGTTCCTCCAGCCGGTGAGCAATACCGAAGATGCTTGTGGTGTGACTCTTTCACAGGGCATAGCACCTCTCTCCAGGTCCCAGTCCCTTCTGGCATGGCAGGAATTCCCTTGCATTAGGACAGGTTCGGATCACAAACCTGCTCGGTTCCAATCTGCCGCTGCTTCTAACTCAGAGGAGTCCTCTCCAGCACAGCCTCACTCACCCCTCATTCCTGAAGACCCTGCACAAGATGGCCACACTTCCTTTTCCTGTGTTTCATTTTATAAAACCCTCCCAGCACATCTTATAGCATAACACAGTCTCTTAACCATGTTCAACAACACACAAAACCTACAAGAAACAAAATGAGTAAAAACCCTGCTGTAACAAAATAAGTAAAAAGCAAAAGTGCATTTAAATAGGAGTTCTTACTAATACTTTGATCAAAAATAGCATAAAAGCCATCTCACTGTTGACAAGGTGACTGTGATCGGGACGGTCAATATCAGACAGTGTGGGATGCACTTGCTTTTTACTTATTTAGTTACAGCAGGGTTTTGCTCATTTTGTAGGTTTTGTATGTTTTATTGCCAATGTGAACATGCGTTTGTGTGCTGCATGTATACCAACTCAAACCAAGGTCAATTTTTGTGTTTTTTCTTTGTATTTTTGCATTCTGTGCAAGCCAGGGTGTGGCCTCCCTCTCCTGAGCTAGAAATTACATTTAAAGGCTTCCCTAGACTGGTGTCCACTGGTTGGGACCTGGTCCTTTTTGTCTGCCCTTATTCACACACTGAGGTCAAGTCTGACACATGATAAGGTTTTAAATATCAGACAGTGTAGGACAGTCCCAATCAGACTCACCTTGTCAGTATTCCTAAGAACGTTGTGTTATTTAAATGCACTTGCTTTTTACTTATTTAGTTACTTCAGGGTTGTTTCTCATTTTGTTTCTTGTAGGTTTTGTATATTTTATGGCCAATGTGAACATGCGTTTGTGTGCTGCATGTGTACCAACTCAAACCATGCTCAATTTTTGTGTTTTTTCCATGTTAAACAACAGCGACATCTTGTGGCCAGTTAACAAAATTAACTATAAAGAAACAAATGTATTTGCAGCAAGTACAGGGATTATTCAGGCGTGCATACAAGTATCCTCAATTATACTGGTGGGCCAACACACATCTCACAGCTAGACAGAGAGCATGTGTAATACTATTGTAGGAACTCGAGGATTCTGGTAGCGTGGGACAATGTACAGACAGAGACGGGTTTCTTTAGTGCAAATAGTGTCTTTGTACAACAGCAATAACACCCAAAACAATATACTGATAACCCGCAATGAAACAATGAGCAGCCTTCGTTAAACGGTCCACTACCACCAAAATAGTATTTTTACCGCCAGAGGTGGGTAACTCCACAATAAAGTCCATTGAAATAGACCCCCAAGGGCGAGATGGTACGGGTAGCGGCTTAAGAAGGCCAGTAGGTGAAGCACGAGGAACTTTGTACTGGGCACAAACCTCACAAGAGCGGACATAGTTATTCACATCTTTCAAGCAGGTAGGCCACCCGAAAAAATGACTTAAAAATTCTTACGTCTTCTGTACCCCTCCCCCCCCCCCCCCATGACCAGCCCATACGGAGTCATGGACCAATTTGAGAATTCGAAGTCTCACAGCCTCAGGGACATAAATACACCGATCTCTAAGCCATACACCATTCTGAGAGATTCACATTGTCAGGTGGGGCAGCAAGAAATAAGTCACCATCATGGGCCAGCTTGATCTCCTCCCACCAGTCCCGGTCCTGAAGCACTCCTACAAAATTGGAATCAGACAAGATGGTCTTAGATGGGGTCCCAGGCATGGAGTCCATCGTGTGGATTCGGGATAATGCATCGGCTTTCCCATTACGTGAACCTGGGCGGTACGAGATAATAAAATCAAACTGGTTCATGAACAAACTCCATCTAGCTTGTCGAGGAGAGAGACATCTGGCGGACTTAAGGAATTCCAAATTACGGTGATCTGTGAGCACTACTACCTGTTGAGTTGCTCCCTGCAAATGGTGTCTCCATTCCTTAAAGGCGGAAATGATTACCAAAAGTTCCTCATCTGAAATATCATAGTTCAGTTCAGCAGATGATAACCTGTGAGAAAAGAAGGCACATGGGTGCAGCAAACCTTTGTCTCCGGTTCGTTGTGAGAGGATTGCTCTTTGTGCACAGTCAGAAGCATCCACCTCCACGACAAAAGGCAGTGCAGGATCCTGGTGTGTCAATATCGGAGGCGTGGTAAAACAAGCCTTGAGGCGGTCAAAAGCTCCCTGGGCTTGTGAAGACCATACAAACTTCTTCTCCTTCTTAGTGAGGAGAGTGATGGGACGGACAATTTCCGAAAAATTCCGGTTAAAGCGTCTATAAAAGTTAGCAAAACCAATGAATCGTTGTACCTCTTTAATGTTTCCTGGTACCGACCAATCTATGATCGCCTGGATCTTGCTGGACTCCATATTCAATCCCTGGGGAGAAATAACATAGCCTAAAAATTGAATTTTGAAGCAATGAAATTCACACTTTTCGAGTTTGATGTACAAATGATTATCTCTCGAACGTCTGAGCACGGTCTTGACATGTTCCTGATGTTCCTGTAGGGAATCAGAAAAAATCAAGATGTCATCCAGGTAAATTACTACATAATGATCCAGTAAATCCCTGAAAATATCGTTGGCTAAGTGTTGGAAAGCAGCAGGAGTGTTACAGAGTCCGAATTGCATCACTAAATATTCAAAATGTCCATACCGAAATCTGAAACTTGTCTTCCATTCGTCTCCAGGACGTATACGGAGTAAATTATATGTCCCGCGAAGATCTAATTTGGTAAATATTTTAGCTTGATGAACTCTCTTCAACAATTCAGGAATTAACGGCAACGGGTACCTGTTACGAACGGTTAGCTTATTTAGCTCCCGGTAGTCAATGCAAGGTCTTAGAGTCCCATCTTTCTTCTTTACAAAGAATATGGGGGCTCCCGCTGGTGAAGAAGATGGTCGGATAAATCCCTTGGTTAAATTCTCATCTTTATATTCTCGTAATGTCTTTAATTCTGGAGCTGCCAACGGGTAAACATGGCCGAATGGAATCGCTGCCCCAAGAAGCAGATCTATGGGGCAGTCATATGGTCTATCTGGAGGGAGTTGGTCTGCCTTCCTCTTGTCACAAATGTCCGAGAATTCCTGGTAAACCAGAGGGAGAGTAGATACCTGTATTGTTTCCTCCAAATTCTGGGTAACTGGAGCCGTTACTGTTGGATTGATGGTAGACTACACTTCGGGAAGAAGGATATCTCCTTGGTTTCCCAACTGATGTTTGGATTTTGTGACCGTAACCAGGGAATTCCTAAAATTGCAGGAAAATGAGGAGAAGATATTAACATAAAGAAAAGTGTTTCCTGATGGTCTGGTTCCATCTTACACTTCAGAAGCACCATCTCCCGGTCTACTGGTCTACTAACGGAGAACCATCCACCGTTTCCATGGTGACCGGTGAGGCTCTTAGTTGTGTCTTAATACCATGTTCCCTGGCAAAAGAAGAAACCATGAAATTCCCGCCTGCTCCAGAGTCTATCATAGCAGAACTTGATATCCACTGTCCTTCCCGCTGAATCTGAATAGGAAGAGAACAATGTGAATATTTCTCCCCTTGATCTTTAAGATCTAGATGTAATCTGGTCTCCGAAACCTCTGACTCAGTGTCCGTATTGTCATAATCCCCTACTGCTGCCAACACCTTATTAGGTCGCCTGGGACATTTAGGACAATTAATGAGGAAATGATCCGATTGACCGCAGTAAAAACATAAACCCCCACGAAAACGATATTCACGGCGTTCATTACTCTCACGTTTTTGTAATGAGTCCACTTGCATAGGCACCTCCTCAGCCTCCCGCGGGTTCTTGCTAGTAGTTTCCCTAGACGGAAGAGTAAAATTAGTGATGCGATTTAAAGCCGCCCATTTCTCTTGTCTGCGTTCAGTTAGGTGGATATCAATACGCACACAGTGTTGTAAAACTAATTCAAACTCGTGTGGAGACTCTGAGCGAGCTAGCTCATCCTTGATTGCACTGGACAACCCTTTCTTAAAAATTGGTAATAAGGCATTGTTATCCCAGTTGGTAATCACTACTAACCTCTTAAATTCAGAAATATATTCTATGACTGAACATTTCCCCTGGTGTAAGGAAAGCAAGGCAGTTTCAGCGGAGGCACGGCGGTTGGGATCATCGAACATTTGTGCCAGAGCTGCCAGAGAATCATCCAAATTATTTAGACGAACATCGCGACTTTCAACCATAGGATTTGCCCAAGCTAGTGCTCGTGATGTCAACAACATAATAATGCACAGTACCTTAGATCTATCAGACTGATAGTAGGAGGCATGTACATCAAAGAATAATATGCACTGATTAACTAACTCACGGAATTGACCATTAAACCAGAATGGAGGTAATTTAGGCACACTGGTGGGTGGTGTATGCTGAGCAGGTGAGGCCTCCTGAGCTTCTATGAAAGTACGCAAATATTGGAGAGCCTGACCAAACACCTGCGCATTGTGGCCAGCCCGAAAGTCCATTTCTCTAATCTTATTTTGTACAGCCTCTACCTCCTACTGCAAGGAGTTAATCATAGCAAACAGTTTGTCTACCCGTGCCTCAGTCATTGCCCCAGCAGAATCCTCTGTAGGCTGGAGTATTGTGTAATACTATTGTAGGAACTTGAGGATTCTGGTAGCGTGGGGCAATCAACAGACAGAGACGGGTTTCTTTAGTGCAAATAGTGTATTTGTACAACAGCAATAACACCCAAAACAATATATTGATAACCCGCAATGAAACAAGTCCTTGAAACATATACAGCAAATCGGCAGAGTTCTTAAGGCAGAGTCCTCGGCAAGGTGATCAAAAGGTGAGTGTGAAAGGTGACGTGGAGCAGATCCAAAACACTGTCGGTGCAGAAAGAGTCAAATCCAGGTATGTAGTAAACACAGAGAAGTCCAGAACAAGTCCACAGGTTAATCCCAGGTGTGGCACGAACACGGATAAGTCCAGAAACTAGTTCACAAGTTGATCTCAGTTGTGGCATAAACACGGGTAAGGCCAGAAACAAGTTCACATTAAAGTATTATACTGGTGTTGTTTCCAACAGCTCCCACCGAGGGGTGTAAATGAAGGATTAAATAGCAAAACACAGTCCAGCAACTTAGTTCAAAAACACAGTTCAGAAATAAGAGTTCTACCGGGAGGAGTGAACCAAGGGTTAAGTTCTAAGTCAACAGACTAAAGATAACTTAGAGAGTATAGCTTACATACGCAGAGAATGTCCAGAGCCACGGGTAGAAGCACAGTAGAACAAGCAGCTGAGCTGAAGGGGAACGGAAGCAGAATACTCCAGCAAAGAAGCTGACACCTGAGCCAGGTTTTAAAGAAACGAGCAGGAAATAGGGCAGACAAAAACAGCAAACTCCATCTTAACAAAGGGCAAGATCATTCACAAGGTGACTTGGAAAATCCGGGATACTGACAGCATGAGTCAAGGGAGGGCTTTTTTAGAATGGATGTGATTGAGGCGTGTTTGAAGCATGAGGGAAAGATACCAGTTGTTAGTGATAGGTTGAAGAGATGGGTAAGGGATGGGATGAAGACTGTGGTTAGGATTGGGATGAGTTGGGATGAAATTGGGTCAAGTTTACAGGTGGTGAGATGTGATTTGGAGAGTAAAGAGGGTCTTTCGTAATGGTGAAGAAGCTGGCTTTGAAGTAGAGGGGATAAGTAGTTATGTAGAGGGGCTGTGGGGACTGTAGGCCAAAGCGTTCTCTGATGTTATCAGTTTTTTGCTTGAACAAAGAGGCAAAGTCTTCTGCTGAGATGAGAGGAGAGGGATGGGTGCTGGGCAATGGAGGAGAGAATTGAAAGTGCTGAATAGCTGTTTAGGGTTGTGAGACAGGAAGGACATGAGAGATGAGAAGTATGTTTGCTTTACTACAGTGAGTGTGGACTTGAAAGTAATGAGGGACAGTTTGAATGCAATGAAGTGCACATTGGATTGGTATCTTTTCCATCTCCGCTCAATAACTCTGGAAGCTCACCTCAATTTTTTAGTCCCCCTGGTGTGCCAGGATTGCCCGTTGACTGTACCAGCTTTGGTATGTGTGAGGGGTCTACCAATTTGAGAGCTGTAGCTGTCTTGGTATTATTTCAAGCTTAAGCAGAATCTGCATTGTGTAAAGAACTTATGTGTGTAAGAGGGCGAAGGGATTCAGACAGTGAATGTAGGTCGAGTTGTTTGAGATTCTTAAATTAATTGTGTTAGTCTTAAGAAGTGTTAATCATTTAGGAATATCACAATTCATTACAAAAAGAGTTAGAGACTCATATGGAGAAAAGGTACAACATTAATGATAGATTATACATCAATAGCTACTTCTGACCATAAATGGTATGCTGTCTCCACCTAGTGGTGAAAAAAAAATCCTGCTACAAAAATAACCGCTTTCTAAGGAAGCACTAAGCGACAGGCTCATCAGAGGGTCTAATCTGGTAAATATAAGTGTTTATTTGTCCTTTGAAGTGTTATTTTTTATTTACATCCATTATCTATGGACTTTGAACTTATGTGTTCTGCTCTGTGTTCATTTCTCTAAAATGCAGGGTTGAAAATAAAGCACTTGTACTTTATTTTCTTCATACTATTGCATTTGGAACTTAACATTTCCTGACTAGTGATGAGCGAATATACTCGTTACTCGAGATTTCCCGAGCACGCTTGGGTGACCTCCGAGTATTTTTTAGTGCTCGGAGATTTAGTTTTATTCGCTGCAGCTGGACGATTTACAGCTACTAGCCAGCTTGATTACATGTGGGGATTCCCTAGCAACCAGGCAACCCCCACATGTACTTAGCCTGGCTAATAGCTGTAAATCATTTTGATGCAGCGATGAAAACTAAATCTCCGAGCACTAAAAAATACTCAGAGGACACCCAAGCGTGCTCGAGAAATCTCGAGTAACGAGTATATTCGCTCATCACTGTTCCTGACCCATGGATATCTATAGCTATCTGTTTTGTATGGCATTAGAGAACCCCATTCAGATGATTGTATAATCTTTAATGGGAGCCATGTGTTAGGATATGTGTTTGCTCTGTTAAATATAGGCTTGGCCTAAAAGCATTTGCACCTTAATACTCTATTTTAATATATTTAGAGCTCAAGATTCCTTGCCCACTATAAATAAGGCTATATAAGCTATTTCTTCTTGCAAGGTACTAGATAACTCCAATTTACCGTATAAGCCATAATCAACACTTGTGCAGCATTATATTGGGCAAATGTGTCTATGGAGCATCTTATGGGGCCGTTATTAACCGTCATGCAGGATTATATGGGGCATATTTTAATATGGAGCATCTTATGGGGCCATCATGAACTTTATGGAGCATTATATGGGGCTCCTGATTCAATATGGATATTCAAAAACACTTAACCTACTGATGTCTCAATTAATTTTACTTTTATTGTATCTTTTTATTTTTGACATTTATCTGTAGCTGCTGCATTTCCCACCCTAGGCTTCTACTCGAGTCATTAAGTTTTCCCAGTTTTTTGTGGCAAAATTAGGGGGGTCGGCTTATACTCGAGTATATACGGTAAATGTATTTTGTCATTTTTGTACCAGGATTTATTTATTTTTTCACCACTATGTGGAAACTGTGGAAGTAACTATGGATGTATAATATATTTTAATGCTGTACTTTTACTCCATATGGGTCTCTAACTTCTTTTGTAATGAATTGTGAAATTCCTAAATGATTAACACTTCCTAAGACTAACACAAACAATTTATACTTAACTCTCATCAATCTCTGCAGTCCGACTCCTCTTAATTGTTTTTATATATTGGTGTTATGCTTTGTTTCAATACAGATTATTTTTATTTGAACATGGGAGTATTTCTATTGGCTTTATGGTTTTTGCAATTTTCAATGTAGTTATAGGACCTTTTGGGCTACTTATGGCATAAAAAAATCTCAACATTGCAAATTTTGCACAAAAGGGTATATTCAAAAAGAGTAGTTTATTCTTCCTTTAAGTTTTATTTAAGTGTGAGCAATCTTGCTAATTGAGATTTTTGTTGTAGCCTGAGGTTTCAGAGCTGAGAGGATATATACAGTACAGACCTAAAGTTTGGACACACCTTCTTATTTAAAGATTTTTCTGTATTTTCATGACTATGAAAATTGTACATTCACACTGAAGGCATCAAAACTATGAATTAACACATATGGAACTATATACTTACCAAAAATTGTGTGAAACAACTAAAATTACGGTATGTCTTATATTCTAGGTTCTGCAAAGTAGCCACCTTTTGCTTTGATGACTGCTTTGCACACACTTCGCATTCTCTTGATGAGCTTCAAGAGGTAGTCACCGGGATGGTTTTCACTTCACAGGTGTGCCCTGTCAGGTTTAATAAGTGGGATTTCTTGCCTTATAAATGGGGTTGGGACCATCAGTTGTGTTGTGCAGAAGTCTGGTGGATACACAGCTGATAGTCCTACTGAATAGACTGTTAGAATTTATATTATGGCAAGAAAAAAGCAGCTAAGTAAAGAAAAACGAGTGGCCATCATTACTTTAAGAAATAAAGGTCAGTCCTTCTTAAAAATTGGGAAAACTTTGAAAGTGTCCCCAAGTGCAGTGGCAAAACCCATCAAGCGCTAGAAAGAAACTGGCTCACATGAGGACTGCCCCAGGAAAGAAGACCAAGAGTCACCTCTGCTTCTGAGGATAAGTTTATCCGAGTCACCAGCCTCAGAAATCGCAGGTTAACAGCAGCTCAGATCAGAGACCAGGTCAATGCCACACAGAGTTCTTGCAGCAGACACATCTCTATAACAACTCTTAAGAGGAGACTTTGTGCAGCAGGCCTTCATGGTAAAATAGCTGCTAGGAAACTACTGGTAAGGACAGGCAACAAGCACAAGAAACTTGTTTGGGCTAAAGAACACAAGGAATGGACATTAGACCAGTGGAAATCTGTGCTTTGGTCTGATGAGTCCAAATTTGAGATCTTTGGTTTCAACCACCGTGTCTTTGTGCGACGCAGAAAAGGTGAACGGACGGACTTTACATGCCTGGCTCCCACTGTGAAGCGAGGAGGAGGTGTGATGGTGTGGAGGTGCTCTCCTGGTGACACTGTTGGGGATTTATTCAAAATTGAAGGCATACTGAACCAGCATGGCTACCACAGCATCTTGCAGCGGCATGCTATTCCATACGGTTTTCGTTTAGTTGGACCATCATTTATTTTTCAACAGGACAATGACCCCAAACACACCTCCAGGCTGTGTAAGGGCTATTTGACCAAGAAGGAGAGTGATGGGGTGCTACGCCAGGTGACCTGGCCTCCACAGTCACCAGACCTGAAAATCGAAATGGTTTGATGTGAGCTGGACCGCATAGTGAAGGCAAAAGGGCCAACAAGTGCTAAGCATCTCTGGGAACTCCTTCAAGATTTTTGGAAGACCATTCCCGGTGACTACCTCTTGAAGCTCATCAAGAGAATGCCAAGAGTGTGCAAAGCAGTCATCAAAGCAAAAGGTGGCTACTTTGAAGAACCTAGAGTGTAAGACATAGTTTCAGTTGTTTCACACTTTTTTGTTAAGTATATAATTCCACATGTGTTAATTCATAGTTTTGATGCCTTCAGTGTGAATGTACAATTTTCATAGTCATGAAAATACAGAAAAATCTTTAAATAAGAAAGTGTGTCCAAACTTTTGGTCTGTACTGTGTATATACATATATATCAAGTGTTGGATGATATCCCACGGAGGTCTGGAGTTGGAATGATGCTCAAAATCAAAGTGGAAAATGAAGTTACAGGCTGATCCAACTTCAGTGGAAATGGTTCAAGACATGGAAATGATGCTCAGTAGTGTGTGTAGCCTCCACATGCCTGTATGATCTCCCTACAATACCTGGGCATGCTCCTGATGAGGCGCATTGTGCTGCTGGAAAAACCAGCCCTCAGAGTTGGGGAACATTGTCTGAACAGAAGGAATCAACTGTTTTTCCAGGATAACCTTGTATGTGGCTTGATTCATACGTCCTTCGCAAAGATTAACCTGCCCAATTCCAGCCTTGCTGAAGCATCCCCAGATCATCACCGATACTCCACCAAATTTCACAGTGGGTGCAAGACACTATGGATTGTACGCCTCTCCAGGTCTCCGTCTAACCATTAGATGACCAGGTGTTGGGCAAAGCTGAAAGTTAGACTCATCAGACAAGATTACCTTACTCCAGTCCTCTATGGTCCAATCCTTTTGGTCTTTGGCAAACTTCAGCCTGGCTCTCCTTTGCTTCTCATTGATGAAATGCTTTTTTCTAGCGTTACATGACTTGAGCTCTTGCCATGCACTTCACCCCAGCTACCATTTGCCATTCCTTTTGTAGGTCAATTGATATCATCCTGTGGTTGCTGAGTGACATTCGAATAACATGACGGTCATCCCGGTCAGTGGAGAGTCGTTTTTGCCCTCTGCTGGTCTGTAGCTTTGTTGTCCTCAATGTCTGCTGCTTGACCTTGTTGCAATGGACTGCAATCTTAGAAATTTTAATGATGGAAGCAACATGACGCCCACTGTATCCCTCTGCTAGTAAAGCCAGAATTTAGCCCTTCTTTTCCTCACTCAAGACTTTTCTTTTCAACTCTTTTGCATGTTTAAAAGTTATTTTTTTCATTCCTATTATTTTTGGGATATTACTAGCACTTGTTTTGCCATCCAGTTTGTCCTATTGCAAGAGGATTCTGAACACCACAGAAGTGTTTTTTATACTTTCTTTCATTAAATAAGATTTGGTTAAGGCAAACAACTAATCAGAAGCACACTAAGTAGAATGAGGTGTCCTCTGGTTGGAATTCAACTGACACTGGAATATAATGGCTGTCAGACATGTAGGGAAGCTGATTTGTGTAAAACTGTGCAGTGGTCTCTTAATTTTTGCCAGGGCTCTATAAATATAAATATTTACCGTATATACTCGAGTATAAGCCGACCCGAGTATAAGCCGACCCCCCTAATTTTGCCACAAAAAACTGGGAAAACTTATTGACTCAAGTATAAGCCTAGGGTGGAAATGCAGCATTTACCGGTGAATTTCAAAAATAAAAATAGATCATTATTTCCCCATAGCTGTGCCATATAGTGCTCTGCACCGTTCATTATTTCCCCATATCTGTGCCATATAGTGTTCTGCACCGTTCATATTGCCCCATATCTGTGCCATATAGTGCTCTGCACCGTTCATATTGCCCCATATCTGTCCCATATAGTGCTCTGCACCGTTCATATTGCCCCATATCTGTGCCATATAGTGCTCTGCACCGTTCATATTGCCCCATATCTGTCCCATATAGTGTTCTGCACCGTTCATATTTCCCCATACCTGTGCCCCATATATGCTCTGCACCGTTCATATTGCCCCATATCTGTGCCCCATATATGCTCTGCACCGTTCATATTGCCCCATATCTGTGCCCCATATAGTGCTCTGCACCGTTCATATTGCCCCATATCTGTGCCCCATATAGTGCTCTGCACCGTTCATATTTCCCCATATCTGTGCCCCATACAGTGCTCTGTACCGTTCATTATTGCCCCATAGATGCTCCACATAAATCTGTGCCGCTGCTGCTGCTGCAATAAAAAAAAAAAGCCATACTCACCTCTCTTGATTGCAGCTCCCAGCGTCCGGTCCCGGCGTCTCTCTGCTCTGACTGATCAGGCAGAGGGCGCCGCGCACACTATATGCGTCATCGCGCCCTCTGACCTGCACAGTCAGTGCAGATAGACGCCGAGAAGATGGAGCGGCGCCCGGCGGCTGGAATGTGGACAGGTGAATATGCGATACTTACCTAGTCCCAGCGATCCTGGCGCTCCCTGCCTGTCCCACGGTCTTCTGTGCTGCAGCCTCTTTCTCTATCAGCGGTCACCGTTACCGCTGATTAGAGAAATGAATAGGCGGCTCCACCCCTATGGGAGGTGGAGCCGCCTATTCATTTCTCTAATGAGCGGTCCCACGTGACCGCTGAAGAGGGGAAGAAGCTGCAGCACAGAAGACCGTGGGACAGGCGGGGAGCGCCAGGATCGCTGGGACTAGGTAAGTATGCCTCAGCGCCCTCTCCCCCTCACCCGCCGACCCCACCGCTACCGTGACTCGAGTATAAGCCGAGAGGGGCACTTTCAGCCCAAAAATTTGGGCTGAAAATCTCGGCTTATACTCGAGTATATACGGTATATAAATATATACATATATATATTTATATATATATTTATATACACTGCTCAAAAAAATAAGGGGAACACTAAAATAACACACCCTAGATATCACTGAATGAAATATTTCAGTTGCAAATCTGCAAATCTTTATTCATTGCATAGTGGAATGTGTTGAGAACAATAAATCATAAACATGATCAATGCAAATCAAAATATATATATCCCATGGAGGTCTGGATTTGGAATGATACTTAAAATCAAAGTGGAAAATCAAATTACAAGCTGATCCAACTTCAGTGGAAATGCCTCAAGACAATGAAATGATGTTCAGTTGTGTTTGTGATGCCTCCATGTGCCTGTATGACCTCCCTACAATGCCTGGGCATGCTCCTGATGAGACAACAGATGGTCTCCTGAGGGATCTCCTCCCAGACCTGGACTAAAGCATCCACCAACTCCAGGACAGTCTGTGGTGCAACGTGATGTTGGTGGATGGTGTGAGACATGATGTCCCAGATGTGTTTAATCTGATTCAGATCTGGGGAATGAGCGGGCCAGTCCATAGCTTCAATACCTTCATCTTGCAGGAACTGCTGACACACTCCAGCCACATGAGGTCTTGGCATTGTCCTGCATTAGGAGGAACCCAGGGCCAACCGCAGCAGCATATGGTCTCACAAGGAGTCTGAGGATCTCATCTCGGTATCTAATGGCAGTCAGGCTACCTCTGGCGAGTACATGGAGGGCTGTGCGGCCCTACAAAGAAATGCCACCCCACACCATTACTGACCCACTGCCAAATCGGTCATGCTGAAGGATGTTACAGGCAGCATATTGCTCTCCATGGTGTCTCCAGACTCTTTCACATCTGTTACATGTGCTCAGTGTGAACCTGCTTTCACCTGGGAAGAGCACAGGGCGCCAATAGCGAATTTGCCAATCCTGGTGTTCTGTGGTAAATGCCAAGCATCCTGCACGGTGTTGGGCTGTGAGCACAACCCCCATCTGTGGATGTTGGGCACTCAGACCATCCTCATGGAGTCAGTTTCTAACCAATTGTGCAGACACGTGCACATTTGTGGCCTGCTGGAGGTCATTTTGCAGGGCTCTGGCAGTGCTCCTCCTGTTCCTCCTTGCACAAAGGCTGAGGTAGCGGTCCTGCTGCTGGTTTGTTGCCCTCCTACGGCCCCTTCCACTTCTCCTGGTGTACTGGCCTGTCTCCTGGTAGCGCCTCTGGACTCTACGCTGACACACAGCAAACCTTCTTGCCACAGCTCGCATTGATGTGCCGTCCTGGATGAGCTGCACTACCTGAGCCACTTGTGTGGGTTGTAGAGTCCGTCTCATGTTACCACGAGTGTGAAAGCACAACCAACATTCAAAAGTGGCCAAAACATCAGCCAGAAAGCATTGGTACTGAGATGTGGTCTGTGGTCCCCACCTGCAGAACCACTCCTTTATTGAGTGTGCCTTGATAATTCCCAATAATTTTCATCTGTTGTCTATTCCATTTGCACAACAGCATGTGAAATTGATTGTCAAACAGTGGACAGTTTGATTTCACACAAATTTGATTTACTTGGAGTTATAGTCTGTTGTTTAAGTGTTCCCTTTATTTTTTTGAGCAGGATAGATAGATAGATAGATAGATAGATAGATAGATAGATAGATAGATAGATAGATAGATAGAAAAAATAGGAACAGCACTCAAAGAAATACCTTATTAAGTGCACGCTACCCTGACCAGCAGTCAAATGGCCTCCCAGATAATAAGCAAAAAAAGGGATACAGCACAAAAAGATTAAAAAATTGGACTTTAATGCCCAGTGGCGTGGCAACGTTTTGGATAAAACAAATCCTTTCTCAAGCCAGTAAATAAATATATTATATATACTGTATATATATATATATATATATATATATATATATATATATATATATATATGTAAAGATTATGTAGGGCACTTTCTTGCTTTTTACAGGTGTCCCTGATTCTAGCCTCATGTGTGCTGTGTATCAATATTAACATGCTATTAATATTTTATGAAGTAACAATGTGAATTATCTTTTCTATTTGGCTTGCATCTTTTGCTTATACTCGTGTTTCTCATAGTGATGCTTTAAGGCCCTGTTACCTTGACTGTGGCTATAGGGGTTCAGGAACAAGTGTGGCAAAATCCTACCATACTTATTTAACATAATGCATGTACTTTTAAATTAGTGATATTTTAAAAATGAGGGATTTCCTCACAAAATTCAATGTTCTACTCTTTTTGCATTTGATAATAAGGAAGTTTAGTAAACTGTAGCATGAAGTGAGAAATATTCAGCTAATTTCAAGAAGCTCTCTAGCAGCAGCAGTAGGAGGGAAAGTACACAGTGTACTTTTTTCTTTCATTTTTACAACTTTAAACCAGTCCCATTTTGTGTCATAAGGTCAGAAAAAAACCACACGCTTATACTTTTTTGGCATGATCAAATTAATGCGTAGCCCACATTACATCCTTTTCTATATCATTTAAGGAAACTACAAAATTAACCCAGGTTTTTAGTGACATTAAAGCTGCCTATGATCTATTTCAGGTTTATTGAGTTCAGTGTTTGGGGATTTTTGCTTTTATGCTGTCTTTTTCTATCTTTTTTGACAACTGATTAAACATTGAGTTTTTGTAGTGGAAAATTACAGTTAAATAATGCTTTCTATGAATAAAAAGGTAAAATACCAAGGACACAAATCTACAGTTTTGCTGCAAAAAATCACTGATTGTTTTATGGTGGTAGAAGGAGGATTACCCTTTGAAGTGACAGTCACAGATTAAAGATGGATAACTCCTCCCTGACATGCGCCATCTATACTGATGATGTGGTTAGGTAGTCATTCCTGTAAATTGCTCTAATGGAGCTGGGCCCACACGATCAGCAATGGGTATGATTACTGCAGACGTTCTGCTGCAATAGCCACAACTGTCCATTTCCTCAGTTGTAATGTTCAATTACATCTGCAACATGTGAGCGTTCAACAAATGGAAAAGATACCCTCTGTACTTCATGCTCATCATTGTGCCAATAATTGTTATGGGATCCATAGGCCAAACAATGGCATACGATTCTGCCTAGTACGGAAACCAATTAGGTGCTCACAGAAGGAGGGTCTAATAGACTGTATGACACTATTGCAGTGTACTAAAGGAGTTATCAAACAATTAGATGTTCAAGACACCTAGTGGGACTAAAAAAATGCAAAGTAAAAAAACAGAAATGAAAAGAACACATACAATCATAGGATGTTAAAGTTTGAAGGTGCCTAAAGGGTCATCGTGTCCAACCATTAAACCATCTCAGACAGATGTCTGTCCAGCCTCTGTTTGAAATCGTCCATTGAAGGAGAACTCACCACCTCTCGTGGCAACCTGTTCCACTCAATGATCACCCTCATTGTTAAAAAGTTTTTAGAAATATCTAATCTGTATTTTCTGCTTTTCACTTTCATTCCATTGCTTCTCGTCTTTCCATGTGCAAATGAGAATAATGATGATCCCTCTACACTGTGACATCCCTTCAGATATTTGTAGACCGCTATTAAGTCTACTCTTAGCCTTGTTTTTTGCAAGCTAAACATTCCCAGATCCTTTAACCGTTCCTCATAGGACATACTTTGCAGTCTGCTTACCATCCTGGTAACTCTTTTCTGCATTTGCTCCAGTTTTTCAATGTCTTTTTTTAAATGTGGTGCCCAAAAGTGGACACAGTACTCCAGTTGAGGCCTAACCAAGGAGGTGTAGAGGGAGATAATTACTTAATGAGATCTAGACTCTATGCTTCTCGTAATACATCCTAGAACTGTGTTTGCCTATTTTGCTGCTGCATCACACTGTTGAATCATGTGCAGTCTGTGATCTATTAGTATACCAAAGTCTTTTTCACATGTGCTGTTCCTTAGCTATGTTCCTCCCATTCTATAGATGTAATTTTCGTTTCTCGTGCCCAGATGTAGAATCTGGTATTTCTCCCTGTTAAATACCATTTTATTAGTCACTGTCCATTGTCCAAGCTTATTTAGATCCTTCTGAATCTTTTCTCTGTCTTCTTTAGTGTTAACTATCCCTTCTTGCTTTGAATTGTCTGCAAATTTGATTTGTTTACCTAAGCCTCCCTTATCTATATCATTTACAAAAATGTTGAACAACACTGTGGCCAGGAAAGAGCCTTGCGGTACCCCACTTGAAACACTTTTCCAATTGGATGTGCAACCATTTATTACCACTCTTTGAGTACGATCACTGAGCCAGTTACGAATCCACCTAACCGTAGCCTTGTCAATCCCATACTTGGTTATTGTTTCAATAAGGATAGTATGAGATACTTTATCAAATGCTTTGCTGAAGTTGAGGTATACTATATCTACTGTATTTCCCTAATCTACCCAATCAATGACTCCATCATAGAAGGAAATTAGGTTAGTGTGGTATGATTGTTTTTGCTACAAACCCATGCTGGCACTGGTTAATTACTGTATTCTTAAGGTACCGTCACACTAAGCGACGCTGCAGCGATATCGACAACGATCCGGATCGCTGCAGCGTCGCTGTTTGGTGGCAGGAGAGCTGTCACACAGACAGCTCTCCAGCGACCAACGATGCCGGTAACCAGGGTAAACATCGGGTTACTAAGCGCAGGGCCGCGCTTAGTAACCCGATGTTTACCCTGGTTACCATCGTTAAAGTAAAAAAAACAAACACTACATACTTACCTTCCGTGTCTGTCCCGGCGCTCTGCTTCTCTGGTCTGGCTGTGAGCACAGCGGCCGGAAAGCAGAGCGGTGACGTCACCGCTCTGCTTTCCGGCTGCCCGGCGCTCACAGCCAGACCAGAGAAGCAGAGCGCCGGGGACAGACAGCGGTAGGTAAGTATGCAGTGGTTGTTTTTTTTACTTTAACGATGGTAACCAGGGTAAACATTGGGTTACTAAGCGTGGCCCTGCGCTTAGTAATCCGATGTTTACCCTGGTTACCAGCGAAGACATCGCTGAATCGGCGTCACACACGCCGATTCAGCGATGTCAGCGGGAGATCCAGCGACGAAACAAAGTTCTGGACTTTCTGCCCCGACCAGCGACATCACAGCAGGGGCCTGATCGCTGCTGCCTGTCACACTGGACGATATCGCTAGCCAGGACGCTGCAACGTCAAGGATCGCTAGCGATATCGTCTAGTGTGACGGTACCTTTATCCAAGTACTTACATACATGCTGTTTAATAATTTGTTTAAGTATCTTTCTTTGTGTAGAAGTAAAGCCTGAAATTTCCTGGCTCCGTCTTCTTTCCTTTTTTTTGAAGATAGGGACAACATTTGCCCTCTCCAATCTTTGGGACTTTTCCTGTTTTCCATGATTTTTCAAAGATTCTAGCTAGTGGTTCTGCAATTTGCTCTGCTAACTTTGGTTTCTCTTTGAAGAGACAATTTGCATAATTAGTGTATTTCCCAGAGGAGCATTGCGGCTTTAAGTCTCGTCATCTCGGCATGCTTAGCATGTCAATCTCCACAAGGAGAAACAATACTTCTTGGATATCGGTCAGACGCCTCTCACACAGCTAAAACAGATCTCCACTTTGCACTGACGAGGGGCAGTACCCCGAAACACAGTGTCTGCAAATTGAGTTACTGGTTTGGCTATTATCCTAAGTCATGTGACAAGGCTCGTCAAAGGGTCGACATTGACTTGTAGGATTGCTACCTTCCAATAGGTGGCACTATAGTTCTAGTTCTCTTCCTCTCTGAAGAGACAATTTGCATAATTAGCATATTTCCCAGAGAAGCATTGTGGCTTTAAGTCTCCTCATCTCGGCATGCTTAGCATGTCAATATCTTTAAGGAGAAATGATACTTCTTGGATATAGTACCTTAGGCTGAAATTCATCTGGACCAGGAGATTAAAATTAATTTAAATTAGCTAAGTGTTCCATCACAATCTCTGTGTTTATGGATAGTGTGGATTATTTTATTCCTTTAATCGCACCATGAAGATCAGTTGATGTTACAGTTGCTTTCTTAGAGAACACAGATGCAAAATAGGAATTTAAAAGTTCTGCTTTCTCAACATAATTTTTGACCATTCACCCTTTTCATCCTGTAAAAATCCTATAGCATCTTTGACTTTTCTTTCGCTTTTGACATAACCCCAAAATCATTTTTTACTGCTTTTGGTCTCCCTTGCAAGACTTACTTCATTACTGGCTTTAGCTCTTCTAACTCTTGCCCTGCATTCCCTTCAGAAAGCATTATATTCTTCTTTAGATATGCCCCCCCACCCCCTTTCCATGTGGTATACATTTCTTTTTACATTTTTAACAAGTGATTAAGTTCTGAGTTCATCCACCCTGGTCTCTTTAAATTGTTCCAATTCTTTCTTCTTTTTGGGATTGTTACTGATTGTGCGGTGAGAATTTCACTGCAAAGCTCTTTTATACTTCAAAAAATTGTTTTTAACTTTCATAAAGAAGGATCAATAGCATAGTTGCATTGTGTCTGACAAAAACAAGTCTATGGTTTCATGTAGTGGTACCTTTATTTATTTTGTTTGCTTACATATAGCACCAGTTATTTCCTCAGCACTTTACAGACATCATTATTAGGGATGAACGGACCCATGAAAGTTTGGGCTCTGGTACTCTACCCGAACTTTATCTAAAAAAAAGTTTATAAAAAAAAAACATTTTTACTATGTAATAGCAGCAAAACAAAAAAAAACAATATAAATCTGATATCGCTTTCATCACACGACCCAGAGAATAAAGTCACCTAATCACTTATAATGCATGGTGAACTGCGCAAAAATAATAAGAAAAACTGTTCTTGTACTGCTTTACATTTGTTCATTCTACCTCCCAATAATTGGAATGTTTCACATTTATCCTGCCCTCTCCGCTGAGAGCTTACACCGTAAATTCCCCAAACCATGGTTCAGACAAAACCATGATGAAATGACTCAATTATGAGGTAGATGGAATCACTTTGGACTCTGAGTGGTCTTTGTTTTGGTGGTGTCACTTATTTTAGTTGTATTTTTAGCACGCAAGTGTGGTCAACCACAGTTCTTTGAACACCTAAAAGTATGGATAGCACCAGAACTGACGCCAAACGTACTGCAAAGTGTGTTCGTCTGCCTCATTATAGTGAATGGTTCAATCGAGTGTCTGAATCTCATTTTGTTAGATTTACATGGAAACCCCAATGTAAGTGCTCAGTGTAGAACCCAAGAACGTGATCCAGCCTTATACTGAAAGCAATCAAAAAATGTTATGTACACCAAAATGTTTTGAATAAAAAGCTTAACTTATCCAGTCAGACAAAGACTGTGGAAAAGTAACACATCTCCAACACCCCCTTCAAATAAATTTCATTGTAATCTGTGCTCCCAAAATACAAATGCCTCCATCCTTCTGAGCCTCACTGTACCTAAACTGCAGTAAGAGGCCACATGCAATATCGTAGCTGGGAAATCACTCTTAGCAATTTACAGGATGCATATCACCAGAAACACAAGCTGTGCACAATGCATAGGGCGCTACAATATATGGGGGCCCTACACTGTAGGGGAACAATGCATGGGTACTAAACTGACATATTTGCAATTATCCATAATAAAGCATTGCAAGGATGTTGCAAAATAGTCACTGCAGCCGTAGATGAATTCACTGAAAGGTGCAATTTCTACAATGGGGTCACTTAAAGGGTTTTTCTGCTGTACTGCCACCTTAGGGGCTCTGCAAATATCGTCCGCAAATTATTCTAGCAAAATCTGAGCTCTAAAAGCCAAATAATGCTCCTTCCTACTCTACCCAGTTGTGTGTTCAAACTGTAGTTTCCAATGACATATAGGATATCACGGCATTTGGGAGAAATTAGGCAATAAATTGTGGGGTCCCATTTCCCCTATTAACCCTTGTGTAACTGACAAATATGCAGCTATTAAAAAAATTACATTTTTTTCCATCAAAATGTCATTGTCACGATCCATGTTTGGATTTATGGCAGCTCTGGTTTTGTTCTGTTTTAAATACAGCTTTTTCCTCTCAGGACCAACGGGGGTTAATATCAGTTTTCCCCCTGCTGGCTATGAGCTGTAACTGCAGTGTGGCTAGGTCAGCTGATGTGGGTGGTGACCACTCCTGTAAATGGTCACCTGATGCATCAGCTGACTGTCGGTGATAGAGCAATCTACAGTGACCAAGCCTGGAGGAAGGAGCTCGCTGGCTGCTGCCGTGTATCAGCTGGTTATGTGAGCTCGTGATCCTGGTGCCTTTATTCTGCTGTGCGGTGCACTGCAGCAGAGGAAGTTGAAGCTAAGTTTTTACCCTGTCTCTTTTGTGTTTGTCACTGTCCTCCGTGTGGTATTATTTGCAGTGGTGGGGCTAGAGCCCCTTGCCGGCCAGTGCACTAGCCAGGGCAGTATTAAGTGACAGTGAGGGACAAGGTTCCTGACTGCAGTGGGGGTAAGGACCCACTTGGGGCGATAGGGCAGTGCAGGGAGAGGCTCAGGTTTGAACTCAGGTGGTGACCATCCCCCATTTCCCTATCAGTAGGGCCTTCCTCTCCCCATTTCCATCCTGTTGTTAGTGTGTTGTGCCGTCCACTGTCCATACCCCCGTTGGGTCATGTCACATCGTGACAGTCATAGGGAATAGAGGGGTCCCCACGCCTGTGGTGAACTCACTGAGCTGAAGTGGGGTGAACTCAGTAACTTTTTCTCATAGTGCTGAGGTCATCGCAATTCAGCCCAGCTGGGAACTCAGTCTCAGTGATCTGTGGTAACCTTGATGACATCACTGCTAGTCACTGATGCTGTGCTCGCAGCAGCTCATTCATCAGTAGTTCTCATCCCCTGGACGTTCGCTTCTTGGTATCGTCCAGGTTGAAAACTATTTATCCCCAGACATGGATTATGGCGTGGGACAGAAATACGGACAGGTGAGGGATATTGTTGTTTTTTTTTATTTTGTTTTATTACAGGAGACGAGGGATTCGGTGGAATTAGGCGTTAGGTGAGTATAATGGTTTGTTATTTTTAAATAAAAATGGAAAAATGTGTTTTGTTTTTAATACTAATAAAGGACTTTTTTTCAGGCTGTGTCTTTATTTACCATACAACTATACAATTAGTAATGGATAGGTGTCTTATAGATGCCTCTCCATTACTAATCCATGGGCTTGATGTCACCTGACAATACAAAGGTGACATCAACCCCACAAATATTTCCCCACTTGCCACCGCCACAGGGCAAGTGGTAAGAGCCGGGCACAGCGCCAGAATTGGCGCATCTAATAGATGTGCCTTTTCTGGGCGGCTGCCGGATGCTATTTTTAGGTTGGTGGCAATCAATATCCATAGCCCCTTACCAGCCTGAGAATACCTGCCCCCAGCTGTTTACTTTAGCTTGGTTGGTTGTCAAAAATGGGGGGACCCATGAAGTTTTTTGAAATTATTTAGAAAGAAGAGCAATTTGTGTCAGCAAATTTTGCCCACGCCCATGGCCACACCCCAACACCCCAATCCACTCCCATTTACCATTTTTTCTAACCTGGCAGGCGGAGATATCAGAGGGGCGGTGGAAGTGAGAGAAATTCAGCAGACGCCCGAGACTGCAGGACGTAGATCCAGATCCAAGATCTGTAGTTGGGACCTATGAATTTATTTTTTGTTCATTCACAGTCAAAGCCACCAGAACTTTCTCATCTCTATGTAACTTCACTAAATGACATTTGTTTTTTGTGTGTTTCTAGGCTGTGTTCACACATTGAGAAATACTGTGTTTTTGTTTTCTGGAGGTGACTGCGCCAAAGTACACAATAACATTTTTCTACCCCTTATTTGATGTTTCTGGGGCAGATGTAAAGTTCCATTTTTAATGTATTTTTTTTATTGTACAGAAAAGTTTTGTGTCTGCACTTAAAAAGGTAACTGCAATTTTTTACATGCATATATTTTAGGCTCCACATAGAAGACAAGAGAGAAAAAAAAAAGCACCAAAACCGCACAGTTCACAAGCGTCTTTAGATGCACAGGGGGGCGCAGTTCTCATGAAATCACATCCACTTTGGTTGGCACAGCAGAATTTCTGTGAAAAAAAAGCAGCAGAAAATTTGCAGCATTTACGCTACATGTGCAAAAGGTCTAAATGTTGAAGTGGATTCCATGAAATCTCCACCCTCAGATATATATAATCATGTTACGAATACGCACCATGATTAAGGCACTTTGCTGAAACGCGTCGGTTTCTATACATGCCATCCTCCTAGGTGGCCAGTTTTTATATTTCTTATGTTGAAGTAATAAAAGGCTATTTTTTATTCCAACTGGATCATCAATTTATTTACTGGATATTTGCAGCTGGAGGACCTCCTTCTTCTTTGATTAATGTCAACGTCCTGGACTGGGACGACTCTGTGCGGCTTCACCTGATACAGCAAGGTACTTCTGGATGTGGTGAACTGACTTCCATTCCCTATCCCTTCTTTGTGTCACGATTACAGGGACACCAAATATGTCCGTGTTATTTGTTGATTTATTTTAAAAAAAAATTGCTTTTTTCATTATGAAATGTTTTTCATTATTATTTTTTAGCAATTTCATTGGATGAAAAAATCTTATTCTCCCTTTAGAATACAAATACATAGAAAAACTCTGGTGTGCAGTGGCGTAACTACAAAGTTAGGGGCCCCGGTGCGAACTTCCAAATGGGGCCCCCCCCTGCAGCCCTGCCATACAACTCAATGTAACCCCCATAGAATAATGGCCACACATGATGCTCAATACTGTATAACGGCCACCACACATGATGCTGCATACTGTATAATGGCCACACATGATGCTGCATACTGTATAATGGCCACACATGATGCTCCATAGTGTATAATGGCCACACATGATGCTCCATAGTGTATAATGGCCACACATTGCTCCATACTGTATAATGGCCAGACAGTGCTCCATACTGTATAATGACCACCCACACATAGTGCTCCATAGTGTATAACGGCCACACAGTTCTCCATACTGTATAATGATCCCACATAATGCTCAATACTGTATAATGACCACAAATGATGCTCCATACTGTATAACGGCCACACATGATGCTCAATACTGTATAATGACCCCCCTCCTGTATGCATGGCTCATCTCCCTCCTATCCCATATACATAGCTCATATTACCCCTCCTGCATGCATGACTCATATCTCCCCATGTATGCATGGCTCATATTCCGCCCCTGTATGCATGGCTCATATTCCCCCCTGTATGCATGGCTCATATTCCCCCCTGTATGCATGGCTCATATTCCGCCCCTGTATGCATGGCTTATATTCCCCCCTGTATGCATGGCTTATATTCCCCCCTGTATGCATGGCTCATATTCCCCCCCCCCGTATGCATGGCTTATATTCCCCCCTGCATGGCTCATATTCCCCCCTGCATGGCTCATATCCCCCCCTGCATGGCTCATATCCCCCCCTGCATGGCTCATATCCCCCCCTGCATGGCTCATATCCCCCCCTGCATGGCTTATATTCCCCCCTGCATGGCTTATATTCCCCCCTGTATGCAGGCTTATCTCTCCGCTCCTGCTCGGCGCGCCGGCTTATGTCCTCCTTCATCCCCCGTCCCCCCGGCCCTCATACTCACCTGTCTTCCCACTGCACGGCCGTGCCGACATCCCTCGCGCTCTGTCCCGACTCCAGGCGGCGGCGCCGGCGCAGCACCTTCTTCCTGCTTGAGCGGTCATGTGACACCGTTCATTAAGATCATGAATATGCGCATATTCATGATCTTAATGAGCGGTGTCACGTGACCGCTCAAGCAGGAACGAGCTGCAGTGCAGACGCCGAGACCATCGCTGGAGCAGGGTGAGTATTCAAGGCAGCGGCGGCGGCGGCGGGGGGGCCCTGGAGCGGGGGGAGGCACTGCCAGTCCGAGCCTGCCTGCCGGGCCCGGGCCCCTGACCTGCCGGGCCCGGTCGCACTGGCGACCGCTGCGACCGCTGCGACCGCGGTAGTTACGCCACTGCTGGTGTGTACAATGATTCCACAAGCAGATTGTATTAACACAAAGCATGCAGTACAGATAAAGAAGCTTTAGCTCCGGTCTGTAATGGTAAGGTTGTGGGTTTGATTACCGAGGAGACTCTGACACAATGTATCTCTATGAACGGTATAATCTGCTTCTCCGTTCACTGCCTGTAATATAAATCAAGATTACCAAATTCTCCTATGTTCTACATTATGGGCTGTGGCTCATAGATAGAGCTGCAGCTTGCAAACATGGAAATGTGAGTCCCAGGGCAGACCCGATAACAAGAGAGATAAGAAGTGAATAATATGATTTAATTTATGCACTGAGCAGAGAGATGGGACACTGGCCCGCAGAGGAGGAGCAACAAATGTGTCAGAGATAGGTGAGTATCAGAACGGGACCAAAAGCACTGATGTGGTGGGACTGAGCCCTCAAATCGGACAGACCCCCTGAACCCTGTCCCGCTGGGAGCTATGGGTACATAACAACCAGTCAGAAAGCCTTAAAGCAGGGGTGTCAAACTGCATTCCTCGAGGGCTGCAAACAGGTCATGTTTTCAGGATTTCCTTGTACTGCACAGGTGATAATTTAATCACCTACACAAATAATGAGTTGGTGATTAAATTATCACCTGTGCAGTACAAGGAAATCCTGAAAACATGACCTGTTTGCAGCCCTCGAGGAATGCAGTTTGACACCCCTGCCTTAAAGAGTTATTGAAGAAAAGTCACAATAAATAAAGTGTCGGACCTCTCAAAACATGAAACAAAACAAAACATGAAACAAAACTCATGGTCAGAGCCAAGGGGTCTCATAGAAGTATCCATTTAAACTACCATGGAACGTCATCCATTCCTCCGCAATGTGTCTTATCCAGGGGAATAATTTTCTTGTGTTGCATCTGCAAGACAAAAACAATGTGAAATAGAAAGGATTAATTTACTAGGTCCAATATACTTTGCTAAACATTTATAACAACACTTGTTCATTGTGAAAGAAAGAACACTGATCTATTGTAGTTCAAAGGAGAAAAAGGAAGTCCAATCTACAGATATCATGTTATAGAGCAGATGTACATATATTTGTGAGAAAATATTCAGCAGAACGTCCATTTTTATCATGTAAACCTCTACTCTTTCTGGGATATTTAGTCCAGTGGGCGGTCCTATCAGTGACTGATAGTTTTCTTTGCAAAAGTGTGCAAAGAGAAATAGCTGTCAGTCACTGATAGGAACGCCCACTACCGAAAATTCCAGAAAGAGCACAGGATTGACTGATGAAAGCACAGGTTTGACATCCCTCGCACTTGCGAGTAGCATCCGATTCTCTCACATGCGAGAATCAGATCACATGTGCGGATTAGATTGAGAATTTATTTTCACCATCTTCTCCATTCTGTGAGCCGGCGTATATCGGACTGCACTTAGATGACATCTGAGTGCAGTCTGATGTTTTAGACTTGCATGGGTGCACGCCATCCGATGTACGCTGCCAACCGCAGCATGCAGCGATGTTTTTTTTCATGCTGACTCGGCATAAGAAAATAAACGCTAGCTGGCTTTATGGTATAACATTGGAGCGAGTCCTATCCAATGAAACATAAGATAGCACTCATCTGACTTACACGCTGGTCACTCGCCAGTGTGAGTGAGCCCTCAGTCTTTTCTCACAAAAACATATATCTACACTGTGTTCCAAATTATTTTCCTAAATGGTCGGTGCAAATGACAGTCAGTCTAATCAAAGCCATCACCCGTTAGATTATACATTGAATTTTATTGAAGAAACCTCCCAATGATAACAGTATAATCTCCAAAATAAATAAAAACTCAAAATGCACTGTTCCAAATTATTAGGCACAGTAGAATTTCTATATTGTACATTTGATATGTTTTAAAGCAGAGGTCCCCAACTCCAGTCCTCAAGGCCCACCAACAGGTCAGGTTTTCAGGATGTGGAATTTGCAGCATTAGGAGGTCACATTCACTGAACAAAAAAGCTGTTTAACTCCAAAACATCCTAACAGGCCAAGTTAACATAGGAACCCTTCTTTGATATCACCTTCAAAATTCTTGCATCCATTGAACTTGTGAGTTTTTGGAGAATTTCTGCTTGTATTTCTTTGCATGAAGTCAGAATAGCCTCCCAGAGCTGCTGTTTTGATGTGAACTGCCTCCCACCCTCATAGATCTTTTGCTTGATGATACTCCAAAGGTTCTCTATAGGGTTGAGGTCAGGGGAAGATGGTGGCCACACCATGAGTTTATCTCCTTTTTATGCCCATAGCAGCCAATGATTCAAAGGTATTCTTTGCAGCATGAGATGTTGCATTGTCATGCATGAAGATGATTTTGCTCCTGAAGGCACGTTTCTGCTTTTTATACCATGGAAGAAAGTTGTCAGTCAGAAACTCTATATACTTTGCAGAGGTCATTATCACACCTTCAGGAACCTTAAAGCGTCCTACCAGCTGTTTCCCCGTGATTCTGGCCCAAAATGTGACTCCTCCACCTCCTTGCTGACGTCGCAGCCTTGTTGGGACATGGTGGCCATCCACCAACCATCCACTACTCCATCCATCTGGACCATCCAGGGTTGCTTGACACTCATCAGTAAACAAGACTGTTTGGAAATTAGTCTTCATGTATGTCTGGGCCCACTTTAACCATTTCTGCTTGTGAACACTGTTTAAGGGTGGCTGAATATTAGGTTTATGCACCACAGCAAGCCTTTGAAGGATTATACACCTTGAGGTTCAAGGGACTCCAGAGGCACCAGCAGCTTCAAATAACTGTTTGCTGCTTTGTAATGGTATTTTGGCAGCTGCTCTCTTAATCCCATGAATTTGTCTGGCAGAAACCTTCCTCATTATGCCTTTATCTGCATGAACTCTGTCTGTGCTCTGTTTCAGTCACAGATCTCTTCAAAGTATGATGACCACTCTTTAAGTTTTTGAGGAATATCTAATGTTTTCATACCTTGTCCAAGGCATTGCACTATTTAATGCTTTTCAGCAGCAGAGAGATCCTTTTTAGTTCCCATATTGCTTGAAACCTGTGGCCTGCTTAATAATGTGGAACATCATTTTTAAGTAGTTTTCTTTTAATTAGAATCACCTGGAAAACTAATTATCACATGTGTTTAAGATTGATTTCAGTTATCTATTGAGCCCTTAGACACAATACCATCCATGAGTTTATTTGAAAAACAAAACAATTAAATCTTTATGACACTTAAATCCAATTTGCATAATAATTTGGAACACAGTGTATTTGCCCAGCTCCTCTTCTCTATAACGTGGTGCCTGCAGATTTTACCGCATTTTTATGGTGATAAACGGATACAATTTGACTAGGGTACTTGTACATGTTTTCAGCTCAACGTCATTAAAATTAAAGGGAATTGTCAGCAGGATTCACCCAACAAACTATTTATTTATACATGTAGTTCTTTCAAGTCCAGCAATATCTTTACATGAGGCTGTAGGTCTGAAGCCTCTGTCACTTCAGCTGTATTCCCCGCTCAGTTCCACCTCTTTCTGCTTGACTGACAGTCTCTATGCAGTGAGACTTCAGGCAAAGAAGTCATCAATCAAGCAGGGGGAAGCAGTGTTGGGCGGGGGATAGAGCTGGAGTGACATAGGCTTCAGATCCACCATAGTCCTTCAGTCTCCTTTGCAAATCAATACAAACTCTGATTTCTAAAGGTACCTTCACACTCAGCGACGCTACAGCGATACCGACAACGATGTCGATCGCTGCAGCGTCGCTGTTTGGTCGCTGGAGAGCTGTCACACAGATAGCTCTCCAGCGACCAACGATGTCGGTAACCAGGGTAAACATCGGGTTACTAAGTGCAGGGCCACGCTTAGTAACCCGATGTTTACCCTGGTTACCAGCGTTAAAGGGACACTGTCACCTGAATTTGGAGGGAACAATCTTCAGCCATGGAGGCGGGGTTTTGGGGTTTTTGATTCACCCTTTCCTTACTCGCTGGCTGCATGCTGGCTGCAATATTGGATTGAAGTTAATTTTCTGTCCTCCGTAGTACATGCCTGTACAAGGCAATCTTGCCTTGCGCAGGCGTGTACTATGGAGGACAGAGAATGAAATTCAATCCAATATTGCAGCTAGCATGCAGCCAGCGAGTAAGGAAAGGGTGAATCAAAAACCCCAAAACCCCGCCTCCCTGGCTGAAGATTGTTCCCTCCAAATTCAGGTGACAGTGTCCCTTTAACGTTAAAAAAAACAAACACTACATACTTACCTTCTGCTGTCTGTCCTCCGGCGCTCTGCTTCCTGCACTGACTGAGGTATATGTTGATACAAAATAGATAATAACTAACATTTACTACATGTCTACTCCACATCAGCATCATTTTTAAAACATTTGTTTTGTTAGGAAGCTAGAAAGGTTAAAAGTTTATCAGCAAAGTTTCATTTTTCCAACAAAATGTACAAAATCAACTTTTTTAGAGACCACATCCCTTGTGAAGTGAACTTGAGAGCTCTATGTGACAGGAAATTCCGAAAAGCGACACCATTTTAAAAACCATTCCCTCTCAAAGTGCTCAAAACCAAATTCAAGAAGTTTATTAACCCTTTAGGGGGTTCATCAGAATGAAAGCAATGTGGAAGGAAAAAATGCAAATTTAACTTTTTTCACAACAAAATGATTTCGCTGCAAATTTAGCATTTTCCCCAAAAGTGGTGGAAAACTACTGTTTGAGTACACGCCACGCCAATACTCGTAAAGGGAAGGAGCACCTTAAACTCTTGGAGCGCAGAATTGGCTGGAATAGGATAGTGGATGCCATGCCGTGTTTGCAGAGCCCCTAATGTGTTTGAAAGGTGGAAACCCCCTACAAGGACCTTCAATTTGCAAATTACACTTCTCAAGGAACTTATGTAAATCTATGGTGAGCACCTTGAACCTGGAGATGCTTCACAGAATTTTATAGCCTTCAGCAAAGAAAATGAAAAAAAAAAAACAAATTATTCCCACAAAAATGTTGTTTTAGCACCAAATTATTCATTTTCACAGGAGTATCAGGAGAAAATAGACCATAGAATTTGCTGTGCAATTTCTCCTGAGTACACTGATACCTCATGTGAGGGAAAAAACTACTGTTGGGGCACACAGCAGGACTCGGAAGGGACCATTTGACTTTTGGAGAGCAAAATTGGCTGGAAGACATAGCGGACGCCATGTCGCGTTGACAGAGCCCTAATGTGCCTAAACAAAGGAAACCATCCACAAGTATCCCCAGTTTGCAAATTACACGCATCAAGGAAATTATCTAGAGGTGTGGTGAGCACCTTGAACCCCAAATTTTGCTTTTTCCTTTTCACAAGGCTAACATGAGAAAATGGATCTCAAAAGATGTTCTGCAATATCTCCTGAGCACCATGATACAGTAGAATGATACCCTGTGTGTGGTGGAAAACTACTGTCCGGGTGCATGGTAGGTATCGGAAGGGAAGGAACACCTTTTGACTTTTGGAGCGCAAAATTGGCTGGAATAGATAGAATATGCCATGCCACATTTGCAGAGCCCCTGGTGTGCCTGAACAATGGAAAACACCCACAATTGACTCCATTTTGGAAACTACAGCTGAGCAGTTCATATATAGTCTGTTGGAATTCTGCTCTTGGGTTCCCTCCAGTGGTTGTAGGTGGGAATGCAGTTGTCTCTGAGTCACAGCACTGGCCAGGTGTATCAGCTAATTGCTGTTCTGACTGGGATATTTAAGTGTGCTGGATTCTTTAGCCCTTTCCAGTTGTCAATGTATCTTTGGAAGTATTGGATCTCTGCATGGCCTCACCTGCTTAGCTGCCAGTTCAGCAAAGATAAGTGTCTGTTTCTTTTTCTGAAGCACACTTGCTGTGTGCTTATTTTCAGTGCTGATCTTTTGTTTCTATTTGTCCTGCTTAGACTGTGTCAACTGTTTTTCTCAGTCTGGTTGGATTCTCTGGAGTTGCAGTTATACTCTCCCCGTCTTTAGTTAGATGGTGGAGTTTTTGTATTTTCTGCTGTGGATATTTTGGAAGGGTTTTTTACTGACAGCACAGAACTCTGTCCTGTCCTTTTCTATTTAGCTAGAAGTGGCCTCCTTTGCTAAGCCTGTTTTCTGCCTGCGTGTGTCTTTTCCTCTCCAACTCACAGTCAATATTTGTGGGGGCTGCCTATCCTTTGGCGGTCTACTCTGAGGCAAGATAGTTTTCCTATTTCCATCTTTAGGGGTATTTAGTCCTCCGGCTGTGTCGAGGTGTCTAGGTTTTGTTAGGTACACCCCACGGCTACTTCTAGTTGCGGTGATAGGATCAGGCTTTGCGGTCAGTATAAGTTACCACCTACTCCAGAGAAGGTTTTCATGCTGCTCCAAGGCCACCTGATCATAACAGTACAACATCTCAGAAGAAGGGAGGAAAGGTCTTGAGCCATTTTTTTTTCTTCAGTCTGTTTTGTCTTCTCCTCCCTCTTTATCTCTGGGTGGCTGAAGAGCCTTGTGCAAGCATGAATGTTCAGGAATTAGCTTCTCGTGTAGACCAGCTTGCTGCTAGGATACAGGGTATTTCTGATTATATTGTTCAAACTCCTGCTTTAGAACTGAAGATTCCTACTCCTGATTTGTTTTTTGGTGACAAGTCCAAATTTTTGAGTTTTAAAAACAACTGTAAACTGTTTTTTGCATTGAAACCTCGATCCTCTGGTGATTCCATTCAACAAGTTAAAATCATCATCTCCCTGCTGCGTGGTGATCCACAGGATTGGGCATTTTCCCTGGAATCTGGGGATCCTGCTTTGCTTAATGTAGACTCCTTCTTTCAGGCATTAGGATTACTGTATAATGAACCTAATTCGGTGGATCAAGCTGAGAAGACCTTGTTGGCCCTGTCTCAGGGGCAAGAGGCGGCTGAACTGTATTGTCAGAAATTCAGAAAATGGTTTGTGTTGACTACATGGAATAATGATGCTTTGGCGGCAATTTTCAGAAAGGGTCTTTCTGAATTCGTTAAAGATGTTATGGTGGGGTTTCCCACACCCTCCAATCTGAGTGATTCTATGTCTCTGGCCATTCAGATTGACTGACGCTTGCGGGAGCGCAGAACTGTGCGCGCTATGGCGTTATCCTCAGAGCAAATTCCTGAGCCTATGCAGTGTGATAGGATTCTGTCTAAAACAGAACGACAAGGTTTCAGACGTCTCAATAGGTTGTGTTATTATTGTGGCGATGCTTCCCATGTCATTTCAGTCTGTCCTAAGCGGACAAAGAGGATCGCCAGTTCATTTACCATCAGTACTGTACAACCTAAATTTCTGTTATCTGTGTCCTTGATCTGTTCATTGTCATCATTTTCTGTCATGGCGTTTGTGGATTCAGGCGCTGCCTTGAACTTAATGGATTTTGACTTTGCTAGGCGTTGTGGTTTTCCCTTGCAGCCTTTGCAGAACCCTATTCCTTTAATGGGCATTGATGCTACACCCTTGGCTAAAAATAAGCCCCAGTTTTGGACACAGGTGACCATGCGCATGGCGCCAGCCCATCAGGAAGATTGTCGATTTCTGGTGTTGCATAATTTGCATGATGCTATCGTGCTGGGTTTTCCCTGGTTACAGGTACATAATCCTGTTTAGGATTGGAAGTCCATGTCTGTGACTAGTTGGGGTTGTCAGGGGGTTTATAATGATGTTCCGCTGATGTCTATCGCCCCTTCTTTCTCTTCTGAAATTCCGGAGTTTTTGTCTGATTTTCAGGATGTATTCGATGAGCCCAAGTCCAGTTTCCTTCCACCGCACAGGGACTGCGATTGTGCTATTGACTTGATTCCAGGCTGTAAGTTTCCTAAGGGCCGACTTTTCAACCTGTCTGTACCTGAACATGCCGCCATGCGGAGCTATATTAAGGAGTCTTTGGAGAAAGGGCATATTCGGCCATCTTCTTCACCGATGGGAGCGGGGTTCTTTTTTGTTGCTAAAAAAGATGGTTCCTTAAGACCCTGTATTGATTATCGCCTCTTGAATAAGATCACGGTCAAGTTTCAATATCCTTTACCTTTGCTTTCCGATTTGTTTGCTAGGATTAAGGGAGCTAGTTGGTTTACTAAGATTGACCTTCGGGGGGCTTATAATCTTGTTCGTATTAAACAGGGTGATGAATGGAAAACTGCGTTTAACACGCCCGAAGGCCATTTTGAATACCTTGTGATGCCATTCGGACTCTCTAATGCTCCATCTGTTTTTCAGTCCTTCATGCATGATATCTTCCGGGATTATCTTGATAAATTCTTGATTGTATATTTGGACGATATTTTGATTTTTTCCGATGATTGGGAGTCTCATGTGCAGCAGGTCAGGATGGTATTTCAGATCCTTCGTGACAATGCCTTGTTTGTGAAAGGGTCTAAGTGTCTTTTTGGGGTGCAGAAGGTTTCCTTTTTGGGCTTTATTTTTTCTCCCTCGTCTATAGAGATGGATCCGGTTAAGGTTCAGGCCATTCATGATTGGATTCAGCCCACATCCGTGAAGAGCCTTCAGAAATTTTTGGGTTTTGCTCATTTTTATCGCCGTTTCATTGCTAATTTTTCCAGCGTGGTTAAACCCTTGACTGATTTGACGAAGAAGGTCGCTGATGTGGCGAATTGGTCCCCTGCGGCTGTTTCTGCCTTTTAGGAACTTAAACGTCGTTTTACCTCTGCTCCAGTGTTGCGTCAACCAGATGTTTCTCTTCCGTTTCAGGTTGAGGTTGACACTTCTGAGATTGGGGCAGGGGCTGCTTTGTCTCAGAGGGATCCTGTTGGTTCCTTAATGAAACCGTGTGCCTTCTTTTCCCGTAAGTTTTCGCCTGCTGAATGCAATTATGATGTCGGCAATCGGGAGTTGTTGGCTATGAAGTGGGCGTTTGAGGAGTGGCGACTGTTGTGAATTCCGCTCTTGGGCTCCCTCCGGTGGTTGTAAGTGGCACTTTTGTGAGTTCTGCTCTTAGGCTCCCTCCGGTGGTTTTAAGTGGTATGGCTGCTCCTTGGATTTAGCAGTCAGCAGCTGCTTCCACTAATTGTCTATTCTGCTCGACTATTTAGCCTGGCTCTTCTCTTCAGCTTGTGCCACTTGTCAATGGTTCCTGGTTGGATTCACATCTCTGCTTGGATTTCCCTGATATCCTGACCAGTTCAGCAAAGATAAGTCCTTGCTTTGCTCTTTTCTGTCCACATGTTGTGGACTTCATTGTTCGGTACATTCTATGTTTTTGTCCAGCTTGTCAGTATGGATTAATTCTGTTAAGCTGGAAGCTCTGGGAAGCAGATTTACCCTCCACACCTTTAGTCAGGTGTGGAGATTTTTGTAAACTCTGTGGTGGATTTTCTAGTTTTTATACTGACCGCACAGTATTCCGTCCTGTCCTATCTATCTAGCTAGACTGGCCTCCTGTGCTACATCCTGGTTTCATTCTACGTATGTCTTTTCCCTCTCCACTCACAGTCATTATTTGTGGGGGGCTATCTATTCTTTGGGGATTTTCTCTGAGGCAAGATAGCTTTCCTGTTTCTATCTTTAGGGGTAGTTAATTCTCAGGCTGTGACGAGGTGTCTAGGGAGTGACAGGAACATCCCACGGCTGCTTCTAGTGTGGTGTTGAGCTTAGGAACTGCGGTCAGTACAGGTACCACCTCCTTCAGAGCTTGTCCCATGTTGCTCCTAAACCACCAGTTCATAACAGTACAAGTGGCCAAAAATGAATTAAATGCATCTCAAAAGAAGGAAAAAGAAATTCTGAGCCATTTTTTTTTTTTTTTTGCACTCTGTTTTGTCTTTTTTTTCCTCTTGACTTCTGGGTGGTTCAGGATTTTGGCGCTGGCATGGATGTTCAGGGTTTGTTTTCTCGTGTGGATCAACTTGCTGCAAGAGTACAGAGTATCCAAGATTATGTTGTCCAGACACCGGCTTTGGAGCCTAGAATTCCTACTCCTGATTTGTTTTTTGGGGACAGATCCAAGTTTTTGAACTTTAAAAATAACTGCAAATTGTTTTTTGCTTTGAAACCCCGTTCTTCTGGTGATCCCATTCAGCAAGTTAAAATCATCATATCCTTGCTGCATGGTGACCCTCAGGACTGGGCATTTTCCCTTGAATCAGGGGATCCGGCATTGCTGAATGTAGACGCATTTTTTCAAGCGCTCGGATTATTGTATGACTAACCTAATTCTGTGGATCATGCAGAAAAAACCCTGTTGGCCCTGTGTCAAGGTCAGGAAGCGGCAGAATTATACTGCCAGAAATTTAGAAGATGGTCTGTGCTCACTAAATGGAATGAGGATGCTCTGGCTGCAATTTTCAGAAAAGGTCTTTCTGAAGCCCTTAAAGATGTTATGGTGGGCTTCCCTACGCCTGCTGGTTTGAGCGAATCTATGTCTCTAGCCATTCAGATTGATTGGCGTCTGCGCGAGCGCAAAGCTGTGCACCATATGGCAGTGTCCTCTGAGCAGAGTCCTGAGCCTATGCAATGTGATAGGATTTTGACTAGAACTGAACGGCAGGAATTCAGACGTCAGAATAGGCTGTGTTTTTACTGTGGTGATTCTGCTCATGTTATTTCTGATTGCCCTAAGCGTACTAAGAGGGTCGCTAGGTCTGTTACCATCAGTACTGTTCAGCCTAAATTTCTCTTGTCTGTGACCCTGATTTGCTCATTGTCGTCCTTTTCTGTCATGGTATTTGTGGATTCAGACGCTACCCTGAACTTAATGGACTTAGAATTCGCCAGGTGTTGTGGCTTTTCCTTGCAGCCTTTGCAGAGCCCTATTCCTTTGAGGGGCATTGATGCTACACCATTGGCCAAGGATAAACCTCAGTACTGGACGCAGATGACCATGTACATGGCTCCAGCACATCAGGAAGATTGCCGTTTTCTAGTGTTACATAACCTGCATGATGTTGTTGTACTGGGTTTTCCGTGGTTACAGGAACATAATCTGGTGCTGGATTGGAAAACTATGTCTGTGACTAGTTGAGGTTATCAAGGGGTGCATAGTGACGTTCCTTTGATGTCAATTTCCTCTTCCCCCTCTTCTGAGGTCCCTGAGTTTTTGTCGGATTTCCAGGATGTATTTGATGAGCCCAAGTCCAGTTCCCTTCCACCGCACAGAGACTGTGATTGTGCTATTGACTTGATTCCTGGCTGCAAGTTCCCTAAGGGCCGACTTTTCAATCTGTCTGTGCCAGAGCATGCCGCCATGCGGAGTTATGTTAAGGAGTCTTTGGAGAAGGGGCATATTCGGCCGTCTTCGTCACCATTGGGAGCGGGTTTCTTTTTTGTTGCTAAGAAGGATGGCTCCTTGAGACCCTGTATAGATTATCGTCTTCTTAATAAGATCACGGTCAAATTCCAATACCCCTTGCCTTTGCTTTCTGATTTGTTTGCTCGGATTAAGGGGGATAGTTGGTTTACTAAAATTGACCTTCGAGGAGCATATAATCTTGTTCGTATTAAACAGGGTGACGAATGGAAGACTGCATTTAATACACCCGAAGGTCATTTTGAATACCTTGTGATGCCATTCGGGCTCTCTAATGCTCCATCTGTGTTCCAATCCTTCATGCATGATATTTTCCGCAATTATCTTGATAAATTCATGGTTGTATATTTGGATGATATTTAGATTTTTTCCGATGATTGGGAGTCTCATGTGAAGCAGGTCAGGATGGTATTCCAGATCCTTCCTGACAATGCTTTGTTTATGAAGGGGTCTAAGTGCCTATTCGGAGTTCAGAGGGTCTCTTTTTTGGGTTTTATTTTTTCCCCCTCGTCTATGGAAATGGATCCTGTTAAGGTCCAAGCCATTCATGACTGGATTCAACCCACATCTGTGAAGAGCCTTCAGAAATTTTTGGGCTTTGCTAATTTCTATTGCCGTTTCATTGCCAACTTTTCCAGTGTGGTTAAGCCCCTTACTGATTTGACGAAGAAAGGCGCTGATGTGACGAATTGGTCCTCGGCGGCTGTTGAGGCCTTTCAGGAGCTTAAACGCCGATTTACTTCTGCCCCTGTGTTGCGTCAGCCAGATGTTTCTCTTCCTTTTCAGGTTGAGGTTGACGCTTCTGAGATTGGGGCAGGGGCCATTTTGTCTCAGAGGAATTCTGATGGTTCTTTGATGAAACCGTGTGCTTTTTTTTCCAGAAAGTTTTCGCCTGCGGAGCGCAATTATGACGTCGGCAATCGTGAGTTGTTGGCTATGAAGTGGGCATTTGAGGAGTGGCGACATTGGCTTGAGGGAGCCAAGCACCGTGTTGTTGTCTTGACTGATCATAAGAATCTTATTTACCTCGAGTCGGCCAAGCGGCTGAACCCTAGACAGGCTCGATGGTCCCTGTTTTTCTCCCGTTTTGATTTTGTGGTCTCGTATCTTCCGGGATCTAAGAATGTTAAGGCTGTTGCCCTCTCTAGGAGTTTTTTGCCTGACTCTCCTGGAGTCCTTGAGCCGGTTTGCATTCTTAAGGAAGGGGTGATTCTTTCTGCCATCTCCCCTGATTTGCGGCGGGTGCTTCAGGAATTTCAGGCTGATAAACCTGACCGCTGTCCTGTGGGGAAGCTGTTTGTTCCTGATAGATGGACAAGTAAGGTAATTTCTGAGGTTCATTGTTCAGTGTTGGCCGGTCATCCTGGGATTTTTGGTACCAGAGACTTGGCTGCTAGGTCCTTTAGGTGGCCTTCCTTGTCGCGGGATGTGCTTACTTTTGTGCAGTTCTGTGGGACTTGCGCCCGGGCCAAGCCTTGCTGTTCCCGCGCTAGTGGGTTGCTTTTGCCTTTACCGGTTCCTGAGAGGCCCTGGACGCATATTTCCATGGATTTTATTTCGGATCTTCCTGTTTCCCAGAAGATGTCTGTTATCTGGGTGGTTTGTGACCGGTTCTCTAAAATGGTCCATCTGGTACCATTGCCCAAGTTGCCTTCCTCCTCAGATTTGGTTCCATTGTTTTTTCAGCATGTGGTTCATTTGCATGGCATTCTGGAGAATATTGTGTCTGACAGAGGTTCTCAGTTTGTTTCTAGGTTTTGGCGGGCCTTTTGTGCTAGGATGGGCATTGATTTGTCTTTTTCTTCGGCGTTTCATCCTCAGACTAATGGCCAAACTGAGCGAACTAATCAGACCTTGGAAACCTATTTGAGATGCTTTGTGTCTGCTGATCAGGATGATTGGGTGGCTTTTTTGCCATTGGCCGAGTTTGCCCTTAATAATAGGGCTAGTTCGGCTACTTTGGTTTCACCTTTCTTTTGTAATTTTGGTTTTCATCCTCGTTTTTCTTCGGGGCAGGTTGAGCCTTCTGATTGTCCTGGTGTGGATTCTGTGGTTGACAGGCTGCAGCAGATTTGGACTCATGTGGTGGACAATTCGACGTTGTCTCAGGAAAAGGCTCAACGTTTTGCTAACCGCCGTCGGTGTGTTGGTCCCCGGCTTCGTGTGGGGGATTTGGTTTGGTTGTCTTCTCGTCATGTTCCTATGAAGGTTTCTTCCCCTAAGTTTAAGCCTCGGTTTATTGGTCCTTATAAGATTTCTGAAATTATCAATCCGGTGTCTTTTCTTTTGGCTCTTCCAGCCTCTTTTGCCATTTATAATGTTTTCCATAGATCTTTGTTACGGAGATATGTGGTGCCCGTTGTTCCCTCGGTTGATCCTCCTGCCCCGGTGTTGGTTGAGGGAGAGTTGGAATATGAGGTTGAGAAAATTTTGGATTCTCGTTTTTCGAGGCGGAGGCTTCAGTATCTTGTCAAGTGGAAGGGTTATGGCCAGGAGGATAAATCTTTGGTTGTTGCCTCCGATGTCCATGCCGCCGATTTGGGTCGTGCTTTTCACTTGGCTCGTCCTGATCGGCCTGGGGGCTCTGGTGAGGGTTCGGTGACCCCTCCTCAAGGGGGGGGGTACTGTTGTGAATTCCGCTCTTGGGCTCCCTCCGGTGGTTGTAAGTGGCACTTTTGTGAGTTCTGCTCTTGGGCTCCCTCCGGTGGTTTTAAGTGGTATGGCTGCTCCTTGGATTTAGCAGTCAGCAGCTGCTTCCACTAATTGTCTATTCTGCTCGGCTATTTAGCCTGGCTCTTCTCTTCAGCTTGTTCCACTTGTCAATGGTTCCTGGTTGGATTCAAATCTCTGCTTGGATTTCCCTGATATCCTGACCAGTTCAGCAAAGATAAGTCCTTGCTTTGCTCTTTTCTGTCCACATGTTGTGGACTTCATTGTTCGGTACATTCTATGTTTTTGTCCAGCTTGTCAGTATGGATTAATTCTGTTAAGCTGGAAGCTCTGGGAAGCAGATTTACCCTCCACACCTTTAGTCAGGTGTGGAGATTTTTGTAAACTCTGTGGTGGATTTTTCTAGTTTTTAATACTGACCGCACAGTATTCCGTCCTGTCCTATCTATCTAGCTAGACTGGCCTCCTGTGCTACATCCTGGTTTCATTCTACGTATGTCTTTTCCCTCTCCACTCACAGTCATTATTTTTGGGGGGCTATCTATTCTTTGGGGATTTTCTCTGAGGCAAGATAGCTTTCCTGTTTCTATCTTTAGGGGTAGTTAATTCTCAGGCTGTGACGAGGTGTCTAGGGAGTGACAGGAACTTCCCACGGCTGCTTCTAGTGTGGTGTTGAGCTTAGGAACTGCGGTCAGTACAGGTACCACCTCCTTCAGAGCTTGTCCCATGTTGCTCCTAAACCACCAGTTCATAACAGGCGACATTGGCTTGAGGGAGCTAAGCACCGTATTGTGGTCTTGACTGATCATAAGAATCTGATTTACCTCGAGTCTGCCAAACGGTTGAATCCTAGACAGGCTCGATAGTCTTTGATTTTTTCTCGTTTTGATTTCATGGTCTCGTACCTTCCGGGTTCTAAGAATATTAAGGCTGATGCCCTCTCTAGGAGTTTTTTGCCTGATTCTCCTGAGGTCTTAGAGCCGGTCGGTATTCTGAAAGAGGGGGTGGTCCTTTCTGCCATTTCCCCTGATTTACGACGGGTTCTTCAGGAATTTCAGGCTGACAAACCTGACCGCTGTCCTGTGGGGAAACTGTTTGTTCCTGACAGATGGACTAGTAGAGTGATTTCTGAGGTTCACTGTTCCGTGTTGGCTGGTGATCCTGGCATTTTTGGCACCAGAGATTTGGTTGGTAGGTCCTTTTGGTGGCCTTCATTGTCGCGTGATGTGCGTTCTTTTGTGCAGTCCTGTGGGACTTGTGCGTGGGCCAAGCATTGTTGCTCCCGTGCTAGTGGGTTGCTTTTGCCATTGCCGGTCCCTGAGAGGCCCTGGACGCATATTTCTATGGATTTTATTTCCGATCTTCCTGTTTCCCAGAGGATGTCGGTTATCTGGGTTGCTTGTGACCGATTCTCTAAGATGGTTCATTTGGTGCCTTTGCCTAAATTGCCTTCTTCTTCTGATTTGGTTCCGTTGTTCTTTCAGCATGTGGTCCGTTTGCATGGTATTCTGGAGAATATTGTGTCCGACAGAGGCTCCCAGTTTGTTTCTAGGTTTTGGCGGGCCTTTTGTGCCAAGCTGGGCATTGATTTGTCTTTTTCCTCTGCATTTCATCCTCAGACAAACGGCCAGACCGAGCGTACTAATCAGACTTTGGAGACTTATTTGAGATGCTTTGTGTCTGCTGATCAGGATGATTGGGTGGCTTTTTTGCCATTGGCCGAGTTTGCCCTTAATAATCGGGCTAGTTCGGCTACTTTGGTTTCGCCTTTCTTTTGTAATTTTGGTTTTCATCCTTGTTTTTCTTCTGGGCAGGTTGAGCCCTCTGACTGTCCTGGTGTGGATTCTGTGGTTGACAGGTTGCAGCAGATTTGGGCTCATGTAGTGGACAATTTGGTGTTGTCTTAGGAGGAGGCTCAGCGTTTTGCTAACCGTCGTCGGTGTGTTGGTTCCCGGCTTCGGTTTGGGGTTCTGGTCTGGTTGTCTTCCCGTCATGTTCCTATGAAGGTTTCTTCTCCTAAGTTTAAGCCTCAGTTTATTGGTCCTTATAGGATTTCTGAGATTATTAATCCGGTGTCTTTTCGACTGGCGCTTCCGGCCTCTTTTGCTATCCATAATGTCTTCCATAGATCTTTGTTGCGGAAATATGTGGAGCCCGTTGTTCCCTCTGTTGATCCTCCGGCCCCTGTGTTGGTTGATGGGGAGTTGGAATATGTTGAGAAGATTTTGGATTCCAGTTTTTCGAGGCGGAAGCTTCAGTACCTTGTCAAATGGAAGGGTTATGGCCAGGAGCATAATTCTTGGGTTTTTGCCTCTGATGTCCATGCTGCTGATTTGGTCCGGGCCTTTCATCTGGCTCATCCTGATCGTCCTGGAGGTCCTGGTGAGGGTTCGGTGACCCCTCCTCAAGGGGGGGGTACTGTTGTGAATTCTGCTCTTGGGTTCCCTCCAGTGGTTGTAGGTGGGAATGCAGTTGTCTCTGAGTCACAGCACTGGCCAGGTGTATCAGCTAATTGCTGTTCTGACTGGGATATTTAAGTGTGCTGGATTCTTTAGCCCTTTCCAGTTGTCAATGTTTCTTTGGAAGTATTGGATCTCTGCCTGGCCTCACCTGCTTAGCTGCCAGTTCAGCAAAGATAAGTGTCTGTTTCTTTTTCTGAAGCACACTTGCTGTGTGCTTATTTTCAGTGCTGATCTTTTGTTTCTATTTGTCCTGCTTAGACTGTGTCAGCTGTTTTTCTCAGTCTGGTTGGATTCTCTGGAGTTGCAGTTATACTCTACACGTCTTTAGTTAGATGGTGGAGTTTTTGTATTTTCTGCTGTGGATATTTTGGAAGGGTTTTTACTGACTGCACAGAACTCTGTCCTGTCCTTTTCTATTTAGCTAGAAGTGGCCTCCTTTGCTAAGCCTGTTTTCTGCCTGCGTGTGTCTTTTCCTCTCCAACTAACAGTCAATATTTGTGGGGGGCTGCCTATCCTTTGGGGGTCTACTCAGGGCAAGATAGTTTTCCTATTTCCATCTTTAGGGGTATTTAGTCCTCCGGCTGTGTCGAGGTGTCTAGGTTTTGTTAGGTACACTGTCATGATCCCAATGGCAGGGGATCACAAAAGGACAAGCACACAAAAAACAGAACAAGCTCTAGGGTGATTGAAACTGAGCTGACCGCGATCCTGAACCTAATTCACAACACTAGCAGTAGCCGGGGAACGTGCCTACGATGATTCTAGACGTCTCGCGCCAGCCGAAGGACTAGCTTCCCCTATTAGAAGAAACAAAGACCTCTCTTGCCTCCAGAGAAACACCCCACAGAAATAGCAGCCCCCCACATGTAATGACGATGAAATGAGAGGAAAGCACATACGTAGTAATGAAAACAGATTCAGCAAAATGAGGCCCGCTAAAACTAGATAGCAGAGGATACAAAAGTGAACTGCGCGGTCAGCGAAAAACCCTACAAAAAACCATCCTGAAATTACCTGAACTCATGTGCCAACTCATGAAACATGAGGAGTAATATCAGCCCACTAGAGCAACCAGCAACAAGGAATCACATAACTGCAAGCTGGACTAAAACAAAAATAAAGCAAAACGTGGAACAGGAAAATCAAAAACTTAGCTTGTCCTGATGATTACAGAAGCGGAAAGCAGAGGTAACAAGACACACTGATTACATTGATCGCCGGCGAGGAAATGACAAGAAAGCCAGGTTAAATAGGAAACTCCCATATCCTGATAGAGCAGGTGGACACCAGAGACCGCAGAGAACACAAGTCACCCAGTACCATCTGTAACCACCAGAGGGAGCCCAAAAACAGAATCCACAACAGTACCCCCCCCTTGAGGAGGGGTCACCGAACCCTCACGAGAACCACCAGGGCGACCAGGATGAGCCCTATGAAATGCACGGACCAAATCAGCAGCATGAACATCAGAGGCAACCACCCAAGAATTATCCTCCTGACCATAACCCTTCCACTTGACCAAATACTGAAGTTTCCGTCTGGAAACACGAGAATCCAAGATCTTCTCCACAACATACTCCAATTCTCCCTCCACCAGCACCGGAGCAGGAGGCTCAAGCGAAGGAACAACAGGTACCTCATACTTCCGCAACAACGACCGATGGAACACATTATGAATAGCAAACGATGCCGGGAGATCCAAACGAAACGACACAGGGTTAAGAATTTCCAAGATCCTATAGGGACCGATAAACCGAGGCTTGAACTTAGGAGAAGAGACCTTCATAGGAACAAAACGAGAAGACAACCACACCAAGTCCCCAACACGAAGTCGAGGACCCACGCGGCGACGGCGATTAGCAAACTGCTGAGCCCTCTCCTGGGACAACTTCAAATTGTCCACCACATGACTCCAAATCTGATGCAACCTATCCACCACCATGTCCGCTCCAGGACAATCAGAAGGCTCCACCTGACCAGAGGAAAAACGAGGATGAAACCCCGAATTACAAAAGAAAGGAGAAACCAAGGTAGCAGAACTAGCCCGATTATTAAGGGCAAATTCGGCAAGCGGCAAAAAGGTAACCCAGTCATCTTGATCAGCAGAAACAAAACACCTTAAATAAGTTTCCAAGGTCTGATTAGTTCGTTCCGTCTGGCCATTCGTCTGAGGATGGAATGCAGACGAAAAGGACAAATCAATGCCCATCTTAGCACAGAACGTCCGCCAAAATCTAGACACAAACTGGGATCCCCTGTCAGAAACAATGTTCTCCGGAATCCCATGCAAACGAACCACGTTCTGAAAAAACAGAGGGACCAACTCAGAGGAGGAAGGTAACTTAGGCAAGGGGACCAGATGAACCATCTTAGAAAAGCGGTCACACACAACCCAGATGACGGACATTTTTTGAGAGACAGGGAGATCCGAAATAAAGTCCATGGAAATGTGCGTCCAAGGCCTCTTCGGGATAGGCAAAGGTGACAACAATCCACTGGCCCGAGAACAGCAAGGCTTAGCCCGAGCGCAAACTTCACAAGACTGCACAAAAGAACGCACATCCCTCGACAAGGAAGGCCACCAAAAAGACCTGGCCACCAAGTCTCTAGTACCAAATATTCCAGGATGACCTGCCAACGCAGAAGAATGGACCTCGGAGATGACTCTACTGGTCCAATTATCCGGAACAAACAGTCTTTCAGGCGGACAACGATCAGGTTTATCCGCCTGAAACTCCTGCAAAGCACGTCGCAAGTCTGGGAAGACAGCCGACAAAATCACCCCATCCCTAAGGATACCAGTGGGCTCAGAATTTCCAGGGGAATCAGGCACAAAACTCCTAGAAAGAGCATCCGCCTTCACATTCTTTGAACCTGGCAGATATGAAACCACAAAATCGAAACGGGAGAAAAACAGTGACCAACGAGCCTGTCTAGGATTCAGACGCTTGGCAGACTCAAGGTAAATCAGATTTTTGTGATCAGTCAAGACCACCACACGATGTCTAGCACCCTCAAGCCAATGACGCCACTCCTCAAATGCCCACTTCATGGCCAAAAGCTCCCGATTACCAACATCATAATTCCGCTCAGTGGGCGAAAACTTTCTAGAAAAGAACGCACATGGCTTCATCACCGAGCAATCGGAGCTTCTCTGTGACAAAACCGCCCCCGCTCCAATCTCAGAAGCATCAACCTCAACCTGAAAAGGAAGCAAAACATCTGGCTGACGCAATACAGGAGCAGAAGAAAACCGGCGCTTGAGTTCCTGAAAGGCCTCCACAGCCGCAGGAGACCAAATCAGCAACATCAGCACCCTTCTTAGTCAGATCCGTCAAAGGCTTAACAACACTAGAAAAATTAGTTATGAAACGACGATAAAAATTAGCAAAGCCCAAGAACTTCTGTAGACTCTTAAGAGATGTAGGCTGCGTCCAGTCACAAATAGCTTGAACCTTGACGGGATCCATCTCAATAGTAGAAGGGGAAAAAATATACCCCAAAAAAGAAATCTTCTGGACTCCAAAGAGACACTTTGAACCTTTTACAAACAAAGAATTGGCCCGCAGAACCTGAAACACCTTCCTGACCTGCTGAACATGGGACTCCCAGTCATCAGAAAAAACCAAAACATCATCCAAATACACAATCATAAATTTATCCAGATATTCACGGAAAATATCGTGCATAAAGGACTGGAAGACAGAAGGAGCATTAGAAAGTCCAAAAGGCATCACCAAATACTCAAAATGGCCCTTAGGCGTATTAAATGCGGTTTTCCACTCATCACCCTGCTTAATCCGCACAAGATTATACGCACCCCGAAGATCAATCTTAGTGAACCATTTAGCCCCCTTAATGCGAGCGAACAAATCAGTCAACAATGGCAAAGGATACTGATATTTGACCGTAATCTTATTCAAAAGACGGTAATCTATACAAGGCCTCAAGGAACCATCTTTTTTGGCCACGAAAAAAAAACCTGCTCCCAAAGGAGATGAAGATGGACGGATATGTCCCTTTTCCAAGGACTCCTTAACATAATCCCGCATAGCAGTATGCTCTGGCACTGACAGATTGAACAAACGACCTTTAGGAAATTTACTGCCAGGAATCAAATCTATAGCACAATCGCAATCCCTGTGAGGAGGAAGCGAATTGAGCTTAGGCTCCTCAAAAACATCCCGATAATCAGACAAAAATACAGGAACCTCAGAAGGAGTAGATGAAGCGATAGAAATCGGAGGTGCATCATCATGAACCCCCTGACATCCCCAGCTTAACACAGACATCGTTTTCCAGTCCAAGACTGGGTTATGAGTTTCTAACCATGGCAGACCAAGCACTAAGACATCATGTAAATTATACAGTACCAGGAAGCGAATCACCTCCTGATGAACGGGAGTCATACGCATGGTCACGTGTGTCCAGTACTGAGGTTTATTCATAGCCAAAGGTGTAGAGTCAATTCCTTTCAAAGGAATAGGGACTTCCAGAGGCTCCAGACTAAACCCACAGCGGTTGGCAAATGACCAATCCATAAGACTCAGGGCAGCGCCTGAATCTACATAGGCATCGACGGAAATGGCTGATAATGAACAAATCAGAGTCACAGACAGAATGAACTTAGACTGTAAAGTACTAATGGCAACAGACTTATCAACCTTTTTTGTGCGTTTAGAGCATGCTGATATAACATGAGCTGAATCACCACAATAAAAACACAACCCATTTTTCCGCCTATAGTTTTGCCGTTCACTTCTGGACTGAATTCTATCACATTGCATTGTCTCAGGTGCCTGTTCAGAAGACACCGCCAAATGGTGCACAGGTTTGCGCTCCCGTAAACGCCGATCAATCTGAATAGCCATAGTCATAGACTCATTCAGACCTGTAGGCGCCGGGAACCCCACCATAACATCTTTAATGGCCTCAGAAAGGCCATCTCTGAATTTTGCAGCCAGAGCGCACTCATTCCACTGAGTAAGCACCGACCATTTCCGAAATTTCTGACAATATATTTCTGCTTCATCTTGCCCTGAGAGAGAGCCAATAAAGCTTTTTCAGCCTGAATCTCTAGGTTAGGTTCCTCATAGAGCAAACCCAATGCCAGAAAAAACGCATCCACATTGAGCAACGCAGGATCCCCTGGTGCCAATGCAAATGCCCAATTCTGAGGGTCACCCCGCAGGAAAGATATTACAATTTTGACTTGCTGAGCAGGGTCTCCAGAGGAGCGAGATTTCAAAGAAAGAAACAACTTGCAATTGTTCCTAAAATTCAGAAAACTAGATCTATCTCCAGAAAAAAACTCTGGGATAGGAATTCTAGGTTCAGACATAGGAGCATGTACAACAAAATCTTGTATATTTTGAACCTTAGCAGCAAGATTATTCAGGCTGGAAGCCAAACTCTGGATGTCCATGATGAACAGCTGAGGTCAGAGCCATTCAAGGATTAAGAGGAGGTAAGACGCAGCCAGGCTGCAATTAAGGCTAGGTAGCAAACTCTGAGGGAAGGGAAAAAAAAAAAAAAAAACTTCCTCAGACTACTTTTTCTCCTACTTCAGCCAATACGATTACCACTTTTCGGGCCGGCGATACTGTCATGATCCCAATGGCAGGGGATCACAAAAGGACAAGCACACAAAAAAGAGAACAAGCTCTAGGGTGATGGAAACTGAGCTGACCGCGATCCTGAACCTAATTCACAACACTAGCAGTAGCCGGGGAACGTGCCTACGATGATTCTAGACGTCTCGCGCCAGCCGAAGGACTAGCTTCCCCTATTAGAAGAAACAAAGACCTCTCTTGCCTCCAGAGAAACACCCCACAGAAATAGCAGCCCCCACATGTAATGACGGTGAAATGAGAGGAAAGCACATACGTAGTAATGAAAACAGATTCAGCAAAATGAGGCCCGCTAAAACTAGATAGCAGAGGATACAAAAGTGAACTGCGCGGTCAGCGAAAAACCCTACAAAAAACCATCCTGAAATTACCTGTGCCAACTCATGAAACATGAGGAGTAATATCAGCCCACTAGAGCAACCAGCAACAAGGAATCACATAACTGCAAGCTGGACTAAAACAAAAATAAAGCAAAACGTGGAACAGGAAAATCAAAAACTTAGCTTGTCCTGATGATTACAGAAGCGGAAAGCAGAGGTAACAAGACACACTGATTACATTGATCGCCGGCGAGGAAATGACAAGAAAGCCAGGTTAAATAGGAAAATCCCATATCCTGATAGAACAGGTGGACACCAGAGACCGCAGAGAACACAAGTCACCCAGTACCATCTGTAACCACCAGAGGGAGCCCAAAAACAGAATCCACAACAGTACACCCCACGGCTACTTCTAGTTGCGGTGATAGGATCAGGGTTTGCGGTCAGTATAAGTTACCACCTACTCCAGAGAAGGTTTTCATGCTGCTCCAAGGCCACCTGATCATAACAATAGTCCCTCCAAAGCTGGGTGTCCGGTTGGGACCCCGTGACTCTCTGCCACTATTAGAGAGTGTAGTTAATATCCTAATTGGGTACACCTTGTCACGGTGGGACAGCTTTATGCTTTTTTTTTAATCAAAAACAGTGTTTACTAAGTACACTATGTTAATTATTTAATGCACTTGCTTTTTTACTTATGTATGTTCATTAGGGTATATGAGCACATTGTCTTTTCTTTGGTTTTATTTGTTTCCATGGCCAGTGTGAACATGCTTTTACATCATGCATCTTTTCAAGTCATACTCCGGCTCAGTTTTCATTTTTTTCCCATAGGTGGCACTAAACTTCTAGTCCTCTTCTTCTCTGAAGAGACAATTTGCATATTTCCCAGAGGAGCATGCTTGACATGTCACTCTCTGCAAGGAGAAATGATACCCCTTGGATCCCAATAAAAGCTTCAAATTAATCCATGAAAAAGAAAGCCCCAATCAAGTCTGTCATCTGTTAACAGAAATAAAGGGGTAGCACAAAGGCTCTGGAAAAGCAAAATACCTCTTCATCACCCAAAAGAAATCCAGCTAATTCTGTGCCCTCAAATCCAAATGCCCCTCTCGACTCTGACCCCCACAGTGTGCCTAAACCACCTTTAGCGTCTACATGTTTGGAATTTTGGTAGCGACGGGAGCCCGCCTAACTTATGGTGTCCAGGTCTGCCGAAGCAGGATCTGGGTGAAATGTATGCACAATACAATGTATGGTTACTACAATGGCAGATTTGCAATTTTTATCCAGCAACATCCACTATTGCTTGTTTTTGGAAAACACACATGGAGTTAAAATCGTAACTACAGCTGTACATAAATTCCCAGAGGGATTGATTCCCTATAAGGAGGCAGCAGAGTTACCGAGGACTCGGTCTGGCTTCTGTTCAGCAATGTACTTCTTTTCAGATGTGCACAAAACTGTGGTCAACCCACTTTCATGTACATTTAAAAATACAGACATCACTGGATCATAGGACAGACAAGAGTCCACAGTGTCCATCTGCCTTATTATAGGGAATCTTCAGTCTTGGGTCCTGCCTAAATCACATATTTCAGCGCAGGATAAATGTGCAATGAGCCTTACTACAATCGTTGGGATGCAGAATGTGCAAATCAACAGCAGGTCAAAAATTTGTTCTGTTTATTTTGTATGCCGTTCCTCGGTATAAATGATTAGGCAACTTTTCTCTTTGGGTCAGTGCAATTACAGCGATACCAGATTTATATAGTTTCTTATGTTTGACTGCTGTCATACACTAAAAAACGTTTTTTATTGCTTTTGCAGCGCTACATTTTGAGAGCAATAATTTTTCTATATATCTGCCCACAGAGTCATGTGAGGGCTTTGTTTTTTGTGCGAAGAGTTGACATTTTTATTGGTACTATATTTTGGCAAATAACATGTTTTGATTGCTTTCTATTCTGATTTTTGGGAAGCAGAATAAACAATCCATCAATTCAGGAATTGTTTTTTGCTTTGTTTTTATGCTGTTCACCATGTGGTAAAAATGATAAGACAGCTTTATTCTTCGGGTCAATACAATTACAGCGATATCACATTTTTATCCCTTTTTTTTGTTTTGTTGCCTTTACAGAATAAAAACAATAAAAATAAAATAATTGTTTTTGCATCACTATATTTTGACTTAATTATTTCTTCATTGATGATGCTGTTTGGCTGCTTCCTTTTTGCAGGACAGGAGGGCGTTTTCAGCATTTGTATTTCCATTCGGCGTTTAATTTCACTTTTTGTTCAGTGGTATGATGAAATTGCAGAGTTTTCTTACATGTTTTTTATTTAATTTTTTATGGTGTTCACAGAAGGGGTTAACTAGCATGACATTTTTATAGGTCCGGTCATTCAGGACGTGGAGATACCATATATGTGCACTTTATTTAACTGTACATAAATATGAGTATTTATTGGTATAATATTTTTTTTGTTCTTAATTTTGTGATTTTTTTTAGATATATTTTTACAATTTTTCTATTTTGTTTTACTTCCTCTATGGGACTTTATTTACTCTGATTGCTGGTATAATGCAAAGCGCCAACATTGCAATGGATTACCGTATACCTGTCAGTGCTGCACTTACATGTAGAAAAAGCCGCGGAGACACCATCACGTGTTTCTCAACGCAAGCAAACATTAGCCAGGTCTTTCACTGGGAAGGAACAACCACAGGAAGGGCAGCATCCAATAAAGGAAAACCACCTATGCCAAAACATGGTATCCATCCACAGACAGCTGGCTAATTGGGAGCAGTGTCTAATGAATAGACTATAAACATAAGGGTGAATGACCTTGAAGAGATCAAACACCCATGGGTGTTTGATCTCTCCAAGGTCATTCACCCTTATGTTTATTGTCAGTGCTGCACTGACATAAGTCTCTTAAATCATGTTCCTGGCAAAGTCTAACAGGCCTACAACAGCACTGTGACATTTAGGGGGCACCACTCCTGGCAGTGACAGCTAGGTCTAAGATTTAACTTAAGCCACAATCTTGGCGGCAATCGCACAGGCATAGCTCCTACACGATCACCATGACATAACCATACATCAAAGGTCGGAAACCCCTATCTGACCTTGACGCATGAGTACGCCAAAGGTCTTAAAGTGGTTAATAGCATTCCCAAAATTCAAGCATAAACCACTCCCACTATAAAAATTAGAAGAGAAACACTGTCAAGTTGAGAAAGTCAAAAATGGTACCCATCACGAGGATCAACAAAACAGGCCCCTGTAGCAACGTACCCACTCTTGTTTGACAAATATGTGTATGGAATTGCCCTCCCTATTTGCTTCTACACAGGTCCATGGGAAATACAGAGACAGGAACAACTATAACCTCAGTAACTAGAAAGGGGAAGAAGGGTAGCCACCCCTTTGACAGGCCCACAACCACCTTATCTATGATAGGGTCATCAATGAACTTCTCACTGCCAGCTGTTGGCAATATTGCACCATTGACCAAGTCAGCTAAAACGAATGAGCAAGGTTGTCGCACGTCCTGCTATCCAATGACGGGCAAGAAGGCTCCGCCACTATTAGTCAGAAATCTGCCTATGGTCCCTGTCCGAACCACTAAACTATATTTTTTCTAAAATGCTGAAGTGTTTCAGAGGCTAATTGTGCAGTCAGTATGTGATTCATGCTGCCTGTGGTTCGGGCAGCATGAATCTACCACAGGTTCCCTTTAACATCAAAGCAGTGCAATGAAGTGCAGCAGAATAACCGATAAAACATCAATAATGTACATGACCATATAGTGTAGGGTGTGGAGATAGACATTTTACAGATATATTTCCATTTATGTACAATCCCATTGGTAAGGCGGAAGAAAAAGCACAGCAGGAAACAATTATGTCTGACAGTTGGTAATTAAGTCCGAGGGAAACACCTGCTGTAACAAAGTCTCGAATGTTCGGAATGAAGCAACAGGAAGTATCTTTTCTTTGTCAGCGCGTGTATATGAGATGTAAAATCCCCTAATGATCTGTGATCTATGAATCTCATTTTCCATCCTCTGACTCTTGAAAAGTTTATGTTTATAAATAAACCAAAAGAAAACACGGGTTATACAAGAAACTACACAGCCCATAAAAGTGTTCCTCACATCCTCCATCTGCCCACCATTCATTGTATGCCCATGCTTCTGTAGACATGGACCCCGTAAATTAGGTAGGCTCTCTTTGTTACCAAAATTCCAAACATGAGGGCACTAAATGTAGATTAGGTACACTCTGGAGCTTAGAAGCGAGAAGGGTATCGGGCTTTGGGAGCACAGAATTAGCTGGATTTCTTTTGGGGGATGAAGAGCCATTTTACTTTTCAAGAGCCTTTGTGCTACCGGTAACGTTGAAGTCCCCTTTATGTCCATTAACAGATGACTGACCTGAGTGGGGGCTTGCTTTTTTGTGGGTCAATTTGAAACTTTTTTTTGGTACATTTTGCATAACATTTTGGATCACATTTATCCCGTGCTCTACGCTGATCAATTCCTTTGGGGTTTCCATCTAACTCTCTGAATGACGTGATTCAGATGAAACCCCCGGGGGATCGGTTCCCTATAAGGAAGAAGTAGAGTTACTCTGGACTCTATCTGGCTTCTGTTCAGCCATGTCCTTCTTTTCAGAAGTGCACAAAACTGTGGTTGACTGCACTTTTATGTACATTTAAAAATACATACATCCCTAGATCATAGGACAGACAACAGTCAACAGTGTCTGTCTGCCTCATTATAGGGAATCTTCAGACGTGGCTTCTGTCTAAATCACATATAAATGTGCGCCGAGCATTACTGTGATCTTTGGAGGGCAGAATGAAAAGATAAAAAACAGGTCAAAAATTGATTCTGCTTATTTTTTACGCCGTTCCTCGTGCGGTATAAGCGATTAGACAACTTTATTCTTCTGGTCAGTGTGATTACATACAGTGCCTACAAGTAGTATTCAACCCCCTGCAGATTTAGCAGGTTTAATAAGATGCAAATAAGTTAGAGCCTTCAAACTTCAAACAAGAGCAGGATTTATTAACAGATGCATAAATCTTACAAACCAAAAAGTTTTGTTGCTCAGTTAAATTTTTATAAATTTTAAACATAAAAGTGTGGGTCAATTATTATTCAACCCCTAGGTTTAATATTTTGTGGAATAACCTTTGTTTGCAATTACAGCTAATAATCGTCTTTTATAAGACCTGATCAGGCCGGCACAGGTCTCTGGAGTTATCTTGGCCCACTCCTCCATGCAGATCTTCTCCAAGTTATCTAGGTTCTTTGGGTGTCTCATGTGGACTTTAATCTTGAGCTCCTTCCACAAGTTTTCAATTGGGTTAAGGTCAGGAGACTGACTAGGCCACTGCAACACCTTGATTTTTTGCCTCTTGAACCAGGCCTTGGTTTTCTTGGCTGTGTGCTTTGGGTCGTTGTCTTGTTGGAAGATGAAATGACGACCCATCTTAAGATCCTTGATGGAGGAGCGGAGGTTCTTGGCCAAAATCTCCAGGTAGGCCGTGCTATCCATCTTCCCATGGATGTGGACCAGATGGCCAGGCCCCTTGGCTGAGAAACAGCCCCACAGCATGATGCTGCCACCACCATGCTTGACTGTAGGGATGGTATTCTTGGGGTCGTACGCAGTGCCATCCAGTCTCCAAACGTCACGTGTGTGGTTGGCACCAAAGATCTCGATCTTGGTCTCATCAGACCAGAGAACCTTGAACCAGTCAGTCTCAGAGTCCTCCAAGTGATCATGATCAAACTGTAGACGAGCCTTGACATGACGCTTTGAAAGTAAAGGTACCTTACGGGCTCGTCTGGAACGGAGACCATTGCGGTGGAGTACGTTACTTATGGTATTGACTGAAACCAATGTCCCCACTGCCATGAGATCTTCCCGGAGCTCCTTCCTTGTTGTCCTTGGGTTAGCCTTGACTCTTTGGACAAGCCTGGCCTCGGCACGGGAGGAAACTTTCAAAGGCTGTCCAGGCCGTGGAAGGCTAACAGTAGTTCCATAAGCCTTCCACTTCAGGATGATGCTCCCAACAGTGGAGACAGGTAGGCCCAACTCCTTGGAAAGGGTTTTGTACCCCTTTCCAGCCTTGTGACCCTCCACGATCTTGTCTCTGATGGCCTTGGAATGCTCCTTTGTCTTTCCCATGTTGACCATGTATGAGTGCTGTTCACAAGTTTGGGGAGGGTCTTAAATAGTCAGAAAAGGCTGGAAAAAGAGATAATTAATCCAAACATGTGAAGCTCATTGTTCTTTGTGCCTGAACTACTCCTTAATACTTTAGGGGAACCAAACATAATTCTGGTGGGTTGAGGGGTTGAATAATAAATGACCTTCTGAAAAGACTTTTCACAATTTAAAAAAAAAATAAACAAAGAAATAACATTCTTTTTTGCTGCAGTGCACTTCACACTTCCAGGCTGATCTACAGTCCAAATGTCACAATGCCAAGTTAATTCCAAATGTGTAAGCACAGCAGAACATAGAAAACAGAAGAAGGTAGCGCCACACCACCAAATAAAAAGGAAAAACTTTATTCAGGCATAACAAGCCATAATAAAGACGTGGAAAGCCTGACGTGTTTCAGGTGCGTGAACTGTACCTTTATTCCTAGGATATACAATTAAAATCACAGCCAGAATAAGTATAACCAAAGACCGAATCACAAATGAAGAATCATTAATTATATATGCACAAGGTGTGAATTCAAACACAACAAGGAAAAAAAAAAGTTAATACTGTAGATATAAAATAAATCATTTCTTGAATTCATACCCTTTGGGTATTTAGTGTCCAACTTCAAAATCCAAAAAGCTTCCCATGTAGTCAATAATTTCTGTTTATTTCCACCCCAAAGAGTATTGTAGATTTTTTCAAACACATAAAAAGCAAAGTGTGTGACATCTCCTTGGTGGATATTTACAAAATGTTTGGAGGCATCAGAATAAGCCACATTTTTATTCTGAATGTTGCATATGTAATTAATGATTCTTCATTTGTGATTGGGTCTTTGCTTATTCTTATTCTGGATGTGATTTTAATTGTATATCCTATGACTAAAGGTACAGTTCACGCACCTGAAACGCGTCAGGCTTTCCACGTTTTTATTATGGCTTGTTATGCCTGAATAAAGTTTTTCCATTTTATTTCCAACTTTTCTATATATCTGCAGACAGAGTCATGGGAGGGCTTGTTTTTTTTGCTGGAAGAGTTGACTTTTTTATTGGTACTATATTTGGGCACATAACGTTTTTTATCGCTTTCAATTCCGATTTTGGGAGGCAGAAAGAACAAAATCCATCAACTCAGGAATTTTGCGTTTTTTTATGCCGTTCCACATGTGGTTAAAACGAGCAGAAAGACAGCTTTATTCTTCGGGTTAGTACAATTACAGCAATCCCACATTTATTTAACATTTTTATGTTTTGTCAACTTTACACAATAAAACTATTATTATAGAACGAAAGAATTGTTTTTAGATTGCTATATACTGTCTTATTTATTTCTTTGCTGACGGAGCTGTATGGCTGCTTCCTTTTTACAGAACAAGAAGGCATTTTTCGCTATACCTTTTGTTTTTTCCATTCTAGTTTTTCGCATATGATAAATTTGCATACACTTTTTATTAAATTTTTTACGGTGTTCACAGAAGGGGTTAACTACCGTCACATTTTTATAGGTCAGATCGTTCTGGATGCGGAGATATCATATATGTGTACTTTTTTTCTTATATAAATAAATATATTTATCGGTATAATATTTTTTTATTTTCATTTCTTTGTTTTTAATTTTGTGATTTTTTTTCTTTAGATATATTTTTACATTTTTTTTTTATTTAGTTCCTCTATGGGACTTTGTTTTTACTGTGATCTTTTATCAGCGTAAAAACGGGTTATATAAGGAACTATACAGCCCATATAAGTTTTCCTCATATCCTCCATCTGCCCACCTGTCACATGACATTACCAGACAATGTTCCCTCTTTTGTATATTTTAGCATACTAAAAATTCAGAACCAGTGAGAAGATAAAGTCAGTGAATAAATGTTTAATGGGTCAATAACACTTGCGTAAATCAATAAGAAACTGATACATAGATAGGGTGAGCCTCAGAACAGATTCTTTGACCAGGGTCCTCATGCAAAATTACATAAAAATGCCGAACACAGCCCATATGGCAGCGCTGTGCATAATCGTCGTAAGATAAGTATTTGGTGAGTTTTTGTTGCAGCATATTTTCGCTGCAGCATCTTAAGGTACCGTCACACTAAGCGACGCTGCAGCGATACCGACAACGATCCGGATTGCTGCAGCGTTGCTGTTTGGTCGCTGGAGAGCTGTCACACAGACAGCTCTCCAGCGACCAACGATGCCGGCAACCAGGGTAAACATCGGGTTACTAAGCGCAGGGCCGCGCTTAGTAACCCAATGTTTACCCTGGTTACCATTGTTAAAGTAAAAAAAACAACCACTACATACTTACTTACCGCTGTCTGTCCCCGGCGCTGTGCTTCTCTGCTCTGGCTGTGAGCGCCGGGCAGCCGGAAAGCAGAGCGGTGACGTCACCGCTCTGCTTTCCGGCCGCTGTGCTTACAGCCAGTACAGGAGGAGTGCAGAGAAGCACAGCGCCGGGGACAGACAGCGGTAGGTAAGTATGTAGTGGTTGTTTTTTTTACTTTAACGATGGTAACCAGGGTAAACATCGGGTTACTAAGCGCGGCCCTGCGCTTAGTAACCCGATGTTTACCCTGGTTACCAGCGAAGAAATCGCTGAATCGGCGTGTGTGACAGCGGGAGATCCAGCGACGAAACAAAGTTCTAGACTTTCTTCCCCGACCAGCGACATCACAGCAGGATCCTGATCGCTGCTGCCTGTCACACTGGACGATATCGCTAGCCAGGACGCTGCAACGTCACGGATCGCTAGCGATATCGTCTAGTGTGACGGTACCTTTACAGTTCCAGCAAAGTCATCATCCTGTCCCACTCAAGAGAGTGGACAATACTTTCCTCTGAGACGCAAATGCTCTGATAAAAAAAACTTTTTCATCAAGCAGGGCAGGACCCCTCCATCAGAGATTCAGAGACAGAGGTTATCCAGACTTTGTTCTTCATCAGGCCTTTCAACGTGCATTAAAACAAGATAGGACACAGTTACTCACACCAAGAACGCATGCTACTCAAAGGATCAATAGACTGTGTGGGAAAATCTCTGTGGGAGTTTAGGAGAAGGGTGGGGAAATATCTGGGGGACCTTAATAACAACTGAGACATGACCATTGCTAAACATGTAAATGGCAGGCACAGAGGAGACACCTCCGTTCTAAAATTCTCGGGGACTGAACTGGTGAGACCCCCTCAGAAGAGGGTCAATTTTGATAGAATGTTACTCCAGAGGGAGATGAAATGGATCTATAAATTGAAAACATATAGTCCCCATAGACTAAATGAACAACTCAATTTCGGTTGTTTGGTTTAGCCACCCGCTTTCCTCTTCCCCGTTTCTTTAGTCGGGATCTGGTAATCACGATTCATCTTAACCTGTCATAAATGTCGTTATCCAGGTTTATCCTGGTTTTCATCAATTATTTACATCTATGGGTTTTAGGGGGTCCTATTCAGATTGGGAAACAAATATAGGATTTTTTCCATTTGATGTTATGTTTTTATTACGCCATATACAATATGTGAATCTCCACTTATCTATGTGAAAGAGATAATATTGATTGTTTATCTGGTATTCAATCCAGGGACTGAAATCAATTAGAGTATACATATGTTAGGGTTTCTTCGAATTGCCATAATAACCTTGATTGGCATCTGAAAATGATATATGCCCTTCCCGCAATAGCTTGGACCCGATGGGCGGGTCTTAGATTGGCGCTTTGGATGCACCCCCTATCGTGTCACTCGTTCCTACCCGCCCTGAATGGGCAGTCAGGGGACACGTCTATGTAGGCCTTTGATGATGCAGAAAGCGTCACTGGAGCGGAGCGTGCTCGGCGGACGTGCTGCATTAATACACAAGCACAGTATGAACATCCACAATGATGAAAAGTGTGTCATCATAGACACGGCGGTTTCCATTGGTGGGGTCAGTACACACTTCCATGACAGTGCGGAAGTCACTGACATCACACACTGACCTCTTAAAAGCTGCTCAGACATTAGAGACCTCGTCAAACACAGGATATGGTTTATTTGGCAATACTGAGGGCCAGTTTTAGACACCCTATATCAGACCTAGTGCCACTGCATGGCTCTGTATATATATGCTTTCTGCTACCCATTGCTTATTTACCCCATAAGCTTCATTATTCCATTGAAGAGGTCACTAATGGAGGGTTAAAGCGCGTAAGGGATAGGTTATGTGTGTGTGTGTGGGGGGGGGTTGACAAATATCAGGTATCACTTGGCTTCTGTCTTTGTTAGGGCAGGAGGGCACATCAGGGGAAACTAGGGATTCATACATTTGCCCCTCTCCCATTACCTTCATTAATTCTATGTAGTGTATCCATCAAGAGGTCTGTCAAGACAAGGGTGACATCCTTTAAATTTTGTCTGTTGCATTGGTTACGTCATGGGCACTTTATATGTTATTTTTGAATGTTCATGAAACCAGATGTGTATTTGTCTGCTTTTATTATTCTGATACCCAATTGGGGGTTTGACTCAGTCTTTACTGTATTTATCTGATACCCTATTCGGGATTTTATCTGGCTGGACTTCATCTATCTAATACCCAACTGGGTTTTTTTTAATTTGATTTAATTAAAAGTTATGTTTTAAGGTATTCTCTACTGTATACACAGGAAAATATACCGTCTAATGGTGGACAGTCTAAGGCTGGTTTCACATTTGCATCTGCGTTTCACCCGCATATATCCGCATGCGTCCTGCGTACATATCTTTAACATGGTGTACGCAGGGACAGGCGTTTGCATGCGTTTGCCTGCGGATGTGTACGCATGCGTCGTTTTGCGGTGTGCGGTGATGCGTGGCTAATGCAACATGTTGCATTTTTTGAGGTGTCAAATATACGCGGCCATATGCTTGCGGATGGAGTGCGTCAAAATAACACATCACAGTCTATGGGAACGCATAGGTACGCAAGGACATGCGTATGCTTGCGTTTGCGTATGCATGCGTATTTCTGAGTAAACATGTCCAGGAACTGGTTTAAGCCACCCCCCACACAAAGCTGTAAAAAGAGGGTGTGGGCACTGGAAGTGCAGTACTCTCCAGACTCTGGAAGTGATTAGAAGCCATTGCATCTTCTTTGAAGACTCTGAATTATCAAAATGTGAGTATACAAGCTAATGTCTGTCTAACTGTTTTTCTCCCTGCAGTCTGTAATCACTTCTGTCTCTCTTGCAGCATTCCTCATCATGTCCTCCATTGCAGAGCAGACCTCACAGAGTGGACAGGAGACTGAAGTGAGTACATTTGCTAGTGATTGGTAAGTATTGACTGTCAGTATGACACATGTGGTAAAATCGTGTATTTTCTTTGCAGAACCATTCCAGTGCAGATGAGCAGGAGCAGCAGACACAGGCCCAAGTTTCAGTGGCAAGACGGCGAGTAAGTATTCTTGACTGTTTTCGGTTATTCTTGAATGCTTTTGGTTTAAGTGTTTTATCTTTACAACATTAATGTCTTTCTTTCATTTCTAGGTTCCACAATGGGAGGAAGAGGCCATTGACAATGACCTCCTCATCACATCGGTGGAGGAGTGAGTTCCGTAGTGGGACACCCAGGATCAGCAACACTCGGACGCTGTGGTGATTTGGCGGCTGTGGAATGAAGTGGCCCAATCGCTGATGGATGACTGGGACAACGCCACGCCACAAGTCCGAAAGCATTTTCATAAGTATTGCAATTGGTCTTCAGTGAACCTGTAAGGTCGGGATCACACAACCATGTGTGATGTGAGAAACTCCTGCGAGTTTCTCGCATCACACATGGTTGTGTGATCCCGGCCTAAAGTGCATTGTTTAGCAATTTCATTTTTTTACCCCATCACATTGAACAAAGTCAGAACCCATTGGTGTTCGATGAAGGATCGCTTCAATAAGGACCTGAGACAGGAGATCCAAGGTTGAAGTGGTGCTGCTCAAACGATCAGGAAATAAAAGTATCATAGGATGCTGTCCTTCCTGAGGCCTGTGCTTGTTCTGCGAACATAAGTATTTTTGTGTTGTATTCCATTGTGTTGTATTCCATAATCTGAATTTTTCTATTCCACAAAATATGTTGGTGCTTTTACAATTGTTATTTTTTGTTCAAGTAATGTTTTTCATTTCTTTTCCACACAGAACCTGGAGCAGCACCATCGAACCTGGATCGTCCCCTGTTGGAGCAGCCCCTCATCGAACAGCCACCGAACAGTCCCAGTCATCCACCAGCGATGCAAAAAGTGGGCAGGCTTCACAGGCTGGAGAACAGGCAGCTGGGCCTTCAGGTGTTCCCCTGTCTCAGTCCTCTGCCACTTGTTTTTTTGGGTCTTCCCAGAGACGGGTTCAAGGGGTACATCTCGTGCCATTTTCTGTTGGAGGTGTGGTGCCTCGGGTCATATAATAGCCCATTGTCCCTTGGTCTAAGAACCAATGGACTGCTCTGTAAGCTGAGGATTCTCATTTTTTGCATATCTTGCATGCACTGCTGTACCTCACTTTGGCGAGGAACCTCAGCTGTGCCAGGCACGTGTAATTGATACCAAAGTGATGGGACTCGTGGAGTAAATCTTAATGCACACCAAAAGAGTATATATGCATAGACGCATGATGCAAAAAGGTACAAAATTGCTTTGCAATTACGTTACTACAGTATGTGGTGCATATATTTGACATGTGCATGCAACTGGAGAAAGATTAAGAAAGAGGTATCCAGGACTTAACAAAAATAAGAAACCTATTTAAGCACTAACAGGCAGGTAACTGCAACTTACCTGCCTGTTGTGCATGGCACCATCCTTCCCCTGCTTCTGCTGACACAACGGAGCGGGACTTTCGTCTTCATTCTGACTGACAGTCTGCTCCCCCAGTTACACAATAGATAGGATGCGCACTCAGCAATTGTGGGGGTAATGGTCAGAATGGACTGGAAGACTTCCAAATAATCAGGTGGAAGGCAATTAGCCACACTCGCAGAAACTTTGCAAATAATATGTTTTTATTATACATGAAATAGTCATTCACCCTAGTGTGCAATATTATAATATATGATGATGGGTAAAGCGATAAGTTAGACCTAGCCTGGGTCTTTGTCACACATTGTTGAAAAAGTAATTTATACAAAATTATTATGCCGTACAAATATACATTTGGAAATATCATAGTCACAAAACTAATATCAATACAAAAATAATGGGAAATGAAGGCCTACCTTCATACATAGAGACATAGATAACATATTGGTCCAACATCAGATAGGTTCCTTTCCTACAAGTAACAACATGACACAAAGTGAAAAATGTGCCATCGACTCCCTTAAAAACAAAAAAACATTATTATCAAACCAGTAGATAAGGAAGGAGCGATCGTTGTCATAGATCATGCACAGCATCTGAATGAAATTTCACGTCAACTCTCAGATATATGAACCTACAAGAAAATCACCCATGACCCTACAGCTACCATCAAAATCAGAATTGAGCAGTTGCTCAAAAAACACTTGTCTCTTAACACCACTGATCAAAACACCTTTACCTTTATTAGGCTAAGTTCACACTGCATTAGTGCAGTCCGTTCAACACATCCGTTAAACGGACTGCACTAACGCAAGTGCCGATGTTTGGACAGCGCTAGCGCAGATGGAGCATCTGCTAGCTCCATCTGCGCTAGCAGTGTCGGACCCGGAAACGCTGCAGCCCGCATCTCGGGTCCGTCACTCAATGACGGCACATCGCTAGCGCATGCCCATTGTGGGCGTGCGCTAGCGAGGCATCCGCCATTGAAAGTAATGGCGGCGTTAACGGACTACGCGTAGTCCGTTAAACGGGTCACACTAACGCAGTGTGAACCCAGCTTAACCAACTTACATTCAGTTACCCCAGGTTTCTATACTTTGTCAAAAATCCACAAGTCTCTCACCAACCCTGTCGACTGACCAATTGTAGCCTCTACAGATTCCATACTATCCCCCTTATCAGTATTCTTGGAGAAGATCATTACTACATTGAGTAAAAACACTCGCTCTCTTATTCTGGACACAGGAAATTCTCTCCCATATAATCAGTGCGGCTGATTACCGGCTCCCCCCAGTTTGGCAGCGGGGATCCGGCTGTCAATCAGAATGATACTATCGACAGAGCACAGCGGAAAAGAAGCCTCCGCTCTGTAGACGTGACGTCAGAAGAGGCTTCTTGAATCCCCGACAAGAGCCTTCACAGACCAGGGAAGAACAGCGCAGGACGCAACATGCATATAAATTGCAATTACATGCCTGTTAGTGCTTAGATACATTTTTTGCTTATTTTATAAAGTCCTGGATACCCCTTTAATTATGTTTGGAATTTGCAAGAGTTCTCTGTGCAGGTGGTGGTTTCCATGAATACCAGTGCTATTAGTGATGTATGCGCAATTGACTGTTTACAAACGGGACTCCTATATACAGTAAAGTTAAATAAATAGGGCAGCACACTGCAGCGCCAAAACATGTAAACTTGAAAAAACGAAATTTGAACTGCATTACTGCACTAGAAATATGAAAAATGAGAGCTTTTAGCGCACAAAAATGGCCAATTTTATGTGTACCTCGTAGCCACGTTAAGGCATCTCTCTTATACGAGGTCCTAAGTTTGACCTACCTCACTGAGAATAAACGTCTCCATCTGAATGGGTACATGCAAAAACCTCTTCTTGGACTCAAATTCTCTCTCTATGTGGAGGGGTATTGGACCTACTATAATTAAAACACCTGAAGCTAGGAGGCGGGGAGTGCACGATCAGAAGGCTAGAGAATACATTTCAAAAACCTGACCTGCACATCCAAACATAGACTGAGTGTGAACAGGTGCTGAACCCAGAGTCGCCAACTCGTATATAGTTAAATAAATAGGGCAGCACACTGCAGCGCCAAAACATGTAAACTTGAAAAAACGAAATTTGAACTGCATTACTGCACTAGAAATATGAAAAATGAGAGCTTTTAGCGCACAAAAATGGCCAATTTTATGTGTACCTCGTAGCCACGTTAAGGCATCTCTCTTATACGAGGTCCTAAGTTTGACCTACCTCACTGAGAATACCTCACTGGGTTCAGCACCTGTTCACACTCAGTCTATGTTTGGATGTGCAGGTCAGGTTTTTGAAATGTATTCTCTAGCCTTCTGATCGTGCACTCCCCGCCTCCTAGCTTCAGGTGTTTTAATTATAGTAGGTCCAATACCCCTCCACATAGAGAGAGAATTTGAGTCCAAGAAGAGGTTTTTGCATGTACCCATTCAGATGGAGACGTTTATTCTCAGTGAGGTAGGTCAAACTTAGGACCTCGTATAAGAGAGATGCCTTAACGTGGCTACGAGGTACACATAAAATTGGCCATTTTTGTGCGCTAAAAGCTCTCATTTTTCATATTTCTAGTGCAGTATGCAGTTCAAATTTCGTTTTTTCAAGTTTACATGTTTTGGCGCTGCAGTGTGCTGCCCTATTTATTTAACTATATACGAGTTGGCGACTCTGGGTTCAGCACCTGTTCACACTCAGTCTATGTTTGGATGTGCAGGTCAGGTTTTTGAAATGTATTCTCTAGCCTTCTGATCGTGCACTCCCCGCCTCCTAGCTTCAGGTGTTTTAATTATAGTAGGTCCAATACCCCTCCACATAGAGAGAGAATTTGAGTCCAAGAAGAGGTTTTTGCATGTACCCATTCACATGGAGACGTTTATTCTCAGTGAGGTAGGTCAAACTTAGGACCTCGTATAAGAGAGATGCCTTAACGTGGCTACGAGGTACACATAAAATTGGCCATTTTTGTGCGCTAAAAGCTCTCATTTTTCATATTTCTAGTGCAGTAATGCAGTTCAAATTTCGTTTTTTCAAGTTTGCATGTTTTAGCGCTGCAGTGTGCTGCCCTATTTATTTAACTATATACGAGTTGGCGACTCTGGGTTCAGCACCTGTTCACACTCAGTCTATGTTTGGATGTGCAGGTCAGGTTTTTGAAATGTATCCTATATACAGTAAGCCTACATGTTGCCTGGGATTTATACATTTATATATATTTTTATACTTTATACTGTATAAAAGGAATCTTTTAATACTTTGGATACTGTTGCCATCTCTTTTTATCATTTGAATGAAAACGGTGACATCACAGTATAGGGATAATACATATTATAACAGTAATGCCACACTACAGGGATAATAAAAAAAAAGTGATGTCAAGGTACAGGGATGATAAAAAAGCGATATCACATTTGAGACAATAAAAAATATTAATGCCCCGTCCAAGTGCTCTAGATTAACAGTGTCTACATTTCATCCCATAGAAAGTAATAATATCCCATCTGCACATTTGATGGTCACAATACCCTGAGTGCAAATATAAGGCTGGTGTCACACTTAACGTATGAAAAATCAGTTCGAGTCTCCCTCCCAAGTGTAATGTGAATGTCATGCGAGTACAATCCGATTTTTCACACCTAGCATCCGATTTACATCCGAGTGCAGAGCGATTGCTATCCGATTGCAATGTAATTTCAACATGAGCTTTTACATACAGCAATTCTCTATGTCATTTACGCATTGTTTTCAATGGAAATATTTGTCAAAACACACACACACATATATATATATATATATATGTATATATATATATATATATATATATATATATATAAAGAGTTTTTGGCAAAGCCAGCTTACCGCTTTGAAGAGACAGGAATACATCCAACCTGTGGTTACAGTTCGCACGGAAAACGTATTGGGACAAATCCACACATGTAAAGAGAAAACTTTTTGTTTCTCCAGTGATCAGTCCGATGGTAGAGTAAAATATACCTTTTATTTATCCATTAAAAAGTTCCAGATTTCTTCAGTAACAATATTGCATACATTCAATCCCTTACGGACGACATGTTTCGACACTACATGTGTCTTCCTCCAGGTCCAAATAAGTCCTCGTTACTGAAGAAATCTGGAACTTTTTAATGGATAAATAAAAGGTATATTTTACTCTACCACTGGACTGATCGCTGGAGAAACAAAAAGTTTTTACTGTATATATATACAGGTCCTTCTCAAAAAATTAGCATATAGTGTTAAATTTCATTATTTACCATAATGTAATGATTGCAATTAAACTTTCATATATTATAGATTCATTATCCACCAACTGAAATTTGTCAGGTCTTTTATTGTTTTAATACTGATGATTTTGGCATACAACTCCTGATAACCCAAAAAACCTGTCTCAATAAATTAGCATATCAAGAAAAGGTTCTCTAAACGACCTATTACCCTAATCTTCTGAATCAACTTATTAACTCTAAACACATGCAAAAGATACCTGAGGCTTTTATAAACTCCCTGCCTGGTTCATTACTCAAAACCCCCATCATGGGTAAGACTAGCGACCTGACAGATGTCAAGAAGGCCATCATTGACACCCTCAAGCAAGAGGGTAAGACCCAGAAAGAAATTTCTCAACAAATAGGCTGTTCCCAGAGTGCTGTATCAAGGCACCTCAATGGTAAGTCTGTTGGAAGGAAACAATGTGGCAGAAAACGCTGTACAACGAGAAGAGGAGACCGGACCCTGAGGAAGATTGTGGAGAAGGACCGATTCCAGACCTTGGGGAACCTGAGGAAGCAGTGGACTGAGTCTGGTGTGGAAACATCCAGAGCCACCATGCACAGGCGTGTGCAGGAAATGGGCTACAGGTGCCGCATTCCCCAGGTAAAGCCACTTTTGAACCATAAACAGCGGCAGAGGCGCCTGACCTGGGCTACAGAGAAGCAGCACTGGACTGTTGCTAAGTGGTCCCAAGTACTTTTTTCTGATGAAAGCAAATTTTGCATGTCATTCGGAAATCAAGGTGCCAGAGTCTGGAGGAAGACTGGGGAGAAGGAAATGCCAAAATGCCTGAAGTCCAGTGTCAAGTACCCACAGTCAGTGATGGTGTGGGGTGCCATGTCAGCTGCTGGTGTTGGTCCACTGTGTTTCATCAAGGGCAGGGTCAATGCAGCTAGCTATCAGGAGATTTTGGAGCACTTCATGCTTCCATCGGCTGAAATGCTTTATGGAGATGAAGATTTCATTTTTCAGCACGACCTGGCACCTGCTCACAGTGCCAAAACCACTGGTAAATGGTTTACTGACCATGGTATTACTGTGCTCAATTGGCCTGCCAACTCTCCTGACCTGAACCCCATAGAGAATCTGTGGGATATTGTGAAGAGAAAGTTGAGAGACGCAAGACCCAACACTCTGGATGAGCTTAAGGCCGCTATTGAAGCATCCTGGGCCTCCATAACATCTCAGCAGTGTCACAGGCTGATTGCCTCCATGCCACGCCGCATTGAAGCAGTCATTTCTGCCAAAGGATTCCCGACCAAGTATTGAGTGCATAACTGAACATTATTATTTGATGGTTTTTTTGTTTGTTATTAAAAAACACTTTTATTTGATTGGATGGGTGAAATATGCTAATTTATTGAGACAGGTTTTTTGGGTTATCAGGAGTTGTATGCCAAAATCATCAGTATTAAAACAATAAAAGACCTGACAAATTTCAGTTGGTGGATAATGAATCTATAATATATGAAAGTTTAATTATAATCATTACATTATGGTAAATAATGAAATTTAACACTATATGCTAATTTTTTGAGAAGGACCTGTATATATTAGATACATACATCAATAGATAGAAGAAAAGCCATCAATTCATGTGCGCATAAAATCACACTGACAGGTTAGAATAGATATATACACATAGAATACATAGATGTCAGTGACACACGCACATATGTATATATACAGTACTAGCTATTGAACCCGTTCTATGCCCGGGTGGCGAGCATTTATATTGGTATATGGTCTCCATCCTGGTATGTGCTGCTCCATCCTGCGTCCCCATCCTGTCATGTGCTGCTCCCATCCTGCGCCCCTGTTCTGTCATGTCCTGCTCCCATCCTGTGCACCTGTTCTGTCATGTGCTGCCCTATTCTGTCATGTGCTGCTCCCATCCTACGCCCTTTCTGTCATGTGCTGCTCCCATCCTGCGCCCGTTCTGTCATGTGCTGCTTCCATCCTGCACCCCCGTTCTGTCATGTGCTGCTCCCATCCTGCGCCCCCGTTCTGTCATGTGCTGCTCCCATCCTGCGCCACCATTCTTTAATTTGCTTCTCCCATCCATATGCCCCATACGCTGCTCCATTATGGTTGATGGCCCCCATAAGATGCTCCATAGTATATGCCCCGTACACTGCTCCATTATGGTTTATGGCCCCCATAAGATGCTCCATAGTGTAAGCCCCCCGTACACTGCTCCATAAAGGTTTATGGCCCCCATAAGATGCTCCATAGTGTATGCCCCCATACACTGCTCCATAAAGGTTTATGGCCCCCATAAGACGCTCCAGTGTGTATGCCCCCGTACACTGCTCCATTATGGTTTATGGCCCCCATAAGATGCTTCATAATATATGCCCCCGTACACTGCTCCATTATGGTTGATGGCCCCCATAAGATGCTGCATTGTATATGCCCCATATGCTGCTGCGATATATAAAAAAAAAATACCATACTCACCTATCGTCGCTGGGCGCCGAGTGCAGGGGGGCCTGAGCAGGCGGGGACACCGGCGCGCTATGGGGGTCAGGTGCCAGTATCGCCGCTAGCTCAGGCCCCCCAGCACTTGCTACATTCACCTGTCCCCCGTTCCACCACTGCACGCCGCCATCTTCCGGGTCCTCTGGCTGTGACTGGTCAGTCAGAGGGCGGCACCGGCGCGCATTAAGCACGTCATCGCGCCCTCTGAACTGTGAACGTCACAGCAGAGGACCCAGGAGACGGGAGACGGAGCCGCACGCAGCGCTGGAACAGGGGACAGGTGAATATAGCTCATACTTACCCTCCTGGCGGTCCCTGCCTCTCCGGTGGAGATCGCGGTGTGCGTTCAGTGTTTACGCATACCGCAATCTCCTGGGAGCCAGACTGCGCCGACGCTTGTGCTTGCGCAGTCTATAAAGGCTTCGGACAGAGTGACGCTCCCAGCGTAATATTATAGATATGTATATTAGATAGATAAATAACATACTGTATATTAGATAGATAGAAGAAAAGCGAGTAAGGCCGGAGTCACGCTTAATGTATGACCGAGAGTCTTTATTTTTTTAATATAGTGCTAACAAATTCCGCAGCGCTTTACAGTTTGCACACATTATCATCGCTGTCCCTGATAGGGCTCACAATCTAAATTCTCTATCAGTATGTCATTGGAATGTGGGAGGAAACCGGAGTACCCGGAGGAAACCCACGCACAGGGAGAACATACAAACTCCTTGCAGATGTTGTCCAAGGTGGGATTAGAACCCAGGACTCCAGCGCTGCAAGGCTGCAGTGCTATCCACTGAGCCACCGTGCTGCCCTCGCACAAAGGTTCTCCATAAGGTCATACGTGTGTAATGCATTTGTAATGCGATGATGCGATTTCCTCGCATCTAAGTATCCGTATGACATGCATATGGCTTTACATTTCTCTCTGCTTTTCCTCATTGAATTTAATGGATCAATGGGCTTAAAAGAGAAAAATGTGTCCATATTTCTCGCAAGTCACATGAATGGTCTGTGCAGTGTCCGAGTTTTTCTCGCACCATTAGACTTGCATTGGCGAGACTCGGGCGATATATGAGTACAACCGCAGCATGATGCGATTTCACTAGCATGCTGAATGCGCACGAGAAAAAAAAACGGTGTTGGGAGCTGCCCCATAGATTAACAGTGGTCTGAGTGCTATGCAATGCTTTCTGGCATAGCACTTGTCCGTGTTCTACGCTAGTGTGACTGTGGCCTAATTCATCTGCCATGTTCTGTAAAATCACTGCTGGAACCAACAGGATAGAAGAGATGGATTACATACAGTAAATACAAAGGGAATAGGTAGATAGGTAGGTAGAACCCGCCTCTGTTCCTTATCTAATCTCACAACCTCTCCCTTCCCCCTATCTGACCACCATCTACTCACCTTCTCTTCCTTTTCCTCCTTACCCGCCCCCCCACATCCAGCCAGTACCACATCCTCGCAGAAACCTTGCACACCTAGACATTCACAGACTCTCAGACTCTCTTCTACCCCTGTCCCCCTTATCTTCACTCCATGACACGGATAGTGCCACTGCTTTCTATAACTCCACCCTAGCATCAGCCATAGACTCATTCGCCCCACTCATGCATGGCAAAGTGCGACAAATCAAAAGGCAACCCTGGCATAACAACCTCACCAAAAAACTCTGACAGGCATCCAGGGTCGCGGAGCGGCTTTGGAAAAAAAAAATACGCCTGCCAGACAACTTCACCGCTTTCAAACAAGCTACACTTGCCTTCAAACTAGCCCTCACTTCTGCTAAACAGACCTATTTCACTAACCTTGTATCTTCACTATCCTACAACCCAAAACAACTGTTCAGCGCATTTAACTCTCTCCTCCGCCCGCCACTGCCACCTCCAACTCCCCTCATCTCTTCTGAGGACTTTGCCACCTACTTCAAAACCAAGATCGACAAAACAAGGCAAACCTTTACTGTTCCACCACCCCAACCACTCAATATACCAGACCTCTGCCCTTCCCCAATAACGTCCCTCTCCAACATCACTGAAGGAGAACTTACTCGCCTCCTTTCCAAATCACACCTCACCACCTGTGCACTTGAACCCATCCCTTCCCACCTGCTCCCCAACCTCACTAACACGCTCATTCCAGCCGTAACCCATCTCTTCAACCTGTCGATATCTTCTGGTACTTTCCCCTCTGCCTTCAAACATGCCACCATCACACCCATCCTCAAAAAAGCTAACCTTAACCCAACTGCTATGACCAGTTATCGCCCCATATCACTGCTCCCGTTTTTTTCCAAACTCCTTGAGCAGCATGTCCATGGTCAACTTTCCTCGCACCTCTCATCTAAGTCTCTCCTTGACAACCTCCAATCTGGCTTCCGCCCCCACCACTCCATCGAAACTGCTCTAACCGAAATTGCTAATGACTTACTCACAGCCAAAGCTAATAGACAGTTCTCCATCCTCCTCCTTCTCGACCTGTCCTCTGCTTTCGACACAGTGGACCACTGCCTACTGCTACAGATTCTTTCTTCCCTCGGCATCAAAGGCCTTGCCCTGTCCTTGATTGCCTCATACCTTTCCGACTGCACATTTAGCGTTTCCCACTCCCACACTACCTCCTCACCATGCCCCCTCTCTGTTGGAGTCCCTCAAGGCTCTGTCCTAGGGCCTCTACTTTTTTCCATCTATACCCTTAGACTAGGACAACTCATAAAGTCCTGTGGCTTCCAGTACCAACTATATGTGGATGACACTCAGATCTACCTCTCTGGCTCAGATGTCGCCTCTCTTCTGTCCAGAATCCCAGAGTGTCTGTCAGCCATATACTCCTTTTTCAACTCTTGCTTCCTAAAACTCAATGTAGACAAAACCGAAGTCATCATCTTTCCCCATATCACGTATCCCCCCTACCTGATCTATTTATTATGGTAAATGGCATCAGGCTCACTCCTGCACCTGAAATCCGCTGCCTCGGGGTAACTCTCGATTCTGCCCTGTCCTTCAAACCGCTCGTCCAAACTCTTGCCACCTCCTGTCGCCTCCAACTCAAAAATATTGCCAGAATCCATCTCTTCCTCAGCTCACAATCTAATAAAACTCTTGTACATGCCCTCATCATCTCCCACCTCGATTACTGCAACACCCTCCTCTGTGGCCTCCCCGCTAACTCCCTTGCACCACTCCAGTCCAGTCTGTCCTCAACTCTGCTACTCCCCTGCTTCACCCCTCTGCAAATCCCTCCACTGTGTCCCAATTCCCCAACGAATCCAGTTCAAACTACTAACACTGATCTACAAAGCCATCCACAACCTGTCCCCTCCCTATATCTCTGAACTAATCTCCCACTATCTTCCCTCACCTAATCTTCGATCCTCCCAAGCCCTCCTACTCTCCTCCACACTTATTCGCTCCTCACACAACCGCCTCCAAGATTTCTCCTGAATAGTCCCCATCCTCTGGAGTTCCATGCCTCAACACGTCTGATTATCCACCACCCTTGGATCCTTCAGACGGAACCTGAAAACCCATCTCTTCAGGAAAGCCTGTGCAGCGCCCCAGAGTCCTGGTCGTTGCAGTAATGTTATTCTTCCACCAGGGGGAGTGATGTTACGTCTGAAGGCAATGAAGGAGATTCTGTCCAGGTATCACAACCACAAAACACACTTCACACTCCAGTCCGCCAGGGGGAGCCATGCTTCTATCTACTAGGGCACTCCTCACAATTAGGTAAAACTGGTGGGTTGGTTAGGAAGTTAGACAGAAGCTGACTGGAGGGAGTAGGAGTAGTCAGTGAGTCCGCGTTTGGCAGAGGCTGGTTGGAGTGGGTTCCAGCCAGCTCCAGACTGCGGCCTGCAGAAGACGAGGGTACACGGAGCTGCACCTGCATCCCATGCGGCAGCATCCCAGGAAAGAGATATTGAAAGGAATAGTGTTGCAGTGAGTGAGAAACAAAGTCATAGCAAAAGGAAAGGAACATCAGCGGGAGACCAGCTAGAAGCAGGCTGCCTCCTTCTGAAGCACAGTACCGGTAGCCAGAACACCGAGGGAGTAAGGATCTCTATGCCATTACTTCAGAGACTGGCAGGACAGTTGATTCCATGTTGGCTGCCCGACCATATACCCAGAAGGCACGGTGGCAACTTGTGGGAGCCGGGGCATCTCTAGGGTCCCTATAAAAAGCCTCAGGCCACCAGTCATACGAGTTTGTCCTATCCGTCAGGGGGACAGAGAGAAAGAGACTTAACATCTACAATAGTTGTGAGGACCTCACCGAGTTGCTCAGCAGGGAGGAACTACAACACTCAGGCGCTAGAGAAAGGCTATTGAATTCCACCTGGATAAGGGGACTCTGGATTTGCCTTCAGACCGGCCAGACTCTGCCTACCCTGTGGTCCCTACCCTGGGCTGTGGATGCTGAAGCCTTCAGTAAAGGTAAAGAGACTGCAACCTTGTGTCCTTGTTATTCACTGCACCTTACATCATCCACAATCCACCATCTACACTCTGGGAAGCCCTGGGGACATACTTCACCTGTGGGAAGGTATACTATCTAGCTGCCATAACATCACCCCAGCGGACCCCTAAGCAGCGTCGGTCACCCTGACCGAATACCACAGGTGGCGTCACGAACATTATCCCTTTAAAGATTTAAAGACCTTTCCCCCTTTTATCAACGGACGTTCCCCTAGGGCCACGGACCGGGTCAGCCACCGTGACGTCCCCACTGAGAACCGAAGGATCCGGCTCCGAGTAACCCCTAGCCCTTGGGGGCACTCCAACTTTGGCGTCACGAACAGGATCTACTTAAGCCTGAAAATCGGGTCATGTGCGCCTAAGAATTGTGCCAGAATCGTATTTGAACTGTTTGTGCTTAAAGACTGTGTATTGCCATTTACCGCCAAAATTCCCGCCAAAACCGCCACCATTGTCGCGGCACGAGGAATGCAGGAGAAGAAGAAGGGCGGGCCAACATGGGAGGAGACTACCAAAGTGGTGCCAAAAGTGACGACCGCCCCCTCCGACTACGGCTGCAGGAGGATGATGAGCTCAGAAATCAAGGAGCTCAGACCCCAGAAAATGGAGGAGCAGCGTGTGGGTACGACCGAAGGTCCCGGAGCAGAGATGGCTACCGGCGGGGACCTGGAAGAGGGTGACCCGATCCACTGCAGCCTCAAGTCATCAGAGGAAGAGTGCCCGGGCATGCTGCCGCTAGAGGAAGACAATTTTGTGCAGCTATGGGCAGAACAGCTGCGTCGACTGTCGTGGCACAACGGCTTTACGGCACCGAGGGTGGTGAGACCCACCCTATACCGGGAGAACGACCAGGCGGAGCCGTCGTCCTGGCAGTCATCGATTCGAACATCCCAGACAGCAGAGCGGATCGGCGCCGAGGGGACCATATCCAGTGCAGGTATGGAGAACGCCAGCACCCCAGAGACCAGGCTGACTCCAGCGGTCACTCGTCGCCCCGCATCTGATCTGACCCCTGCGCTTCCAGTGCGATGGGGGGTGGTGGTAGTCTCTCCCCACCTGACTGGAAAGGGTTATATACAGGAGATAGAGCCACCAGTCGGGGCCTCCGCCACCGACCAAGAAAGACCATCTCCCGCAGAAACAGACTGTACTGACTATGAGGCACAAAAGGGGCACATAGTCACGTACATCCGCTATCGGACAGATGACGGTTTGCGTGCACGGGAGATAAGGAAAAGTGCCCCTTTAATGGTGTCACCCAGTGCCTGACAGGCTGATCTGACTACCCCTGCAGTCACCCAGGACGTGGCAGCACAAGCTGATGCAGTGACTAATCTGCGCACTCAGACCGTGATTGCAGCCCCTGACCTGACTGTGCCTGAGCAACTGACCCATGGGGTCGACATAGACGAGGACATATACACAGATTGTCCGAAGCCAAAGGTTAACAGATATCGTACCGGGCCCTGGATGATGCAGTTATTTCAATAAACCTCGAAAACCTGAAGACTGTAAATAGTTTTAAAAAAAACTTTCCCTGTTTCTTTGCTGCTTGAACCCGTCTAGGGTTATTCCTTAAAGGGGTCCCGCGTTAAAGGGATCCTATGTTTCGGTTGCACCTGTTTTTGCACAAGTTTTCTACTTTTATACCAAAGAACTGCAGAATCATGAACTGTGCATGATCACAAACTGTCCACTGTACATAGTTTGCACCTTCTTAAAGGTGCTCTCTACTGGTTTTACAAGAAGAGCTTTTCGAAGAAACTGTTCCTGATAACATCGTGAAAGTTTTTACTGTTTTAAAGTTAATAAGTGACTTGTATATTGATGCTTTGCTACCTCAGAGAAAGACTTGACTTTGCCCTTAAAGGGATTGTTTACTAGTTGCACTGTGCTAAAAAGTTAATATAATAGATAGTAAGTTAATGTAATAAAGAGAAAGTAGATAGTAATAATGTTTACATAGCCGATAGTATGTAGCTAGAAGGTTAGATAGTGATAAAATGTTTGATAATGTTCAGAATAAAATGTTAAAGTGATGTACTTTGAATAAAATTGAAGTTAAGTAAAATGATAGGTTGAATACATTGAAGAAATGCAGTAGGCCCGTGGGGGTAGACAGATAGTCCTGCATGTGTAGAAGAGAGATAAGGAAAATGTTGATTTGCACTTTAAGGGTTAATGATAGTATACCCTTTGAGGGTACTTGCACTAAGTAGATAGAATACCTGTACGGGTAATTGTGTTTTATAGTGAGATAGTAATTGTTTCCCCTTTGCCTTTAAAAGTCGTACGCACAATGTAAATATGTTATTGTTTGCAACGTTCAAGTGTTCTCACCCCCCATAAAGGGAAGCTTAATATATATTAACTTGTTTTATAGCATTTCAAAAATGTTGCATGTCTTTTGCTGATGTATTGTTGTTTTCTTTTTCCCAGTCTGGGAGTACTGGATTTAATGGGGGGGGGGGAGAGGTGTGCAGTGCCCCAGAGTTTTGGTCGTTGCAGTAATGTTATTCTTCCTCCAGGGGGAGTGATGTTACCTCTAAAGGCAATGAAGGAGATCTTCTGTCAAGGTATCACAACCACAAAACACACTTCACACTCCAGTCCGCCAGGGGGAGCCATGCTTCTATCTACTAGGGCACTCCTCACAATTAGGTAAAACTGGTGGGTTGGTTAGGAAGTTAGACAGAAGCTGACTGGAGGGAGTAGGAGTAGTCAGTGAGTCCTGACCGCGTTTAGCAGAGGCTGGTTGGAGTGGGTTCCAGCCAGCTCCAGACTGCAGCCTGCAGAAGACGAGGGTACACGGAGCTGCGTCTGCATCCCATGCGGAAGCATCCCAGGAAAGAGACATTGAAAGGAATTATGTTGCAGTGAGTGAGAAACGAAGTCATAGCAAATGAAGAGGAACATCAGCGGGAGACCAGCTAGAAGCAGGCTGCCTCCTTCTGAAGCGCAGTACCGGTAGCCAGAACACCGAGGGAGTAAGGATCTCTATGCCATTACTTCAGAGACTGGCAGGACAGTTGATTCCACGTTGGCTGCCCGACCATATACCCAGGAGGCACGGTGGCAACTTGTGGGGGCCGGGGTGTCTCTAGGGTCCCTATAAAAAGCCTCAGGCCACCAGTCATACGGGTTTGTCCTATCCATCAGGGGGTCAGAGAGAAAGAGACTTAAAGGGAACCTGTCACCTGAATTTGGCAGGACCGGTTTTCGGTCATATGGGCGGAGTTTTTGGTCATATGGGCGGAGTTTTCGGGTGTTTGATTCACCCTTTCCTTACCCGCTGGCTGCATGCTGGTCGCAATATTGGATTGAAGTTCATTCTATGTCCTCCATAGTACACGCCTGCGCAAGGCAAGATTGCACCATGTGCTCAGTGTCTCTCTGTGAACTGCTATTCCCTGTCTCAGGGCACCAGGAGCGTGAGAAAGTTCTCCTGCTCGTGGTTCTGTCAGACAGGTCCTGGGAGATCACAGCCTGTAGTCATCATGCTGTATGATGGTCCACAGTAGTATCCACACTTCCTAATGCCCCCATATTAGTTCACAGATTGTTTAATGGCCCACATGCAGTATGATGGTCTCCACATTGTATTATGGCCCCATAGAGTAGTCCACACACTGCATGATGCTCCTACAGTAGTCCCCACACTCTATTATGGCCCCCATAGAATTCCCCATACTGTATGATGCTCCCACAGTAGTCCCCACATTGTATTATGGCCCCCATAGTATTCCCCACACTGTATGATCCTCCCACAGTCATCACAAAACTGTATAACAGTTCCACAGTAGTCCCCACACTTTATTATGGATTCCACAGTGGTCCCCACACTGTATGATGCCACCCACAGTAGTTTGCACGATGAATGATGGCCACCACAATAGTCCTCACCCTGTATTATAGCCCACACAATGGTCCTAACACTGTATGATCCCCCACAGTACTCCCCACATTGTATGATGGCCCCACAGTAGTCCCCACATTGTATTATGGCATCCACAGTAGTCTCTGTACTGTATAATGCCCCACAGTAGTCTCCACACTATATGATCACTCCCAAAGTAATCCCCATATTGTATTATAATACTTCTATAGTAGTCCCCATGCTGTATGATGCTCCCACAGTAGTCCCCACACTGTATGTTGCCCCCTGCAGTAGTCTTCACATTATGTGATGCCCCCACAGAGGTCCCCACATTGTATGATACTCCCACAGTAGTTCCCACACCGTATGATGCTCCCACAGTAGTCCCTACATTGTATGTTGCCCCCACAGTAGTCTTCACACTGTATGATGGCCCCATAGTAGTTCCCACACTGTATGATGCCCCACAGTAGTCCTCAGACCATATCATCACCCACACAGCGGAACCCACACTATTAATGTACTGTGGGTTCCATTATAAAGTGTCCCCTGAGTGTGATGCACCCATAGCTCCCCTGTTTACTGTATAATTCCCTCAACACTGTATCTTTTCATGATATTTTTCGAAAATGTATATGAAGAAATACTAATGTGAACCTTTTACATGAACACAGACGTGTTATCTGGAATTTCCAGGCTAATCAATCCTCTGAACTTTCACTTAGTATGTGTCATCTTTTTTTCTTCCACTTTTCCATATCTGAAGTGCATAGAAACATTTATATAACTTCTCATGTGACAATTGTAAACTACTGACTACGAGAATGACATATAAAAATGCACTTTCTATTGCTCACGAGACTGTAGATGATTATTCAATGAAAACACTAATGACTGAAAACTGTATTTTCTCATATATTGATGAAAAAATTGAGACAGTAGATTAAAAATTAGGTAATTGAGAAAAACTTCTGTCAGGGCCGAGACAAAGGGGTAAGCGGAGGTATAATAAAAAAATAAAATAAAAAAATGCCCACCGACATTTCTCTCTTGATATTTTTGGCTAATAATGGAAGCCTATAAATCATGATCATAGCATTTTGGCAGTTTTTGGTTGAGTATTTGGTGAATGTTTGATGTTGATGTTGCAGATTTTCTGCAGCATTTCTGCACCTGTTAGGTAATTAGGTCAATTGCACTTTCATTGCATTTTTGAGTGAGTTTTTTGCATGCATTTTTATCATACAGTATTTATGTATTTCATATTTATATAAAGCTACTTTATTTTGGCTACTTCCTGTTACTTATTTTTCGTAAAACATTATTGATAAAGTCATGTGCGGATTACATTCATTTTTAGTACGTTTCCGTTGCCCTTAAAACAGATAGTCAGGAATGACAAAAAATAGTTACGGTAATAATTTACATTTCGCATATGTCTACTTTATGTTAGAATTATTTTTACATATCAGTTTATTTTTTAGGAAATAAAAATAAATTCTCACAATACGTATTTTCGCTGTTCTGAGTTCCAGCAAAGTTGATGGGATTTATAGAAATCTCATATCCTCTGTGCTTTTTTTTATGTCAGTGCCACCGCCACCGAGTACAGTGTTCATTGTTTCTTTATAGTAACCTGTAGCTGGGGTCAGACATTTACTGAAAGGAAACAACCCCTTTAAGTAAAATCATAAAATAATGCCCCCCCACACCCCATCCCCACTATAATCTAATTAAAAGATAAAGACTCCCCTGAAATATATTGGTAAAAAATACCCCCTAGAGTATAATCTAATACACCCCTTGTAGTAAAATGCCTCCCTAGAGTATAAAGCTAAAACAACGCCACCCCTGGAGATCTGGAAGATAGAACAGGAACATGAAGTGCCATGTCAAGACAAGCCGCTGTATGAGATGTACCATAGACAGATATTGGAGGTGGCTGACATGAAGAAATCCTACCAATGGCTGGAGAAAGCTGGAATCTGAGACAGCACAGAGGCACTAATCATAGTGGCCCAAGAGCAAGCACTAAGTACCAGATCCATAGAAGCAGGAATCTACCACACAAGACAAGACCCAAGGTGCAGACTATGCAAAGAAACCTCAGAAACAGTCCAACACATAGTGGCAGGAAGCAAAATGCAAGCAGGAACAGCATATACCGAACGCCACAACCAAGTAGCGGAATTGCATACAGAAACACCTGCACAGCATATGGGCTAAGTCCCCCTAAGTCCAAGTGAGAGACCCCAGAGAAAGTGGTGGAAAATAAAAGGGCTAAAATCCTGTGGGACTTCAAGTTCCAGACTGTTAAGCAGATGTTGGCTAACCAACCAGACATTGTGATATTAGACAAGGATCAGAAGACAGCAATGATAATGGATGTGGCAGTGTCAAGTGACAGCAACATCAGAAAGAAGGAATATGAAAATCTGGAGAAATACCAGGGCCTCAAAGGAGAACTGGAGAAGATGTGGAAGATGAAGGCAACAGTGATTCCCTGGGTGATAGGAGCACTTGAAGCAGTGACCAATAAGTTGGGAAAATGGCTACAACAGATCCCAGGAGCAACATCTGAACTCTGTCCAGAAAAGCGCAATGCTGGGAACAAGTAAGATCCTGCGCAGAACCCTCAAACTACCAGGCATGGGGAAAGAAGGAAGTATATATATATATATATATATATATATATATATATATATATATATATATACTAGATTGTGGCCCGATTCTAACGCATCGGGTATTCTAGAATATGCATGTCCCCGTAGTATATGGACAATGATGATTCCAGAATTCGCGGCAGACCGTGCCCGTCGCTGATTGGTCGAGGCAACCTTTATGACATCATCGTCGCCATGGCAACCATTATGACATCTACGTCGATACTGTGCCCATCGCTGATTGGTCAAGGCGAATTCGCGGCAGACTGTGCCCATCGCTGATTGGTCGAGGCAACCTTTATGACATCATCGTCGCCATGCTGTGCGGCCTCGACCAATCAGAGACGCGGGATTTCCAGGACAAACAGACAGACAGACAGAAAAACCCTTAGACAATTATATATATAGACTAGATTGTGGCCCGATTCTAACGCATCGGGTATTCTAGAATATGCATGTCCCCGTAGTATATGGACAATGATGATTCCAGAATTCGCGGCAGACTGTGCCTATCGCTGATTGCTCGAGGCAACCTTTATGACATCATCGTCGCCATGCTGTGCCTGTCGCTGATTGGTCAAGGCCGCCAGGAAAATAAATAATTTTTATTTATTTAATTATTTTTTTCATCTTATACAAAATTGCAAAAAGGAAAATGGGTTAATGCAAACATTTGGACACCCTTGGAGATTTGTCAGCCCAGATAAAATTGACCAAGGTTTCAGACCTTAATTAGCCTTCTCGGGTTATGGCTTGTTCACTATCATCATTAGGAAAGGCCAGGTGATGCTAATTTCCAAGCTTTAGAAAAACCCAGCCTCGCCTAAACCTGTGCCAAAAAAACGGCAGCCATGGGTTCTTTTAAGCACCTCCTTAGCACTCTGAAAATAAATGAAAATGGTGGAGGCCCACAAAGCAGGAGAAGGCTTTAAGAAAATAGCAAAGCGTTTTCAACTTGCTCTTTGCTCAGTTCGAAATGTAAGAAAGAAATGGCAGTTAACAAGAACAGTGGAGCTTAAGTTAAGGTCTGGAAGACCAAGCAAAATTTCAGTGAGAGATGATCGCAGGATTGCTAGTAAGGCAAATCACAACCCCCGGCTTGACGGGAAAAGACCTTCAGAAACATTTGATAGAATCTGGAGTTGTGGTACACTGTTCTACTGTTCAGATACACCTGCATAAATATTATTAGAATCTGTTTAGTTTGTGACTATCCGCCATTTTCTTGTGGAGTTCTGGCTGCTGGTATTTTTCCTCTGGTGCTGGGTTTGTCTTGGGTCAGGAGTTTGTATCACTCTTTATTAACCAGCACCTGCTTCCCATTCCTTGCTGGACAACAGTGTTAATATGCTTGAGCTCTAGCTTGGTGCTTTGCTTTTTGTTATTTGTGCAGTGCTGGTACCTCTGGTTCTGCTAGCCTTAGTTTCTGTTTTCTATTGGTTTCTGCAGCCTTCTCTGTGTTTTCTACTAGGAGGTGACCCATTTTTGTACCCAGTCCATAGTTCTTTTAGGGAACCCCTTCCCCTGATCTATAGTTCTTTGCTTGAGATTAACCTAGGATTGTCCGTGGGTCTATTTGCAAGGAATGGGTCGCCCACTCCATCGTAGGGTTTCAGCCTAGTCATAGTACAGGGTCAGTTTTCCCCCTTCTACCTTAGTCCTGTGTTACAATTTGTTGTTGTAACAAATATGGCCTTCAAGATAGAGTCATCATAAGAAAACCTCTCCTGCAACCTCACCATTAAATTCAATATTAGAAGTATGCAAAAGAACATCTAAACAAGCCTGATGCATTTTATAAACAAATTATGTGGACTAGTGAGGTTAAAATAGAACCATGTCCATCAGGCTCTTTCACCAGCATAACTACCCTGCCACCTGCACACCGCACTTTCATATGATTTGATGTCATCTTCACCTATGGAATCATCAAGAAGTATCTGGGTGAGTGCTCTAATTCTGTTATTTCTTGCGACTTACATTGATATTATCTACGTGAATGTACCAACCCACAGAGATCCTAAGCAGATGTGTTGAGGTTTTGCTTTGTTAACACGACTTAATTCCAGCAACAGGTGCCTAATTCTCATTTTACAATTAAAATAGAACTTTTGACCCCAATGATAAAAATTATGTGTGGACAAAAAAGAGCACAGAATTTCAAGAAAATAACATCTCGCCAACCATTATGCATTTCCAATTTTGGAAAGGTGCCAATAATTATGTCTGGGCCATTTTTTTTTAAGTTTTGCTTGAAATGATGTCCAATTCACCTTTTTTTCTTAGTTTTTGTGTGTTGTTTCAATACACAAAAAGGAAATAAAAAAATTTATAACAAAACATGTGTAATTGCAATAATTTTCGGGGAGAAATCCTTCATTCTCTGGAAAAAAATCATTAGTGCCATCACTTTCGGCCATGATTATATATGTATATATATATATATATATACATATATACTGTGTATATATATATATATATATATATATATATACACTGCCTCTGGAAAAAATTAAGAAACCACCACATCAAAATCCTGTCATGGGCAGCCCGATCTCCAGACCTGAACCCCATTGAAAACCTCTGGAATGTAATCAAAAGATTGATGGATAGTCACAAGTAGTGTTGAGCATTCCGATACCGCAAGTATCGGGTATCGGCCGATACTTGCGGTATCGGAATTCCGATACCGAGATCCGATACTTTTGTGGTATCGGTATCGGATCCATAGTGAGGTGTAAAATAAAGAATTAAAATAAAAAATATTGATATATTCACCTCTCCGGCGGCCCCTGGACATCACGCGGGTAACCGGCAGGCTTCTTTGTTTAAAATGAGCGCGTTTAGGACCTGCAGAATGACGTCGCAGCTTCTGATTGGTCGCGTGCCGCCCATGTGACCGCGACGCGACCAATCAGAAGCCGCGACGTCATTCCTCAGGCCCTAAATTCCTAGAATGAGCGCGTTTAGGACCTGAGGAATGACGTCGCAGCTTCTGATTGGTCGCGTGCCGCCCATGTGACCGCGACGCGACCAATCAGAAGCCGCGACGTCATTCTCAGGCACTAAACTCCTCATTCTAGGAATTTAGGACCTGAGGAATGATGTCGCGGTCACATGGGCGGCACGCGACCAATCAGAAGCCGCGACATCATTCCGCAGGTCCTAAACGCGCTCATTTTAAACAAAGAAGCCTGCCGGTAACCCGTGTGATGTCCAGGGGCCGCCGGAGAGGTGAATATATCAATATTTTTTATTTTAATTCTTTATTTTACACATTAATATGGATCCCAGGTCCTGAAGGAGAGTTTCCTCTCCTTCAGACCCTGGGAACCATCAGAATACCTTCCGATACTTGGTGTCCCATTGACTTGTATTGGTATCGGATATCGGTATCGGCGATATCCGATACTTTTCGGGTATCGGCCGATACTATCCGATACCGATACTTTCAAGTATCGGACGGTATCGCTCAACACTAGTCACAAGCCATCAAACAAAGAAGAACAGCTTACATTTTTGCGCAAGAAGCAGTGTGAAAGACTGGGGGAAAGCATGCCAAGACGCATGAAAGCTGTGATTAAAAATCATGGTTATTCCACAAAATATTGATTTCTGAACTCTTCCTGAGTTAAAATATTTGTATTGTTGTTTTGAAATGATTATGAGCTTGTTTTATTTGCATTATTTGAAGTCTGAAAGCACTGGGGGGGTTTTAATTGTGACTATTTTTCTTTGTCAGAAAAAAAATACAAAATGTATTTGTTTGAAATTTGGAGACGTTGTCAGAAGTTCATAAAGTAAAAGAACAATTTACATTTCACTCAAAAAAATACCTATAAAGAGAAAAATCAAACTGTGGTGGTCTCTTAATCCTTTCCAGAGCTGTATATATATATATATATATATATATGTATATATATATATATATATATATACCGTATATACTCGAGTATAAGCCGCCCCGAGTATAAGCCGACCCCCCTAATTTTGCCGCAAAAAACTGGGAAAACTTAATGACTCGAGATTAAGCCTAGGGTGGGAAATGCAGCAGCTACCGGTAAATGTCAAAAGTAAAAATAGATACCAATAAAAGTTAAATTAATTGAGACATCAGTAGGTTAAGTGTTTTTGAATATCCATATTGAATCAGGAGCCCCTTATAATACTCCAAAAAGTTTATGATGGGCCCCATAAGATGCTCCATAATAAAATATGCCCCATATAATCCTGCATAAAGGTTAATAATGGTCCCATAAGATGCTCCATAGACACATTTGCCGAATATAATGCTGCACAAATGCTGATTATGGCCCCATAAGATGCTCCATAAAGATATTTGCCCCATATAGTGCTGCACAAACCTTGATTATGGCCCTATAAGATGCCCCATACAGACACTTGCCCCATATAGTGCTGCACAAATGTTATGGCCCCATATAGTGCTGCACAAACGTTATGGCCCCATATAGTGCTGCACAAACGTTATAGCCCCATAGATGCTCCATACAAACACTTGCCCCATATAGTGCTGCACAAACGTTATGGCCCCATATAGTGCTGCACAAACGTTATGGCCCCATAGATGCTCCATACAGACACTTGCCCCATACTCATCTCTCCGTCACTCAGGCCCCTGGCACTTTCAATAGTCACCTGCTCCTTGTTCCGGCGCCACTCCATCTTCAGCCTCTTCAGTTCAGGCAGAGGGTGCGCACTAACCACGTCACCGCACCCTCTGACCTGAGCGTCACTGCTGAAGACAAAGCAGCGCCCGGAATGGGTAGCAGGTGAATATCGCGCAGCGCTCCCCCTCCCCATTATACTCACCTGCTCCTGGCGCTGTGCAGTCCCTGCTTCCCTGACGCCGCAGCTTCATCCTGTACTGAGCGGTCACCGTTACTGCTCATTACAGTAATGAATATGCGGCTCCACCTCTATGGGAGGTGGAGCCGCATATTCATTACTGTAATGAGCGGTACCATGTGACCGCTCAGTACAGGATGAAGCTGCCGGCGCCGGGGAAGCCAGGGACCTGCAGGGACTGCTGTTATGAACAGGTAATTCAGAACCACAATGGACCTTGAAGTTCAGAGCACACAAAGTGACCTGACAGTTACCAAAAACATAGGACGAGCTCTGAGACGTGGAAACTCTGCTGACCGCAATCCCTAATCCTATCACACCACACTAGAGGCAGCCGTGGATTGCGCCTAACGCTCCCTATGCAACTCGGCACAGCCTGAGAAACTAGCTAGCCCTAAGAAAGAAAAATAAGCCTACCTTGCCTTAGAGAAATACCCCAAAGGAAAAGGCAGCCCCCCACATATAATGACTGTGAGTTGAGATGAAAATACAAACGCAGAGATGAAATAGATTTAAGCAAAGTGAGGCCCAACTTACTGAATAGACCGAGGATAGGAAAGATAGCTTCGCGGTCAACACAAAACCCTACAAACAACCACGCAGAGGGGGCAAAAAGACCCTCCGCACCGACTAACGGTACGGAGGTGCTCCCTCTGCGTCCCAGAGCTTCCAGCAAGCAAGAAAAACCAATAAAGCAAGCTGGACAGAAAAAACAGCAAACAAAATGACACAAGCAAAACTTAGCTTATGCAGGAAGACAGGCCACAGGAACGATCCAGGAGGAAGCAAGACCAATACTAGAACATTGACTGGAGGCCAGGATCAAAGCACTAGGTGGAGTTAAATAGAGCAGCACCTAACGACTTAACCTCATCACCTGAGGAAGGAAACTCAGAAGCCGCAGTACCACTCTCATCCACCAAAGGAAGCTCATAGACAGAACCAGCCGAAGTACCACTCACGACCACAGGAGGGAGCTTGGCCACAGAATTCACAACAGTATACCCCCCTTGAGGAGGGGTCACCGAACCCTCACCAGAGCCCCCAGGCCGACCAGGATGAGCCACATGAAAGGCACGAACCAGATCGGCAGCATGAACATCAGAGGCAAAGACTCAGGAATTATCTTCCTGACCATAACCTTTCCATTTAACCAGATACTGGAGTTTCCGTCTCGAAACACGAGAATCCAAAATCTTCTCCACTATATACTCCAATTCCCCTTCAACCAAAACCGGAGCAGGAGGATCAATAGATGGAACCACAGGTGCCACGTATCTCCGCAACAATGACCTATGGAACACATTATGGATGGAAAAAGAAGCTGGAAGAGTCAAACGAAAAGACACAGGATTAAGAACCTCAGAAATCCTATATGGACCAATGAAATGAGGCTTAAATTTAGGAGAGGAAACCTTCATAGGAATATAACGAGATGACAACCAAACCAAATCCCCAACACGAAGTCGGGGACCCACACAGCGCCTGCGGTTAGCGAAACGTTGAACCTTCTCCTGGGACAAAGTCAAATTGTCCACTACATGAGTCCAAATCTGCTGCAACCTATCCACCACAGTATCCACACCAGGACAGTCCGAAGACTCAACCTGCCCTGAAGAGAAACGAGGGTGGAACCCAGAATTGCAGAAAAACGGCGAAACCAAAGAAGCTGAGCTGGCCCGATTATTAAGGGCGAACTCAGCCAAAGGCAAAAAGGACACCCAATCATCCTGATCAGCAGAAACAAAATATCTCAGATATGTTTCCAAGGTCTGATTGGTTCGTTCAGTCTGGCCATTTGTCTGAGGATGGAAAGCCGAGGAAAAAGACAAATCAATGCCCATCCTAGCACAAAAGGCTCGCCAAAACCTCGAAACAAACTGGGAACCTCTGTCAGAAACGATGTTCTCTGGAATGCCATGTAAACGAACCACATGCTGGAAAAATAATGGCACCAAATCAGAGGAGGAAGGCAATTTAGACAAGGGCACCAAATGGACCATCTTAGAGAAGCGATCACAAACCACCCAAATGACCGACATTCTTTGAGAGACGGGGAGATCCGAAATAAAATCCATAGAGATATGTGTCCAAGGCCTCTTCGGGACCGGCAAGGGCAAAAGCAACCCACTGGCACGAGAACAGCAGGGCTTAGCCCGAGCACGAATCCCACAGGACTGCACAAAAGAACGCACATCCCGCGACAGAGACGGCCACCAAAAGGATCTAGCCACCAAATCTCTGGTACCAAAGATTCCAGGATCACCAGCCAACACCGAACAATGAACCTCAGAGATAACTTTATTTGTCCACCTATCAGGGACAAACAGTTTCTCCGCTGGGCAACGGTCAGGTCTATTAGCCTGAAATTTTTGCAGCACCCGCCGCAAATCAGGGGAGATGGCAGACAAAATTACTCCCTCTTTGAGAATACTCGCCGGCTCAGGCAAACCCAGAGAATCGGGCACAAAACTCCAAGACAGGGCATCCGCCTTCACATTTTTAGAGCCCGGAAGGTACGAAACCACAAAGTCAAAACGGGAGAAAAACAGCGACCAACGAGCCTGTCTAGGATTCAACCGTTTGGCAGACTCAAGATAAGTCAAGTTTTTGTGATCAGTCAAGACCACCACGCGATGCTTAGCTCCTTCAAGCCAATGACGCCACTCCTCGAATGCCCTCTTCATGGCTAGCAACTCTCGATTGCCAACATCATAATTTCGCTCAGCAGGCGAAAATTTCCTGGAAAAGAAGGCGCATGGTTTCATCACCGAGCAATCAGAACTTCTCTGCGACAAAATAGCCCCTGTTCCAATTTCAGAAGCATCAACCTCGACCTGGAACGGAAGCGAAACATCTGGTTGGCACAACACAGGGGCAGAAGAAAAACGACGTTTCAACCCCTGAAAAGCTTCCACAGCAGCAGAAGACCAATTGACCACATCAGCACCCTTCTTGGTTAAATCAGTCAACGGTTTAGCAATACTAGAAAAATTACTGATGAAGCGACGATAAAAATTAGCAAAGCCCAGGAACTTCTGCAGACTCTTCAGAGATGTAGGCTGAGTCCAATCATAAATGGCCTGAACTTTAACAGGGTCCATCTCGATAGTAGAAGGAGAAAAAAATGAACCCCAAAAATGAAACCTTCTGAACACCAAAGAGACACTTTGACCCCTTCACAAACAAAGAATTAGCACGCAGGACCTGGAACACCATTCTGACCTGCTTCACAAGAGACTCCAATCATCCGAGAAGACCAAAATATCATCCAAGTATACAATCAGGAATTTATCCAGGTACTCTCGGAAGATGTCATGCATAAAGGACTGAAACACTGATGGAGCATTAGAAAGCCCGAATGGCATAACCAAGTACTCAAAATGGCCTTCGGGCGTATTAAATGCTGTTTTCCATTCATCGCCCCGTCTAATACGCACAAGATTATACCCACCACGAAGATCTATCTTGGTGAACCAACTAGCCCCCTTAATCCGAGCAAACAAATCAGACAGCAGCGGCAAGGGGTACTGAAATTTGACCGTAATTTTATTTAGAAGGCGGTAATCAATACAAGGTCTCAGTGAACCATCCTTCTTGGCCACAAAAAAGAACCCCGCTCCCAATGGCGACGACGACGGGCGAATATGACCCTTCTCCAAAGACTCCTTCACGTAACTCCGCATAGCGGCGTGCTCAGGTACAGATAAATTAAACAGTCGACCCTTAGGAAACTTACTACCAGGAATCAAATCGATAGCACAATCACAATCCCTATGCGGAGGTAGGGCATTGGACTTGGGCTCATCGAATACATCCCGGTAATCAGACAAGAACTCTGGGACCTCAGAAGGGGTGGATGATGAGATAGACAGAAATGGAACATCACCATGTACCCCCTGACAACCCCAGCTGGACACAGACATTGATTTCCAATCTAATACTGGGTTATGGACTTGTAGCCATGGCAACCCCAACACGACCACATCATGCAGATTATGCAACACCCGAAAGCGAATATCCTCCTGGTGCGCAGGAGCCATGCACATGGTCAGCTGGGTCCAATACTGAGGCTTATTCCTGGCCAAAGGCGTAGCATCAATTCCTTTCAATGGAATAGGACACTGCAAGGGCTCCAAGACAAATCCACAGCGCCTAGCATACTCCAAGTCCATCAAATTCAGGGCAGCGCCTGAATCCAGAAATGCCATGACAGAATAGGAAGACAAAGAGCAGATCAAAGTAACGGACAAAAGAAATTTCGAATGTACCGTACCAATGGTGGCAGACCTAGCGAACCGCTTAGTGCGCTTAGGACAATCGGAGATAGCATGAGTGGAATCACCACAGTAGAAACACAGCCCATTCTGACGTCTGTGTTCTTGCCTTTCAGCTCTGGTCAAAGTCCTATCGCACTGCATAGGCTCAGGTTTATGCTCAGATAATACCGCCAAATGGTGCACAGATTTACGCTCACGCAAGCGTCGACCGATCTGAATGGCCAAAGACATAGACTCATTCAGACCAGCAGGCATAGGAAATCCCACCATGACATCCTTAAGGGCTTCAGAGAGACCCTTTCTGAAAATAGCTGCCAGCGCACATTCATTCCATTGAGTGAGCACGGACCACTTTCTAAACTTCTGACAATAAATCTCTATCTCATCCTGACCCTGACACAGAGCCAGCAAATTTTTCTCTGCCTGATTCACTGAATTAGGTTCGTCGTACAGCAATCCAAGCGCCAGAAAAAACGCATCAATATTACATAATGCAGGATCTCCTGGCGCAAGGGAAAATGCCCAGTCTTGAGGGTTGCCACGTAATAAAGAAATAATGATCTTAACTTGTTGAACTGGGTCACCAGAGGAGCGGGGTTTCAAAGCCAGAAATAGTTTACAATTATTTTTAAAATTCAAAAACTTAGCTCTATCTCCAGAAAATAACTCAGGAATAGGAATTTTAGGTTCTATCATAGGATTCTGAACCACTAAATCTTGAATGTTCTGTACACTTATAGTGAGATTATCCATCAAAGAGAACAGACCCTGAATGTCCATGTCCACACCTGTGTTCTGAACCACCCTGATGTAAAGGGGAAAAGAAAGACAGAACACAGTGCAAAGAAAAAAAAATGGTCTCAGAACTTCTCTTTTCCCTCTATTGAGAAGCATTAGTACTTTGGGCCTCCAGTACTGTTATGAACAGGTAATTCAGAACCACAATGGACCTTGAAGTTCAGAGCACACAAAGTGACCTGACAGTTACCAAAAACATAGGACGACCTCTGAGACGTGGAAACTCTGCTGACCGCAATCCCTAATCCTATCACACCACACTAGAGGCAGCCGTGGATTGCGCCTAACGCTCCCTATGCAACTCGACACAGCCTGAGAAACTAGCTAGCCCTAAGAAAGAAAAATAAGCCTACCTTGCCTTAGAGAAATACCCCAAAGGAAAAGGCAGCCCCCCACATATAATGACTGTGAGTTGAGATGAAAATACAAACGCAGAGATGAAATAGATTTAAGCAAAGTGAGGCCCGACTTACTGAATAGACCGAGGATAGGAAAGATAGCTTTGCGGTCAACACAAAACCCTACAAACAACCACGCAGAGGGGGCAAAAAGACCCTCCGCACCGACTAACGGTACGGAGGTGCTCCCTCTGCGTCCCAGAGCTTCCAGCAAGCAAGAAAAACCAATAAAGCAAGCTGGACAGAAAAAACAGCAAACAAAATGACACAAGCAAAACTTAGCTTATGCAGGAAGACAGGCCACAGGAACGATCCAGGAGGAAGCAAGACCAATACTAGAACATTGACTGGAGGCCAGGATCAAAGCACTAGGTGGAGTTAAATAGAGCAGCACCTAACGACTTATCCTCATCACCTGAGGAAGGAAACTCAGAAGCCGCAGTACCACTCTCATCCACCAAAGGAAGCTCATAGACAGAACCAGCCGAAGTACCACTCACGACCACAGGAGGGAGCTTGGCCACAGAATTCACAACAGATCGCGCCAGGAGTAGGTGAGTATAATTAGACAGCCCCCACTCCCCCTCCCCTGCCGACCCTTGGGTATGACTCGAGTATAAGCCGAGAGGGGGACTTTCAGCCCAAAAAAGTGGGCTGAAAATCTCGGCTTATACTCGAGTATATACGGTATATATATATATATATATATATATATACATATATATATATGTACTAGCTATTGAACCCGTTCTACGCCCGGGTGGCGAGCATTTATATTGGTATATGGTCTCCATCCTGGTATGTGCTGCTCCATCCTGCGCCCCCATCCTGTCATGTGCTGCTCCCATCCTGCGCCCCCGTTCTGTCATGTGCTGCTCCCATCCTGCGTCCCCGTTCTGTCATGTGCTGCTCCCATCCTGCGCCTCCATTCTGTCATTTGCTGCTCCCATCCTGTCATTTGCTGCTCCCATCCTGCGCCCGTTCTGTCATTTGCTGCTCCCATCCTGCGTCCCCGTTCTGTCATTTGCTGCTGCCATCCTGCGCCCGTTCTGTCATGTGCTGCTGCCATCCTGCGCCCGTTCTGTCATGTGCTGCTGCCATCCTGCGCCCGTTCTGTCATGTGCTGCTGCCATCCTGCGCCCGTTCTGTCATGTGCTGCTGCTATCCTGCGCCCGTTCTGTCATGTGCTGCTGCCATCCTGCGCCCATTCTGTCATGTGCTGCTGCCATCCTGCGCCCGTTCTGTCATGTGCTGCTCCCATCCTGCGCCCGTTCTGTCATGTGCTGCTGCCATCCTGCGCCCGTTCTGTCATGTGCTGCTGCCATCCTGCGCCCGTTCTGTCATGTGCTGCTGCCATCCTTCGCCCGTTCTGTCATGTGCTGCTGCCATCCTGCGCCCGTTCTGTCATGTGCTGCTGCCATCCTGCGCCCGTTCTGTCATGTGCTGCTGCTATCCTGCGCCCGTTCTGTCATGTGCTGCTGCCATCCTGCGCCCATTCTGTCATGTGCTGCTGCCATCCTGCGCCCGTTCTGTCATGTGCTGCTCCCATCCTGCGCCCGTTCTGTCATGTGCTGCTGCCATCCTGCGCCCGTTCTGTCATGTGCTGCTGCCATCCTGCGCCCGTTCTGTCATGTGCTGCTGCCATCCTTCGCCCGTTCTGTCATGTGCTGCTGCCATCCTGCGCCCGTTCTGTCATGTGCTGCTGCCATCCTGCGCCCGTTCTGTCATGTGCTGCGGCCATCCTGCGCCCGTTCTGTCATGTGCTGCTGCCATCCTGCGCCCGTTCTGTCATGTGCTGCTGCCATCCTGCGCCCGTTCTGTCATGTGCTGCTGCCATCCTGCGCCCGTTCTGTCATGTGCTGCGGCTATCCTGCGCCCGTTCTGTCATGTGCTGCGGCCATCCTGCGCCCGTTCTGTCATGTGCTGCGGCCATCCTGCGCCCGTTCTGTCATGTGCTGCGGCCATCCTGCGCCCGTTGTCATGTGCTGCTGCCATCCTGCGCCACCATTGTATTATATGCCCCCCGCTCCAGTGTGTATGCCCCCGAATGCTGCTGCCATATAAAAAAAAAAAAAAATACCATACTCACCTATCGTCCGGCTCCACTGCAGGTATGTCTTCAAGAAAATGGCGCCGGAAAGCGGGGACTGCGCAGGCGCCGATTCCGGCAGCAGGAATCGGCGCCTGCGCAGTCCGCGCTTTCCGGCGCCATTTTCTTGAAGACACACCTGCAGTGGAGCCGGAGTGTGTCTTCAAGAAAATGGCGCCGGAAAGCGCGGACTGCGCAGGCGCCGATTCCGGCAGCAGGAATCGGCGCCTGCGCAGTCCGCGCTTTCTGGCGCCATTTTCTTGAAGACACACCTGCAGTGGAGCCGGAGTGTGTCTTCAAGAAAATGGCGCCGGAAAGCGCGGACTGCGCAGACGCCGATTCCGGCAGCAGGAATCGGCGCCTGCGCAGTCCGCGCCCTCCGGAGCCGGGAGCAGAGGAGCCGGGAGACGGAGCCGCAAGCAGCGCTGGAACCGGGAAAGGTGAGTATACTTACCCTCCCTCCTGGAGGTCCCTGACTCTCCGGTGGAGATGGCGGTATGCGTTCAGTGCTTACGCATACCGCGATCTCCCGGGAGCGTCGCTCTGTGAGGCCCAGACTGCGCCGGCGCTTGCGCTTGCGCAGTCTATAAAGGCTTCGGACAGAGTGACGCTCCCAGCGTTATATTATAGATATATATATTTGGATGGGTTGGTATTAACATCTGGCGATAATTTAATGTCAATAGCACCTGGTGACATGTTCAATACTTATTTCACCCACTGTATATATTGTGGGGTTTCAGCTCTCTGGTACCAATTTGGATATGCACAGGCACAGTGTTTTTATATCAAAACAGAATAAAGTTTATAGCTCTTCATAAACTTTACAGCTCCAAAGTGGAAACAGCCTGACTGCCGTGACCCAAAAACCTTTACTCCCATAAAGTGACGCCAAAACACATTCATTAAAACATAACTGCTTTATTTAGGAAAGATTTATTAAACAAAAACTTCCATCTTTTACTTGGCTTAAAATTATGGTCGCAGCTTAACACAGGCAATATTTGCCAACAAATCGGGTGTAGGGAGATTATCTGCCTTCCGGTCTCATGGTGCAGGTATCTTCACCACCAAAATCTCCACCCATTCCGCAGCTGCAACTTGAAAATCACGTAACAAAGGGAAGGGAGGGCGGGAACAGGTCCGGGTACTGAGGGGACCGGATGTCACGCCAGACACCTGACTAACCACATCCTGGGCATGACACGCCCCTTCAGGAGGCGTGGCCAACCCAAACCCTGGCAGTGTCACTGTATGGGAGACTGATGGCAGCCAGGGAGAGGGCCCAGCAGTCAGGGGACAGCGGCAATGCTGCCGTGTCCCTCAGACTGCCACGACCCAAAAACCTTTACTCCCATAAAGTAACGCCAAAACACATTCATTAAAACATGACTGCTTTATTTAGGAAAGATTTATTTAACAAAAACTTTCATCTTTTACTTGGCTTAAAATTATGGTTGCAGCTTAACACAGGCAATATTTGCCAACAAATCGGGTGTAAGGAGATTATCTGCCTTTCAGTCTCACGGTGCAGGTATCTTCACCACCAAAATCTCCACCCATTCCGCCATGGAGAAGCGCGGGAAACAAGCTACGACCCCCCCCAAAGAATGAAGCGCCTGAACCACCCCTTCACGAAGACCATTCAGAAAAATATCCAAACCAGCATCGTTGAGATGCACCCCATCTAGAAGAAGAAAATCCGTATTATCCCCCTCAAGACGATGGTGCCTCACCACCACACCGTTTTTAAATCTGATAAAATGAGATATTTGCTGGTTCAAAGTACGCCTCGATCTTTCCATGGCGTTCAGCTCTCTGGCGCCTCGCCATACCAGCCTAGGAAACACTTCTGACCAAACTATCCGCATTACAGAAAAGAAACCCGGAAATTTATCCAAGTCAGATCTCATAAGAGTTAATAGCTCGGCAAGAGGAGATGAAGCCAAGTCGTTTCCTCCGGCATGTATGACCACCACTGTTGGGGAAGACGTGACTCTCGCGATCCGAACTACCTCCGGAAGAGCCTGTGACCAGTTAAGAAGACCCCTCGTGCCGCGCCAAATAACGTCCATATCCGTGAAACCAAGTGACCGTCCTCCTGGACACAATTTGGCTCGCTGAGCTGCCCAATATATGTATGAATGTCCCACGAACCACACACTGGGCCGCATACCATCTGAAACAAATTAAAGTTGTTATTTAACAAACTCGAAGTGTAAGTCAGAAAACAAAACGGAAAACTTGTATAAAGGCATATTTCAAAAGCACAGCCCCGATTCACTCAGTATAAAAACTTTTTTTTTTAATTATATGTTCCTACAAGACTAATTCGAATGCATTCCAAAATCTGCTGCGGGTAGGCCCAGAAAAGACAAAATGCGCCTTAGTACAGCCAGAAACTGTCCCGACACCAGAGGGGAGCCATTCTCATGAATAAAAAATTGGACCCCTGTGCTTCTGACCTTCATATAACTGCTAATTAAGGCCAATGGGCAATTTTTTTCTTTTATGGCGAACAATGGGAACCACGTTCCCCTGCGCTCCTGATCATTTGGGATCTACACACTCTGATCCTCAAACCATTGTCGCAAATTACAACATCTTCGTGTCGCAGGCCACCTGCTTTGTTAGGAGCAGAGGGGAGAATCTCGCTAACGCACAACGCCCCGATAAAGGTCAAGCAAAAAGCCGCTGATATTAACGTGGCTTCATAATCAGATTCACAAAGGGTTCTTGTGGCCTTAATTAAACTGACCAGAAGCGGAAAGGAAATGGGCCTCCTATGGTCGCTACGTATATTTTCCCGTCGCCATCCCTTCAACAATTGACCGATCAAAAAATGTTTTGTGGAATCAGCCCAGCCCCGCAATTTGAAATGAAAAGCAAAACCCGATATGCGGTTTCGAGCCACCGCTCCCGACACTCCGTTAGCATGCATCTGAGCTAGGAACGCCATGGTAACCTGCAATCTCAAAGACTCCGAAGAACCTACCGGTTTATCTGCTGCTAAAATACACCACTCATCCTACGCCTTACCGTAGGCTCTCCAAGTGGACGGGGCTATTGATGACCGTATCAGGGGAATTAATTCTCCAGGACATCCAAAATCAAAGGGGGGCATCCCAGAACTTCCATTTGCTCCTGTAGCTGCATTCCAGGCTGCTCCTGCGAATCAGACCAATTTGTGACATCCATTAAACTGTCATTATCTCCAATCCCGACACTCGCTTTAACCCACACATTAAACTCCATAGTAACATATAGTAACATAGTTAGTAAGGCCGAAAAAAGACATTTGTCCATCCAGTTCAGCCTATATTCCATCATAATAAATACCCAGATCTACGTCCTTCTACAGAACCTAATAATTGTATGATACAATATTGTTCTGCTCCAGGAAGACATCCAGGCCTCTCTTGAACCCCTCGACTGAGTTCGCCATCACCACCTCCTCAGGCAAGCAATTCCAGATTCTCACTGCCCTAACAGTAAAGAATCCTCCAGACATCTTAAAACAATGAACCTGATAATCTTTATAACCAACGGGGAGGAAGAAGACAGGTAATTTATGGCATGTGCAGCGCTGTCAGTTTTGAGCTGCAACCGGATGCGTTTGTTGCTGAAAAACTGGCCTCAAATTTCCATGGCCACTGCTACAGGGAACAACTCGAGGAGAGTTGAGTCCCTGACCCATGCCTTGCTGAACCAAGATTCGGGCCATGTTTCGGCACACGTTTGACTGCCAAAACGAACACTGAAACCGTCGGGGCCCGCTGATCCGAAAAATAAATTCATACTACCACCGTCGCACTCCTCTTCTTGAAAACAGGTTCTTCCGTTGTAAGTATTTAAGAGGCGCTTCCATATTGTCAGGTCACTTCGCAGCTGTGCAGTGATCCTGATCCTGTGGTGAGGTTGTTTTACTCCTCTCGTAGCGAGTGTTAACCCAGGAGAAAAAATCTTGTCCATTGGCATAATCTTACAAGCGAAATTTAAAGAGCCCAGCAAAGATTGCAGTTGTACTAAGAAACCTTCCTGACCGACAGGCAGCCCTTAATTTGCTCTAACAACTTTACAATCTTCTCTCGTGGCAACCTGAATTCCATGGCAACCGAGTCAATTTCAATACCGAGTAAAGTAATTACTGGGATGGGACCAACCATCTTCTCGGGAGACAATGGAACACCGAAATGCGCCATGAACTCTTTGAATTGCTCAAGAGCCTGGGAACATATTTCTGAATTTGCCGGCCCTACTAACAAGAAATCATTGAGGAAATGTGTGATAGATGATAATCGCGTGATCTTCCGAGCAACTGATTCTAGAAATGTGCTAAACCTTTCAAAATAAAAACAGGAAATTGAGCATCCCATCGGGAGGCATGTGTCATAGTAATACCAACCCTCGAACATGGCACCTAATAAATGATAACAATTCGGGTGTACCGGTAACAGGCGAAAGGCGGATTCTATATCCGACTTGGCCATGAGGGCCCTGGTCCTGCTTTCCTGACCATCTCTACGGCCCTGTCAAAGGATATATATGTTACTGCGGTGTCATCACTCGGATTGCCATCATTCACTGATTTTCCTCTCGGGTAGGACAAATGGTGGATCAGCCGGTATTTCCCATGTTCCTTTTTGGGAACTATACCCAAAGGAGAAACCCGCATATTAAAAAAGGGGCAGACGTTGAAGGGGCCCCGGAAACGTCCCAAATTAATTTCCTTGTTTAGTTTCTCGTATATGATGCCGGGGGAATCCCTTGCTGATTTTAAATTGGGAGCTGACTGCGGTTCGTGCGAAAAAAACGAAGGGGATGAAGAAACCAAAAGTAAAACCAAAATGAAGTTGAGCTGTGGCAGATTTATTGGGGTATTTATCCAACCAAGGCCCCATGTTTTTTACGTTCACCGGTATCATGAGGCTTACTCATGACAGCTGTCTTGCCGCTATTTGTTTTCTGAGGGGTTCGTGTGCATTTTGCTGCAGGATGGGACCCTCCGCAAATAGAACACTCATGTTGGTATTTACACAGGCCATAGAATTTGCAATGACCTTCATTGAAAAGCCAGCATGAGCCTGGTCTCCGGATGACCACTGAACCTGCGTTCTTGACAGATCCAGCAGGCGTGCCAAGAAAGGACTTTGTATTTCTCTGTGCCATCATCAGGCGTAACCAGGAATCAGTGGCCTTAACCCCCCATCCTAACTGTGGGTTAACGGCCAGTCGATGACGAAAATCTTCATCGTATTTCCATCATGCTGATCCCCCGTGGGCCTTGTATGAGCTGTAAATGCTATCTAGATAAATAAATAACTCGGAACATCTCTCCGGGTGTTTTTCACCCATGACGCAACCTAAAACCGCAAAGGCTTGTAGCCAATTGTTGATGGTCTTGGCTACTTTGGGTTTCCTCTCGTAAGCTTTGTCACCAACTCGCCTTTCCTTGTCCACTGAATGCTGCTCAGTGGACACCAGAGACCATATATCAATAAACTCATTGGACCAAATGTGTTCCTTTATATTAGCATCTAGATGTGATCCTAAAAGTGGGACCCCACAAAAAAGGCCATCTTTGTAGATGTCCGGGCAGGGGGGGAGGAGGCTTGGACAGTACTGCAGGTTGTAGCAAGGTTCATAGCACTTTGCTGTTCCACGCAAAGCATGGCCATGTGACGCGAAGATTCCTGCCTACGTGACCGCCGACTGTGACGGCTAGATCTGGATCTGTGAGAACGACGCTTACTACTATAGCGCTCTCGATGCCTATTCCGACGTCTACGGTAATATTCTGAAGACAATGATGAGGAAAAACTGCGCGCGGAGCAGTTACCAGCACTCTGTACGCTAGTTAGAGCCGGGGTACCAGTACCCTGTGCAGGGGGACCAACACCAGTTGCCAACAATGATAATACCGCTGGGGCATTCTGATGTTCTCCTGTTATCATTTGCGATGGAGCTATTTGACCCCCAGGTATTTGTGAGGGAGGTGTACTAAATATAACTGGGTATAAGGCAAAAGGTGAATCCCCCCCTAACTCCTAGCTGGCTAGTGACATTTTGTTGCCCAGGTCTTGTAGGTGATAGTATCTGCTGTTGAGCTGCTGCTAACACCTCCCACCCTCTCCCTGTATTATTAATGACCTCACCAACTTGTTGTGGGATCGAGGGGTTAAGTCCCTGTGTATCCTCTACTACTCTATCTGATGCCCCAGCCTCCTGAAAGGATAAAGATGAGCCTTGTACCCCCCATATTAGCAGACGATATTTGGCCTGACCCAGGTAAGTTAAGAGTTATGTGCTGCCGCAAGCTCCCTCTGTTAGCGTCTGCCACCGTCGGGTGTATGATGTTGTCCGGCAGAACAAGGCTTCCCCCGTGCACCTGCCCGTCCCCCGTGGCCGAGACCCTCTGTTTGGCGCCTGTATATGAGGAAGCACACGCACTTGAACTGTGCACGCTCCTCTTTGAAGGTATTGGTGGGCTTTGACGCGCCGGCGGCCGGGTTGCTCTGCGAGGTCGTCGGCCGCCTGGTGGCATCGCCTGTGCCACAGCAGGGAAGGAGCCACTCCCAGCTAACAAAGCTGATAGCCAAGCGCTGCCTTCCCTGCTAATTCTATCCCTCACCGCATCCTGGAGCGGGTCCATGTTGCCGGCTACCCAACAGGTCCGGGTACTGAGGGGACCAGATGTCACGCCAGACACCTGACTAACCACGTCCTGGGCATGATACGCCCATTCAGGAGGCGTGGTCAACCCAAACTCTGGCAGCGTCACTGTATGGGAGACCGATGGCAGCCAGGGAGAGGGCCCAGCAGTCAGGGGACAGCGGCAACGCCGCCGTGTCCCTTATTTTTCAGCACACATGAATACACAAAAACAGTCCTCTTCTCTGCTTAAGGCAATAATAAATCAAAGTGGTCTCAACAACTTGGTGTCACAGGAACCTCTCATTCTATAACACAGAGTGTTCTCCAGCACTGTCTTTCTGTAGCCTCAGCACACTACACACTGCTAAGCTACCCCAGCTGCCTGTTATTGAGTCTGTAAGACCTGGACTGGAGTATCGGAGCAACCTTTCCCACCCAGGCTCTTTTGGTTGCTCATAAATCCTGGAGCCAAAACCATAAAAATTTTACTAGTACAAATTTCTTGGGACTTACATTATCTAGACTAGCATACCCTTGGTGACACATATTTGGCATCCCGGACCTACTTTCTGCTTTCTTACAATAAATATATATATATCATGTACTATTTATAGGGCCAACTCCAATGTTTCAATTTTTCATTTCAATCAGTTTCATGCTGCTCATTCCACAAGTAGCATGACTTCAACACTGGCTGGTTAATTTTCAACTTTGTATGTTTTACTTTGAAATGGTATTACCTTTCAGAGTAACATACTTTGAGAAGCTAGCCGTACTATGTGCTTCGGCTGTCTAGCCTGATGTGGGTCTCTGGCCGGTTTCTTTCTGCCCCGATCCATTTGACTGGCAGATCTCTCCCTATAACGCTAGACCTGCCAGTCAACTGAAGTGGGGTGGGAAGAATGCCACCTCAGAGTAGTCAGTCAAGACACATAGTCCCCAAGTTAGTCTGAAACCCCATAGCTTTTCAGAGTAAAACATGTATATCTCCAATTAAGATTAACCAGTCACTATTTGATTTATGCTTCCTATGGTTCAAACAGAATAAAGCTATTAAGAGTTACCCTTTATTTTATTACATTTTATTACATCCTGAGTCTCTGCCATGACTCTACAGCCCACCTAGCACCACCTTCTTATTCTAGACTGAGAGTTCACTAGCTAAGTAGTCAACCAGTGAGCTGTCAATCAAGCAGAAGAAATTGGTACTACAGGTAGATGGGGAATAAAACCAGGGCATCAGAGACTTGGAAACTGCTGTGATTGCGTTAAGAGCACTTCAGTCTCATTTACAAAAAGAATAACATTTTTTGGAAGGGAACAATGGATTGCTATAGATTGCCTTATGTTTCAAAGACCAAGATGCCCAAGTAAGCAGTTTCAGGGGATGGGTTGTGCTCATAGATTCTATTTAAAATTTAAATGCACAGTCTGTATAATAAAGAAGTTAAAAAAAGTATAAAACTTGTGTATCATGGGTAGATAGCGTACATTTATAAGAGAAGATAGCATCCTGCTAAAATCGCCAGAGTCAGAGGGGTGGAGTGCAATACTCTTAGTATGCACCAGTATACACCTGATTTCTGTTTGGAAGTGACGGTCAGCCTTTTGATATTTGTATATATAGGCTCTCTGAGAGAGCACTCCACCCCTCAGCCTCTGGTGGTTTTAATTACAGCAGGATCCTATCTTCCCATATAAATGTAGGCTATAAGCCCATGAGAGGAGTCCCAATAGGATAGGTCCTAGCAGAGAGAATCGCCTTACCATGGCTGCTGGGTACACATGAATTGGGCAGTTTATGTGCCAAGTATTCTCAATTGTTCCCTATTTTCTAGAGCAATAAGGCAATTCAAATTTCATATATTTAATTTTTGTTATAGCGCTACAGAGTGCTACTTTATTCCATCATAAATACTGGCTGCTGCATAAGCAGCAGAAGGACTAATTAAGAACTTATTAAAGAAAATATTTATGAACTATCACTAAAATAGGTCATCAATACAGTGGAGGTTCGACATCCAACACCAAAGCTGTTACTTGCTCTGTCAGTTATTAAATGTAAAGGCATGGAAGGGAACTACAAAGTGCAGCCTCATTCAATGTGTAACAGTTGCTACTGAGTACTGCAGATCAGCTTGTATTAAAAGCAATGCTGCTAAGCGCTGCAGAAATAGGAGCTGTTCTTCAGTAGTACACATCAATGTGTGCCACACACTAAATAAGGCTATTTTTTTTCCAAGTCCATTCCATGTGTTTATACCTGAAGGCCGCCAAAGCAAATAATAGCTGATCGATGGGTATACCAGGTGTCGGACCCCCACCAATCTCATATTGCTTGCCTATTCTCAGAATTTTATACTATCGCAATGAGAACCACAAGGGCGCTACTATTTAGTTACAAGTGCAGCAAAATAGAATGTAATTCATCCACCAAATGCAGCAGTAAAATATCAATATACGGAAGATTCTCTCTATGTGAAAAAGTGCCCTTCTCATCCTCTTCTCAGTGACGTCACCACAATTTTGACTAGCTGGTTCACTCTATGCGTGAGCCAGAAGTTTCTTTTACATCATAAGCCTCATTCTGAGGCTCCATGGACTTACATTATAAAATCAATTTTCGGGTCACACATAGCGCAGTGTGACCCAGAAAGTCAACAGGAGGGTGACGTCACTAAGAGTCAGAACAGAATGGCACTGGATCCTAGAGAGAGTGCCTATAGGTGAGTATATTAGTACACTCACTCTACACTACATTCACATATACACATTTAATAGAAAAAATATAGATGGATTACTTCTTTAATTTTGCAGATTTGCAATTTACATAGTTACATAGTTATTAAGGTTGAAGGAAGACTTTAAGTCCATCTAGTTCAACCCATAGCCTAACCTAACATGCCCTAACATGTTGATCCAGAGGAAGGCAAAAAAAACCCATGTGGCAAAGAGTAAGCTCCACTTTGGGGAAAAAAATTCCTTCCCGACTCCACATACGGCAATCGGACTAGTTCCCTGGATCAACGCCCTATCAAGGAATCTAGTGTATATATCCTGTAACATTATACTTTTCCAGAAAGGTATCCAGTCCCCTCTTAAATTTAAGTAACGAATCACTCATTACAACATCATACGGCAGAGAGTTCCATAGTCCCACTGCTCTTACAGAAAAGAATCCGCATCTGTTATTATGCTTAAACCTTTTTTCCTCCAGACGTAGAGGATGCCCCCTTGTCCCTGTCTCAGGTCTATGATTAAAAAGATCATCAGAAAGGTCTTTGTACTGTCCCCTCATATATTTATACATTAAAATAAGATCACCCCTTAGTCTTCGTTTTTCCAAACTAAATAGCCCCAAGTGTAATAACCTATCTTGGTATTGCAGACCCCCCAGTCCTCTAATAACCTTGGTCGCTCTTCTCTGCACCCGCTCTAGTTCAGCTATGTCTTTCTTATACACCGGAGACCAGAACTGTGCACAGTATTCTAAGTGTGGTCGAACTAGTGACTTGTATAGAGGTAAAATTATGTTCTCCTCATGAGCATCTATGCCTCTTTTAATGCATCCCTAATTTGAATGCCTGGCGCCATTTCACACACTGCTGAAGAGTCAGAGTGAGTTAATGATGTCAGGAGCAGCCAGGTGGACTTTTCCATTATGCAATCACATCAAATGGTCTAGTGCAGCTATTAAGAAGGTACTATTACATCCAGTATAAAAGATGGGGACTGACCATAGTCATTTTATCATTTTACAGTGTAGGGATATTAGAGATCAAAGTGCGCAACTCATTCCCCATAGGAACAGAAAAAGGTCAAAATTGGGTTGTGCAGTCTGCTGCACTAGTGTAAATGGAAGTGGTAGTTAGTCTATAAACAAGACTCCAAAAATTCAAGAGAGATAGGGAAGTGTCCTACTTACATAGTTATGTGACTGTGAATTCATTCATATGCGATATAGTGCAGTAACAATAGAGCAGTCCCTTACAGGAGTTGTCTGGTTGTTTGATAAAAGTCTGCAGTTACTTTATGTGACTGCAGACTTCTGAATCCATAAAGTACACAATACCACATGCTGTTGAGATTTTCTAGTACTGCTGGCTACACCGGGTGGTTACATGACTACAAATATGCAATTGAGCAAGGCTAAGCATGTCTAGTCAGAATGTGGGTGGAAGTATGAAAATCGCATACTTGCAGTAATGTGACCCCCACTTGAGCGAGGCAAAGCACATCTATTTCGAATGTGACTAGATGCTCACGTGACCATTCGTTCTTGGTAGTTATAATGGAAAATCTAATAGTGTGTCACAGATTTTTTGGAACACCGTAAGTGCAATTTTCTTTCACAAAATTATCATATTTGAAAATTGTTAATAATTTCTGCACAAGGTGAATTGGCACATTACTTGGATAATATGTGTTCCCTGCTCTCTAAAGCTTTTGCACAGTGGACAGCTGCCAACCTCAGGTCTGACAACCAGGATACCAGTGTCTGATCCCTGTAGAGTCAACATTGCATTATGTGTACCAGCGCTACAATACATAGCAAAGGCAACAACAGCGATTACACTACATATGACAGACATTTTATCTATTGGTGCACCAATCTGATGAACATAAGCAAACAGTTAGGTTCACTTAGGTTCCGATCCAGTGAAATTCTAGCTCAGTAGACTGACAAGTGGAAAGAAATGACAATTTCCTATATATGTCGCGTTGGTAGATACGGACCCACTGCGCCACGGACCTGGCTTACTCTGGTAGGGCATACCTAAGCGGCTACCTCATCTTCACTAGTGCCTCTGATAGTGATGTTAAGCTTGACCTGCAGGTAGCTGCCATGTACCACTCCAGGGCAGTCTTTGTTACTGCTGCAGCTTACCCCAAGGGTCAGGGATGCAGGTACGGACTTGGGGTAGCAGGCAGGACAGGACCAGGGTCACTGGCAGAAAGGATACCAATGTGGATTCAAACAGGATGCGTTTAGGAGCCGGTTTCAGTTTGCGACAGAACTGCTTGTTTACACAGGGGGTTAAAGGATCACAAGACAAACTCTGGCACAGGTTCACAGGATGAGAACCGGAACACAGGATAGACTCTGGTGCCGGGTCGCAGAACACAAGACAAGACAGACTCTAGTACAGGGTCACAGGATGGGTTAAGTAACAGAGATCTAACAATGGAGTAGTGGGCTAAGACACACTAGATATTAAAGTTTCACAGGCACCTTCTTACCGGGGAGGGTGCCTTAAATAACTAATGCCTAACAGCTGTAGGCTGATTTCCAGAGTGCGCATGCTACCCCTTTAAGGAGTGGGGAGCGCATGCCATAAACGCGTTGCTGGGAGACTGAGTCCTGGAACCTGGAGACCGGGACAGAAGCTGGAGCAGGTCGGTGTCCGTGCTGGTAGGAGAGAGAGGAACCATGCAGGGACACAAGATACAATGGATATACTATCCTGTCCAGCCTACAATGAGTGTAATGTCAGAGAAGAGATTCAGTCAGTGGCTTTATTACACCCAAGTGGACTAGGTTATCCTCTGCCAGGATATTAAATTACACATTTGTTAAAATTAATTAGGAAAAAGAAGGTTTGATGCTCCAGCTTCTTGTAAAAAAAAATTCAAAATGTATTATTTATTTATTAAAACATGCAAACTGCTCTTGGACCGCACTATAGTGAACAAGAGAATAAAGCGATGCATTTCGATCGCTGCAGTTCTTATTGGAGCGTCAAACTCTGATAGCGGCATTTAAATGGCGTTTCCGGCAATCGCGGCAGAAATACGCACACCGGTCACGTGATCGTGGGTCACCGGTGTGTTGGCATGACAACCCAAGGTCTCCTGGAGACCTCTATGGTTGTCAGTGCCGGATTGCCCAGTGGTTGGCGCTCATAGCAACTCAGCAATTCTACTACATAGAGGTGATCTGACCATTGCCTCTATGTAGCAGAGCCGATCGAGTTGTGCCAGCTTCTGGTCTCCTATGGAGACTATTGAAGCATGCCAAAAGTAAAAAAGAATATTTTTAAAAATATAACAAAATTAAAAAAATATAAAAGTTCAAATCATCCCCCTTTAGCCCCATTCAAAATAAAACAATAAAAATAAAATCAAATCTACACATAATTGGTATCACCACATTCAGAATTGCCCTATCTATCAATGAAAGAAAGGATTAACCTGGTTGCTAAATGGCACAGAGAGAAAAAAATTATGTTTTTTGGTCGCCACAACATTGCATTAAAATGCAATAACGAGCGATGAAAAGATCGTATCTGCACTAAAATGATATCATTAAAAACATCAGATCGGCGCACAAAAAATAAGCGCTCACCCAACCCGAGATCACGAAAACTGGAGACGCTACCGGTAACAGAAAATGACGCTATTTTTTTTTTTAAACAAAATTTTGAATTTTTTTCACCACTTAGATAAAAAAGAACCTAGACATGTTTGGTGTCTATGAACTTGACCTTGAGAATCATAATAGCAAGTCAGTTTTAGTGTTTAGTGAACCTAGTAAAAAAGCCAAACAAAAAACTAGTGCGGGACTGCACTTTTTTACAATTTCACCGCACTTGGTATTTTTTTCCCGATTTCTAGTACATGACATAGTAAAACCAATGGTGTTAATCAAAGTACTCGTCTCGCAAAAAACAAGCCGTCACATGGCCATAGTGACGGAAAAATAAAAAAGTTATGGCTCTGGAAAGAAGGGGCCTGAAAAACAAAAAAAGCTCCAGGGTGAAGGGGTTAAGGGAAGGAGAGAAAATGGTAGTCTGTTCACCTTCCAGGGAGTTTAACCCCTTCATGACCCAGCCTATTTTGACCTTAATGACCTGTCCATTTTTCTGCAATTCTGACCAGTGTCCCTTTATGAGGTAATAACTCAGGAACGCTTCAACGGATCCTAGCAGTTCTGATATTGTTTTTTCGTGACATATTGGGCTTCATGTTAGTGGTAAATTTAGGTCGATAATTTTTGCGTTTATTTGTGAAAAAAATGGAAATTTGGCAAAAATTTAGAACATTTTGCAATTTTCAAATTTTGAATTTTTATTCTGTTAAACGAGAGAGTTATGTGACACAAAATAGTTAATAAATAACATTTCCCACATGTCTACTTTACATCAGCACAATTTTGGAAACAAAATTTTTTTTGCTAGGAAGTTATAAAGGTTAAAATTTGACCAGCGATTTCTCATTTTTACAACGAAATTTACAAAACCATTTTTTTAGGCACCACCTCACATTTGAAGTCAGTTTGAGGGGTCTATATGGCTGAAAATACCCAAACATGAGACCAATCCAAAAACTGCACCCCTCAAGGTGCTCAAAACCACATTCAAAAAGTTTATTAAACCTTCAGGTGCTTCACAGCAGCAGAAGCAACATGGAAGGAAAAAATGAACATTTAACTTTTTAGTCACAAAAATGATCTTTTAGCAACAATTTTTTTATTTTCCCAAGGGTAAAAACAGAAACTGGACCCCAAAAGTTATTGTACAATTTGTCCTGAGTACGCCAATACCCTATATTTGGGGGGAACCACTGTTTGGGCGCACAAAAGGACTCGGAAGGGAAGGAGCGCCATTTGACTTTTTCAATGAAAAATTAGCTCCAATCGTTAGCGGACACCATGTCGCGTTTGGAGAGCCCCTGTGTACCTAAAGATTGGAGGTCCCCTACAAGTGACCCCATTTTCGAAAATAGACCTCCCAAGGAACTTATCTAGATGCATAATGAGCACTTTGAAACCCCAGGTGCTTCACAAATTGATCCGTAAAAATGAAAAAGTACTTTTTTTTCCACAAAAAAATTTCTTTTAGACTCAATTTGTTCATTTCCACATGGGCAGCAGGATAAAATGGATCCTAAAATGTATTGGGCAATTTCTCCTGAGTACACTGATGGTGCCGCATGCGTCGTTTTGACGATGCGGAAAAAAAAAATGCTACATGGCTGCGTCTCCACTGGTCGCCGCATCGTCAAAACGACGCATGCGGCACCATCCGCATACAGCCGCACGACCTGCATACCTAATGTTAAATATAGGTACGCAAGCCGCATGCGGGCCGCATGCAGATGTAGGCGGAGCTAGCAGCGGAGGTGCGGCCGAGGGCGGGGCTTCACTGAGGAAGTCCGCAGCCCGCCGCACATCAGGGAAACGCTAGTGTGAAACTAGCCTAAGCAAGCAATTTTTTATTTTCACAAGGGTAACAGGAGAAATTGGACCCCAATAGTTGCTGCCCAGTTTGTCCTGAGTATGCTGGTTCCCCAAATGGGGGGGTAAACCACTGTTAGGGCGCACGTCAGGGCTCGGAAGGGAGGGAGCACCATTTGACTTTTTGAACGCAAGATTGGCTGGAATCAATGGTGGCGCCATGTTGCGTTTGGAGACCCCTGATGTGTGTAAACAGTGGAAACCCCTCAATTCCAACTCCAAAACTAACCCCAACACCCCCCTAACCCTAATCCCAACGCTAGCCATAACCCTAATCACAACCCTAACCCCAACACACCCCTAACCACAACCCTAACCCCAACACACCCCTAACCCTAATCCCAACCCTAACCCTAATCCCAACCCTAACCACAACTTTAACCCCAACAGACCCCTAACCCTAACCATAACCCTAACCACAAGCCTAATCTTAACCCTATTTCCAACCCTAGCCCTAATTCCAACCCTAACTCTAATTTCAACCCTAACCCTAAGGCTATGTGCCCACGTTGTGGATTTGTGTGAGATTTTTCCGCACCATTTTTGAAAAATCCGCAGGTAAAAGGCACTGCGTTTTACCTGCGGATTTACTGCGGATTTCCAGTGTTTTTTGTGCGGATTTCACCTGCGGATTCCTATTGAGGAATAGGTGTAGAACGCTGCAGAATCCGCACTAATTGACATGCTGCGGAAATACAATGCAGCGTTTCCGCGCGGTATTTTCCGCACCATGGGCACAGCGGATTTGGTTTTCCATAGGTTTACATGGTACTGTAAATCTGATGGAACACTGCTACGAATCCGCAGCGGCCAATCCGCTGCGGATCCGCAGCCAAATCTGCACCATGTGCACATAGCCTAATTCTAACCCTAACCCTAGTTCTAACCCTAACCCTAGCCCTAATCCTAGCCCTAACCCTAGTTTTAACCCTAACCCTAGTTCTAACCCTAACCCTAGTGGAAAAATAAAAGTAAATATATTTTCTTTATTTTATTATTGTCCCTACCTATGGGGGTGATAAAGGGGGTTCATTTACTTTTTTTATTTTGATCACTCTGATAGGTTTTATCACAGTGATCAAAATGTAACTGGAACGAATCTGCCTACCGGCAGATTCGGCGGGCGCACCGCGCATGCGCCCACCATTTTGGAAGATGGCGGCACCTGTTATGATCAGGTGGCCTTGGAGCAGCATGAAATGACCTTCGCTGGAGCAGTGGTAACTTTTCTGACCGCAAACCCTGATCCTATCACCGCAACTAAAAGTAGCCGTGGGGTGTGCCTAACCAGACCTAGACACCTCGACACAGCCGGAGAACTAAATATCCCTAAAGATGGAAATAGGAAAAGTCTCTTGCCTCAGAGTAGACCCCCAAAGGATAGGTAGCCCCCCACAAATAATGACTGTGAGTAGGAGAGGAAAAGACACATGCAGACAGAAAACAGGGATAAGCAAAGGAGGCCACTTCTACCTAGATAGGAAAGGATAGTACAGGATACTATGCGGTCAGCATAAAACACTACAAAATATCCACAGCAGAAAAATACAAAAAACTCCACCACCTAACTAAAGATGTGGAGAGTATATCTGCGACTCCAGAGAATCCAACTAGACTGAGAAAAACATCAGGCACAGTCTAGCAGGAACAAAATAGAAACAAGATCAGCACAGAAAATAAACACACAGCCGTGTGTCTAAAAAAAATGAAGCAAACACTTATCTTTGCTGAATTGGCAGCAAGCAGGAGAGGCCAGGCAGAGGACCAACACTTCCAAAGGAACATTGACTACTGGCAAGGACTAATGAGTCCTGCACAGCTAAATACCCCAGTCAGAATTGCAATTAGCAGAAACACCTGTCCAAGACTGCTGCTCAGGAATAACAGCATTACCATCAACAACCACCGAAGGGAGCCCAAGAGCAGAATTCACAACAGGCGCCCATGGAGAAGACGGACGGACACCGGGAGGCTCGGTAAGTATGAGGGAGGAGATCGATGCCCGGGGGGATCGGAGCCTGGGGGTGGGATCGGAGCATGGGGGGAGTGGACAGGAGGACAGGGGAGTGGACAGGATGATGGAGGAGAGCGCAGCACAGAACGGAGGACTGGGGAGGAGATCGGTGGCGTGGGGGGGACAGATCAGGGTTTCCAGCCATGGCCAATGGTATTGCAGCATCGGCCATGGCTGGATTGTAATATTTCACCAGTTTTCATAGGTGAAATATTACAAATCACTTTCAACGGCCAATCAGAGCGATCGTAGCCACAGGCTGAAGTACCACTCCCCCTGTCCCTGCAGATTGGGTGAAATTGGAGTTAACCCTTTCACCCGATCTGCAGGGACGCGATCCCTCCATGACAGCCCATAGGCGTCACAGGTCAGATTGGCACCGACTTTCATGATGCCTACGTGGCGTCACAGGTCGGGAAGGGGTTAATTCAGTGCGTAAACCATAAGTACTCACATAGAAAACTTGGTAGACCTTGCTTAGTCAGGCTGTGGGGCAAGGAGTGTAGAAACACACCAGGTTAGAAATGGATGAATGGTCCATAAGGACTGGGCCACAGCACTAATAAAAAAGCTTGTGGATCCTTAAAGGTGTTGTCCACGACTAGGACAACCCCTTCTTAATTTAAATGTTTGGCCTCGATAAAATTAAAACACTAATACTCACCTCCCATGCCGCCACTGTTCCAGCGTTGTCAGCACTCGTGATCCCAGTGCTTTCGTGCGGTTGTTAGCCCGGTGCCCAATCAGTGCAAACATCACTGTCCCCACCTTCAAACAAATTAAAGGGAGCCTGTCACCCCCAAAATGGAAGATGAGCTAAGCCCACCAGCATCAGGGGCTTATCTACAGCATTCTGTAATGCTGTAGATAAGCCCCCGATGTATCCTGAAAGATGAGAAAAAGAGGTTAGATTATACTAACCTGGGTGGGCGGTCCGATTTGATAGGCGTCGCTTTCCGGAGCCTCCCATCTTCATAGGATGACGTCCTCTTCTTGTCTTCATGCTCCAGCGCAGGCGTACTTTTTCTGCCCTCTTGTGGGAAGAACAAAGTACTGGCTTCTCTGATTTTTCCCGGCGCCTGCGCACTGCAGTACTTTGCTTTGCCCTCAACAGGGCAGACAAAGTACACCTGCGCCGGAGCCGCAGTGTGAATACAAGAAGAGGACGTCATCGTAAAAAGATGGGAGGCCCGGACCGCGACACCCATCGGACTGGACAGCAGCGGGACCGCCCCTAGGTGAGTATAATATAACCTCTTTTTCTCATCTTTCAGGATACATCAGGGGCTTATCTACAGCATTCCAGAATGCTGTAGATAAGCCCCTGATGCTGGTGGGCTTAGCTCATGTTCGATTTTGGGGGTGACAGGTTCCCTTTAAACATGAAGAGGAAGTCCAGGCTGCAGCTGATCTGACTTCCTCTTCATGTTGAATTTGTAGTTTATTCAAATAGGCATCTCTACACTGCACGATAGCCTATTTTATAGTCCTGTGGCTATTTTAAATTCTTATATGAAAGAGAATTCTGTAATAAAACACTATAACATGAAATTTTCATGGAATGAACACTAAGAAAGTTAGCAGAAATAGTTTTGTATGTACTTTATCATACATAGAAGATAGGAGGTGTGCACTTTAAGGGTGTGTTTACACGGGCTGAACTGGGGCCGTGAGCAGCCAATAAGTAACATTGAAGCTGATCAACAGTGTTTTAATAGCCTATTTAAATAGGCTGATTGTACTTCCAAAGCACATAGAATGGTCAACAATATGATCATTCTGGGTGCATAAACTGTTATTGTCATCAACAGCACAGGATGATGTGGTTCCAAAACCAATGATTTTAAACAAGTTATAAAAAATCTAATGCTTATACATAGGATAACTGGTAGCCTGCTTACATTTGCCGAATATCAGTAAACATGTACGGTACTTGTTTCCGATATTCGAAAAGTATAAATGTACCACAACAGTTACTCTAAAAAGTTACTTCTTGAAAATAGATGTAACTCCAGTTTCTCATAACCAATCATCAGCTTGAAAAATGAAATCAGTAGAAAATAGATGTACAGTGAGGAAAAGATTTACAGTTGCCTGAAAAAGTGTTTGCCCCCTTTCTGATTTCATATTATTTTGCATGTTTGTCACACTTAAATGTTTCAGATCACCAAACAAATTTAAATATTAGACAAAGATAACACAAGTAAACACAAAATGCAGTTTTTAAATGAAGGTCTTTATTAGTAAGGGGAAAAGAAATCCAAACCTACAGGGCGCTGGGTAAAAAGGTGATGAGACCTACCGTATATATTCGAGTATAAGCCGAGATTTTCAGCCCAAAATTTTGGGCTGAAAGTGCCCCTCTCGGCTTATACTCTAGTCAAGGTGGGTGGCAGGGTCGGCGGGTGAGGGGGTGAGGGCGCTGAGGCATACTTACCTAGTCCCAGCGATCCTCGCGCTGTCCCTGCCGTCCCACGGTCTTCTGTGCTGCAGCTTCTTCCCCTCTTCAGCAGTCACGTGGGACCGCTCATTACAGAAATGAATAAGCGGCTCCACCTCCCATAGGGGTGGAGCCGCCTATTCATTCCTCTAATCAGCGGTGCCGGTGACCGCTGATAGAGAAAGAAGCTGCGGCACCGAAGACCAGGCAGAGGGACAGCGCGAGGATCGCCAGGACTAGGTAAATATAGCATATTCACCTGTCCGCGTTCCAGCCGCCGAGCGTCGCTCCATCTTCCCGGCCGGCGCCTCCATCTTCCCGGCGTCTGCGCTCTGACTGTTCAGGCAGAGGGCGCGATGACGCATATAGTGTGCGCGGCGCCCTCTGCCTGATCAGTCAGAGCAGAGACGCCGGGAAGATGGAGGCGCCGGCCGGGAAGATGGAGGCGCCGGAACGAGACGCCGGGAGCTGCAATCAAGGGAGGTGAGTATGTGTTTTTTTTTTTTTATTGCAGCAGCAGCAGCGGCGGCGGCAGAGATTTATGTGGAGCATCTATGGGGCACAGTGAACGGTGCAGAGCACCGTATATGGCACATCTATGGGGCACAGTGAACGGTGCAGAGCACCGTATATGGCACATCTATGGGGCACAGTGAACGGTGCAGAGCACCGTATATGGCACATCTATGGGGCACAGTGAACGGTGCAGAGCACCGTATATGGCACATCTATGGGCACAGTGAACGGTGCAGGGCACCGTATATGGCACATCTATGGGGCACAGTGAACGGTGCAGGGCACCGTATATGGCACATCTATGGGGCACAGTGAACGGTGCAGAGCACCGTATATGGCACATCTATGGGGCACAGTGAACGGTGCAGAGCACCGTATATGGCACATCTATGGGGCACAGTGAACGGTGCAGAGCACCGTATATGGCACATCTATGGGGCACAGTGAACGGTGCAGAGCACCGTATATGGCACATCTATGGGGCACAGTGAACGGTGCAGGGCACCGTATATGGCACATCTATGGGGCACAGTGAACGGTGCAGAGCACCGTATATGGCACATCTATGGGGCACAGTGAACGGTGCAGAGCACCGTATATGGCACATCTATGGGGCACAGTGAACGGTGCAGAGTACCGTATATGGCACAGCTATGGGGAAATATGAACGGTGCAGAGCACCGTATATGGCACAGCTATGGGGAAATAATGATCTATTTTTATTTTTGAAATTCACCGGTAAATGCTGCATTTCCACCCTAGGCTTATACTCGAGTCAATAAGTTTTCCCAGTTTTTTGTGGCAAAATTAGGGGGGTCGGCTTATACTCGGGTCGGCTTATACTCGAGTATATACGGTAATTTGTTTTTTTCTTAAGTCATTCAGAGGTGGATTGCTGCTGTGTTTTGGATCTTTATCCTGCTGCATAACTCACGTGTGTTTCTGCTTCAGATCACAAACAGATAGCCGGACATTCTCCTTCAGGATTTTTGGTAGACAGCAGAATTCATGGTTCCGTAAGCAGCAAAACAGCCCCAGACCATCACACTACCACCACCATATTTTACTGCTGGTATGATGTTCTTTTCTAAAATCCTGTGTTATTTCTACTCCAGATGTAATGGGACATACATCTTCCAAAAAGATCAACTTTTCTCTCGTCAGGTCACAGAGTATTCTCCCAAAATTCTTGTGGATCATCAAGATGTTTTCTGGCAAAATTGAGAGGAGCCTTTATGCTCTTATTGCTTAGCAGTGGTTTTCTTCTTGGAACTCTGCCATGCAAGCAATTTTTGCCCAATCTCTTTCTTATGGTGGGGTCATGAACACTGACCTTAACTGAGGCATGAGAGTCTTGCAGTTCTTTGGATGTTGTTGTGGGGTATTTTATGACCTCTTGGATGACTCGTTGCTGCATTCTTAGGGTAATTTTACTCATCCGGCCACTCAATGTTTTCGACAATTTGTGCATAAAGGCTCTCACTGTGGATTGCTGGAGTCCCAAAGCTTGAGAAATGGCTTTATAACCTTTTCAAGACTGGTAGATCTCAATTACTTTGTCGTTATTTCCAGAATTTCTTTGGATCATGGCATAATGTTTAGCTTTTCAAGAACTTTTGGTCTATTCACTTTGTCAGGCAGGTCCTATTTAAGTGATTTCTTGATTGATAACAAAGACTCCTTGGACCAGCGGCGGATACCGCGTCCGTTACAGTCTCAGCCACCTGTGCCGGTTTAGGCTTCCTTGTTCACCTACTGCAGCAAGCAGGGTTCCCTCCTATCTTTTACCCTAGTGACCCACTACAACTTGTGATTGATGAGAGGTACATTGATGAAGGTCTATATTTGACCGAAACGTCTGTATGTGCTCTCCATATTAAAATTTTCACTGCATTCCACTGTGTGCCAAGTCTATCTTCTACACTAGATGTTTCCTGTAGTTCTTGACCAAGTTTGCACACATTGCAGCAGGGATTTTGGCATACTCCCACATAGAGATCTTCTCCAGATGTTTCAGATTTTGAGGCTGTTGCTGGGTAACATTGAGTTTCAGCTCCCTTCAAAGATTTTCTATTGGCTTCAGGTCTGGAGACTGACTAGGCCACACGAGAACCTTGAGATGCTTCTTACAGAGCCACTCCTTAGTTGCCCTGGAAGACACATCCACAACTCATCTTCAGTGCTCTTACTGAGGTAAGAAGGTTGCTGGCCAAAATCTCGGGACACCTGACCCCATCCATTCTCCCTTCAATACGGTGCAGTCGTGCCGTCCCCTTTGCAGAAAAGCACCCCCATAGTATGATGTTTCCCCCACAATGCTTAACGGTTGGGACGGTGTCCTTGGGGCTGTACTCATCCTTCTTCTTCCACTAAACACGACGGGTGGAGTTGATACCAAAAAGTTCTATTTTGGCCTCATCTGACCAAATGACCTTCTCCTATGACTCTTCTGAATCATTCAGATAGTCATTGGCAAACAAGTACTGGCGTGAGCAGGGGGACATTGCATGCCCTGCAGGATTTTAATCCTTGACGACATAGTGTGTTACTAACGGCAATGTTTGATACTGTGGTTCCTGCTCTCTTCAGGTCATTGACCAGGTTCTCCCAGGTAGTTCTGGGCTGATTCCTGACCTTTCTCAGAATCACCCTTACCCCACGAGGCAAGATCTTGCATGGGGCCCCAGACTGAGGAAGATTGAAAGTCATCTTGTGTTTCTTCCATTTTCTAATAATTGTACCAACAGTTGTTGCCTTGTCACCAAGCTGCTTGCCTATTATCCTGTAGCCCAATCCAGCCTTGTGCAAGTCAACAATTTTGTTCCTGGTATCCTTATACAGCTCTTTTGTCTTGGCCATGGTGGAGAGTCTGGTGTGTGATTGAGTGTGTGGATAGGTGTCTTTTATACAGGTAATGAGTTCAAACAGGTGCAATTAATACAGATAATGAGTGCAGAGCAGGAAGGCTTCTTAAAGAAAAACATGTCTGTGAGAGCCAGAATTCTTGCTAGTTGGTAGGTGGTCAAATACTTATTTCATATAATAAAATGCAATTTTTTGTTTAAAAATCATACAATATGATTTTTGGGTTTTTATTTTTAGATTCTGTCTTTCACAGGTGAAGTGTACCTACAATAAAAATTACAGACCTCTCCATCAGTTAGAGATCAGTTAAGGTGATCAATGAGTGGAACAGGCTGCCACAAGAAGTGGTGAGTTCTCCTTCAATGGAAGTCTTCAAACAGAGGCAGGACAGACATATGTCTGGGATGATTTAGTGAATCCTGCTTTGAGCAGGGGGTTGGACCAGATGACCCAGGGGGTCCCTTCCACCTCTACCATTCTATGATTCTATGATTCTATGATTCTTTGCAGGTGGGACAACTTGCTAAATCTGCAGTATATGAAACGCTTATTTCCCCAACTGTATCTAGTTCTGGAAATGTACAGACATGTGCCCTGACAGAGTCAGAGACCACTTACACAATAATAAAGATCTTTCACTTTCACGTAACATTTTACTTCTGGCTTTCTAATTTGCATGTTAGATAACTTGTTTGACAGTAAAAGGAGCTACAATTTTCTTTTTGAAGCACACATTTACCATAAGTGCTTTGCTTGACTCTGGAAGTCCAGTTCACACGATAAACTGAAAGTATAGCAGACATGAAACAAGTACAGAAATTTGACACAGGCTACTACCATCTGTCTACTGGATCAAAGGAAGGCTGTAATGTTTTATCAGAGCACAATTGTCAGTGGGTCCCCACATTTTCCCCTGTAACTGTACAGGTTTCAGAAAAGTTTTTATTGGCATTCCTGCTAACACGGGCTTATATGATTATATACTGCAAGCAGCATAAATGAGTACACCTCCTTTGAAAAGTAAGATTTTAATCAATATCTCACTGAAAACAAGAACAATTTCCAAAATTTCATGACAGCATGGCAAACACTGCTTCTGATCGGTGGTAAAACCATTGACAGCATGAGCCCACATCTGTAATCCGAGGTGAAAAATTTACCTCCAGTCACTTGCGTTGGCTGATGGGACTACTGCTACCATTAGCCTATGCCTGCTGCCACTAAGAACAGCGAGACCAGGAGTTGGCTCATGGGAGTATTCATCAGCCGGTGTCTGCGCTCTATATAAAAAAAATAAACAAAAAAAAGTGTGGGTTCCCCTATATTTTTGATAACCAGCCAGACAAAACTGGCAGCTAGTGGCTGCAACCCTCAGCTGTCAGTGTTAGCAAGGATGGTTATCAAGAATAGAGGGGTCTCCACTCTGATCATTTAAATAATTTAAATAAATTATTTAAAAAAACGGTGTGAGGTCTCCCACTTTTTTGACAACTAACCAAGCTAAAGCAGACAGCTGGGGGTTGGTATTCTCAGGCTGGTAAGGGGTCATGGATATTGACCCCCAGCCTAAAAATAGCAGCCCGCAGCTACCGAGAAAAGGCACATCTATTAGATGTGCCAATTCTGGTGCTTTACCCAGCTCTTCCTACTTGACCTGTAGCAGTGGCAAGTGGGGTTCATATTTGTGGGGTTGATGTTACCCTTGTTTTGTCCGATGACATCAAGCCCACGGACTAGTGATTGAGAGGTGTCTATAAGACATTTGTCCATTAATAATCCTATCTTTATATGGTAGATAAACACACAGCATGTATAAAGTCTTTTATTTGAAACAAAAACAGAGCACACTTTTCCATTTTTATTTAAAGGGAACCTGTCTGTCCCCCCCCCCCCCCCAGGGCCTATTAAAGTAAAAGAGCCACCTTCAACAGCACTAAGGCTGCATTCTGTGAAGGTGGCTCTTATGTTTATTATACCTAGGAACGCTGAAATAATGAGTTTTATAAATTTCCTGCCATACCTCTATTGAGTCAGGGAGGTATGTTTTCTCGCCCTGACTCAACCACCTCGCAGCCGTCCATCATCCCCCTCTGGCCTCTGGGCACCGCTTCCCCTCTTTCTCATGACGTCAATGGAACCTGCGCTCTGCAATGCTCAGGTCATGTAAGGATATTGCGCCTGCGTGCAGCGGAGGCCCCAGATCCCGCCCCGCAGCGTGTTATGATGTATTCACACTGCGGGGCTGGGAATTTGGCGCCTGCGCAGTGAGGATCTCTGCACCTGTCCTCATTTCCCTCCGCCTCTTTCATCTAGAGATCCTCACTGCACAGGCGCCAGATTCCCAGCCTCGCAGTGTGAACACATCTGTATCTGCATAACAGCGCGGCAAACACCTCTTCTGATCGGCAGTGAAACCATCCCCACCAGTCAGAGATCCGTGGTTCCCATACTGTAAAAAGACAGTATGAGCACTCAGTTGTGATCGGAAGTATAAAGTTTACCTCCATTTACTGGTATCAGCTGATGGGACAACTGCTCCTATCATTCGACACCTGCTGCGGCTAATAACAGTGAGGGGAGGAGCGGCAGATGGGAGTATTCATCAGCTGCTCCTGCACTGTAAATAAATAATAAAAAAAAAAAACGGCGTGGGTTCCCCTGTACTTTTGTTAACCAGCCAGGCAAATCTCACAGCTGGGGGATGCAACCCTCAGCTGTCAGCATTAGCAAGGCTAGTTATCAAGAATAGAGGGGTCCTCACGCCATATCTTTTAATTATTTAAATAAATAATTTTTAAAATGGCGTAGGGTCCCCCCCATTGTTGACAACCAGCCTTGCTAAAGCAGACAGCTGGGGGCTGGCATTCTCAGACTGGTAAGGGACCATGCATATTGCCCCCCCAGCCTAAAAATAGCAGCCCGCAGCTGCCCAGAAAAAGCACATCTATTAGCTGTGCCAATTCTGGAGCTTTGCCAGGCTCTTCCCACTTACCCTGTAGCGGTGGCAAGTGGGGTGATAGTTGGGTAAGTTGATGTCACCTTTGTATTATCCAGTGACATCAAGCCCCAGGTTAGCAATGGAGAGGCTTCACTAAGACGCCCCCATTACTAACTCCATAGTCACACTGTATGAAAACACAGACACCAAGAATAAAGTCCTTTAATTGAAAAAAATCTCAATTAAACCATACTTACGACCTCACCTAATTCCTCCTAAGCCCTTGTTCTCCTGTAATAAACCATAAATAAAAAACAACAATATCCCTCACCTGTCAGTCGTTTTGTCCCACGCCGTAATCCATGTCTGGGGGAAAAATAGTTTTCAACCTGGACGGTGCCAAGATGCGACCGTCCAGGCTGAAAACCACTGGTGACTGAACTGCAGTGAGTGCAGCCTCAGTGACTGGCGGTAACGTCATCAAGATTACCGGTACCTCCGGTCACTGAGACTCCGTTTCCAGCTGGGCTGAACTGCCGTGACCTCAGTGACATCCCCGCTAGCACCGTGAGAGTTTTTGTTATCAGTATAAAAAATACCTGTCCACAACCTCAAACAGTCACACTCAAAACTCCACTATGGTGAAGACCAAAGAGCTGTCAAAAGACACCAGAAACAAAATTGCAGCCCTGCACCAGGCTGGGAAGACTGAATCTGCAATAAGCAAGCAGCTTGGTGTGATGAAAACAACTGTGGTAGCAATAATAAGAAAATGGAAGACACACAAGACCACTGATAATCTCCCTCGATTGATCTGGGGCTCCACACAAGATCTCACACTGTGGGGCCAAAATGATCACAAGAACAGTGAGCAAAAATACCAGAACCACACGGGGGGGGGGGGGGGGAAACCTAGTGAATGGCCTGCATAGACCTGGGACCATCGTAACAAAGGCTACCATCAGAAACACACTACGCCGCCAGGGACTCAGATCCTGCAGTGCCAGACATGTCCCCCTGCTTAAGCCAGTACATGTCCGGGCCCATCTGAACTTTGCTAGAGAGCATTTGGTTTATCCACAAGAGTATTGGGAGAATGTCATATGGTCTGATGAAACCAAAGAACTGTTTGGTAGAAACAAAACTCGTCGTGTTTGAAGGAGACAGAATGTTGAGTTGCATCCAAATAACACCACACCTACTATGAAACATGGGAGCGGCAACATCATACTTTGGGGCTGTTTCTCTGCAAAGGGACTAGGACGACTGATCTGTGCACATGAAAGAATGAATGGGGCCATGTATCGTGAGATTTTGAGTGCAAACCTTCTTCCATTAGCAAGGGCACTGAAGATGAAACGTGGATGGGTCTTTCAGCATGATAATGATCCCAAGCACACCGCCAGGGCAATGAAGGAGTGGCTTCGTAAGAAGCATATGAAGGTCCTGGAGTGGCCTAGCCAGTCTCCAGATCACAACCCCATAGAAAAAATTTGGCGGAAGTTGAAAGTCCGTGTAGGAGACCTACATGGAGAAATGGGCCAACATACCACCAACAGTGTGTGCCAACCTTTTGAAAACTTACAGAAAACATTTGACCTCTGTCATTGCCAACAAAAGAGATATAACAAAATATTGAGATGAACTTTTGTTAATGACCAAATACTTATTTTCCACCATTATTTGCAAAATAAATCTTGCCAAATCAAACCAGGTGAATTTCTGGATTTGTTTTCTCAATTTTGACTCTCATAGTTGTGGTCTACCTATGATGTCAATTACAGGCCTCTCTCATCTTTTTTAAGTGGGAGAACTTGCACAATTGGTGGCTGACTAAATAATTTTTCCCCACTGTAGATGTGCCTTTTCTGGGCAGCTGCGGGCAGATATTTTTAGGCTGGGGGTCCAATATCCATGGTCCCTTACCAGCCTGAAAATACCAGCCCCCATTTGTCTGCTTTGGCAAGGCTGGTTGTCAAAAATAGGGGGGACCCCACGCCGTTTTTTAAAATTATTTATTTAAATAATTAAAAAAATACAGCGTGGAGATGTCTCTATTCTTGATAACTAGCCTTCTGATGCTGACCGCTGAGGGTTGCAGCCCCAGCTGTGAGTTTTGCCTAGCTGGTTAAAGGGACACTGTCACCTGAATTTGGAGGGAACAATCTTCAGCCATGGAGGCGGGGTTTTTGTGTTTTTGATTCACCCTTTCCTTACCCGCTGGCTGCATGCTGGCTGCAATATTGGATTGAAGTTCATTCTCTGTCCTCCGTAGTACATGCCTGCACAAGGTGCAATCTTGCCTTGCACAGGCGTGTACTATGGAGGACAGAGAATGAACTTCAATCCAATATTGCAGCCAGCGGGTAAGGAAAGGGTGAATCAAAAACACAAAAACCCCGCCTCCATGGCTGAAGATTGTTCCCTCCAAATTCAGGTGACAGTGTCCCTTTAACAAAAAAACAGGGGAACCCACACTGGGTTTTTTTTTTAATTATTTATTTACAGTGCAGAAGCGGCTAACGAATACTCCCATTTACCACTCCTGCTCTCGCTGTTACTAGTGGCAGCAGGTGTCGGATGATGGGAGCAGTAGCCCATCAGCTGACACCAGTTACCGGAGTTAAACTTTATACCTCTGATCACAACTGAGCGCTCACGCTGTCTTTTGACAGGTTGGGAACCATGGCTCTCTGACTGGCGTGGATGGTTTCATCGCCGATCAGAAGCTGTGTTGGCTGTGCTGTTATGCACATGACAGAGCAGCAAACACTGGATGTTCAGGCCCCATTCAAGTGAATGGGGTCCAGGTTTGAGTTCGGGTCTGGGTACTGTTCTGGTACCCGAACCAGAACTTTTTGTAACTATTCGGCCGAACCCGCTGGACCCGAACATCCAGGTGTCGACCATCTCTAGTAAGGACTATGAATCTACTGATCTGAACTAACAGCATCATAGACGTATTTGAGTCTTTCAGTTCAGGTCAAGAGACCTGCAGATGGTCCGTAAATGGTGGTCTGTACTCGGACCATAAAGTGCAGATGTATAAAGCTGGCCTAAAACACATCAGGCAGAAACATACAGTGGGTGAAAAAATTATTTGATCCCTTGCGGTTTTTGCAAATTTGCCCACTGACAAAGACATGAACAGTCTATAATTTTACGGGTAGATTAATTTTAACGTTGAGAGTTAGAATATCAAAATAAAATCCAGAAGATCACATTGTATAAATTATATACATTTATTTGCATTTTTTTCTCCCGGACATGCGCTTTGAGTTCATGGCTTTCATTCAGCTATTACGCGTGCGCGGTTGCATCATTTGGGGCGCATGCGCACTTTAGCGTTCAATGAACTTTATTGACCGTCTAACATAGATGGACAGTTACAAGATGGCGGTGAACACATGCGCTTCCTCACTGCTTAGCCGGCCGGCTTCCTTATCCTCCAGGTGATCCATTTTAATCAATCTTGTCTGGTGTACTGTATATGGTTCACGGGACATGTGTTAGCATTTTCTGTGAGGAAGCCACATTCATCCATCTCCTCTCAGCATCTATGGCTCTATTTAGGATTTAAGGGCTTTTTTGATTCCTAGACTGAGCTATTGTGCCCTCTGGTAATCGTTTTAATATCTTTGTTAACATCTTTGTCACTTGGTATATGCTATCTAGAGCTCTATTCTGTGCCTTACTAAAACACCTTCTGACCTGCTATCTGGTTTATGTACATATATCGCTATTTGTCTATATGTATTAGGCATCTCTTTATTTCATGGTTGCCATTAGGCTCATTTACCAGGTACTGTGAGTGAGTTTAATCCAAGATATAACCTTGTTCATTAATTATACATTTTTGATCATCACATGGCCATTTGTTTTGTGTTCTTTAGTTATTCATTCTATGCTTAGAGGATTTGCATGTGGGTAGCCATTGCCTTCATATTGAGACAAGGCAGGATTAAGGATTTTTTGCATGTGTATTTTTAAATGTTGTCATGTCCCACATTTTGTGATACATGTTTTTCAAATAAAGCATATGTTATTTATTGACTTGGGTGTTCCCATTTATGTGAGCATAACTTTTTATCTCTGGTTGTCCTTATACAGACCAGTTAGACGCTCCTAATCAACTTGTTACCTGCATTAAAGACAGCTGTCTTACATAGTCACCTTTATAAAAGACTCCTGTCCACAGACTCAGTTAATCAGTCAGACTCTGACCTCTACAGCATGGGCAAGACCAAAGAGCTTTATAAGGATGTCAGGGACAAGATCATATACCTTATTTCACCCACTGTACATTTCTTTGCTGGTGAATTATTTTTTTCCCATAGATCTATTCTTTAACCCTTTATGAATGTGCCAATTTTGGGTCTTTAGTACTCTTGTTTTTTAGAATGGACAGGCTTCCTTTTAGCTGATTTTCAGTTTATAGTTTGTATAGTTTGTTTCATCTCTCATTTCCCAATGTTTTCATTTTTCATTTCCTTCCTTTTTCATGTTACTGAATTCAGGGTTTTTGTACATTTTCAACATCCATGGGTCATTTTATGTTTAGTTTTACAACAATGTTTTTTAGCAATTTCTTTCCTGTCAGGAGGTTGATAAACCACTCATTATTCCATTTCTTGAGAGGACAAAATGTTCCTACAATTTGTACCCACAACCCTTCTTCATCATTGCCCTGCTTACAGACAGCAATATAGCCAAGGGCTAAGGCTGCCGTCACACTCGCAGTATTTGGTCAGTATTTTACATCATTATTTGTAAGCCAAAACCAGGAGTGGAACAATTAGAGGAAAAGTATAATGGAAACATTTGCACCACTTCTGCATTTATCACCCACTCCTGGTTTTGGCTTACAAATACTGATGTAAAATTCTGACCAAATACTGACCGTGTGACGGCAGCCTAAAGCTAAATGTAGACATTTTGGGGACCTGAACTAAAGAGTATCATAGGCATGTATGAGCCTGTTGTATTTAGGTCAGTAGATCCACTGCCCGTCAGTACATCAATCCATACACGGACCATGTTTCATGGACGTCTATATTTGGCCTAAGTCCTTTTCTCGGAACTTGAAATTTTCAGCACTGTAGTCATGCTGGTGCACACTACTGATAATATTCAGTCACCAACTGAAGATACAGTCATGGCCAAAATTTTTGAGAATGACACCAAAATTATATTTTCACATGATCTGCTGCCCTCTGGTTTTTATTAGTGTTTGTCTGATGTTTATATCACATACAGAAATATAATTGCAATCGTATTATGAGTACCAATAGGTTATATTGACAGTTAGAATGAGTTAATGCAGCAAGTCAATATTTGCAGTGTTGACCCTTCTTCTTCAAGACCGCTGCAATTCTCCCTGGCATGCTCTCAATCAACTTCTGGACCAAATCCTGACTGATAGCAGTCTATTCTTGCATAATCAATGCTTGCATTTTGCCAGAATTTGTTGGTTTTTGTTTGTCCACCAGTCTCTTGATGATTGACCACAAGTTCTCAATGGGATTAAGATCTGGGGAGTTTCCAGGCCATGGACCCAAAATCTCTATGTTTTGCTCCATGCGCCATTTAGTTATCACCTTTGCTTTATGGCAAGGTGCTCCATCATGCTGGAAAAGGCATTGCTGGGCGCCAAACTGCTCTTGGACGGTTGGGAGAAGTTGCTCTTGGAGGACATTCTGGTACCATTCTTTATTCATGGCTGTGTTTTTAGGCAAGACTGTGAGTGAGCCGATTCTCTTGGCTGAGAAGCAACCCCACACATGAATGGTTTCAGGATGCTTTACAGTTGGCATGAGACAAGATTGGTGGTAGCGCTCACCTCTTCTTCTCCGAATAAGCTGTTTTCCAGATGTCCCAAACAATCGAAAAGGGGATTCATCAGAGAAAATGACTTTGCCCCAGTCCTCAGCAGTCCACTCCCTGTACCTTTTGCAGAATATCAGTCGGTCCCTGATGTTTTTTCTGGAGAGAAGTGGCTTCTTTGCTGCCTTCCTTGAAACCAGGCCTTGCTCAAAGAGTCTCCGCCTCACAGTGCGTGCAGAAGCACTCACACCAGCCTGCTGCCATTCCTGAGCAAGCTCGGCACTGCTGGTAGTCCGATCCCGCAGCTGAAACAGTTTTAAGATACGGTCCTGGCGCTTGCTGGTCTTTCTTGGGCCCTCATGGGCGGACATACCGCCGGTTCAACCGGTGCAGCTGCATCGGGGCTCGGAGGCTCTGGGGGGCCCCTGCAGGGCGGCTAATATAGAGGGCAATCTGGCCAGTCTATCCGGCCCCGAGGCTCCGGGGGCCCCCTGGCCAGATTTCCCTCATGTGCGGCAGGCATGGAGCAATCCCTGCAGCTCCGCTGCCTGCGAGAGAAAATGGCAATGGATCTGCAGGGAATGGATGCTTCCTGCTTCCTTTCTCACACAGACAGCAGCGGCTCAGCTGAATGACATCATCATTCCGCGCTGCGGCTGTGCGAGACAGGAAGCTGCCGGCGTGCAGCTTCAGGATAGGATCCGTGCGCAGAGGCGAGACATCTCCTGTCTTCTTCACGGCTGCTCCTCCTCCCGGCTCGTCCTGTCTGTCACCTTCTCCCTGCACACACTTCCAGCCTGTGCAGAACGGCGCCTGCACACTCATGCCTGGATGGAAGCTGCAGCTGTGTGCAGGACCTCAGTCACCCCCTGAACAGGAGGTAAAGAACGGCCTGAATGTGACGGATTGTTTGCAGAGTACAGAGAGGAGGCAGGGGCTGCAGTCAGAGACTAGAAGCAGTGATTTACTGACTGTGACCCCCGGAGCTTTGTGTTGTCTGGTCAGTACAGGATTTTCATCCACACACAGCAGGGACCAGAGAGCTCAGAGCTCAGGAGCACAGTCACTAAATCACTAGGTCTATTCTCTGACGGGACTCCAGTCATCACTGCAGTATCAGATCCAGGCTGGGACTGACCCCTGAGCCCATCCCCCAGTGAAGACTTTATTCACATATAATAATAATATAATAATAATAATTTTTATTTATATAGCGCCAACATATTCCGCAGCGCTTTACAAATTATAGACGGGAATTGTACAGACAATAGACATTACAGCATAACAGAAATATAGTTCAATACAGATACCAGGAGGAGTGAGGGCCCTGCTCGCAAGCTTACAAACTATGAGGAAAAGGGGAGACACGAGAGGTGGATGATAACAATTGCTTTAGTTATTCGGACCGGCCATAGTGTAAGGCTCAGGTGTTCATGTAAAGCTGCATGAACCAGTTATCTGCCTAAGTATGTAGCAGTACAGACACAGAGGGCTAATACTGCATAAAGTGTATGAGAACATGATGCGAGGAACCTTTTTTTTTTTTTTTATAAATAGGCCACACAGGGATCGTTAGGTTAATGCATTGAGGCGGTAGGCCAGTCTGAACAAATGAGGTTTTAGGGTACGCTTAAAACTGTGGGGATTGGGGATTAATCGTATTAACCTAGGTAGTGAATTCCAAAGAATCGGCGCAGCACGTGTAAAGTCTTGGAGACGGGAGTGGGAGGTTCTGATTATTGAGGATGCTAACCTGAGGTCATTAGCGGAGCGGAGGGCACGGGTAGGGTGGTAGACTGATACCAGGGAGGAGATGTAGGGTGGTGCTGAGCCATGGAGTGCTTTGTGGATAAGGGTAGTAGTTTTGTACTGGATTCTGGAGTGGATGGGTAGCCAGTGTAATGACTGGCACAGGGTAGAGGCATCGGTGTAACGGTTGGTGAGGAATATGATCCTGGCTGCAGCATTCAGGACAGATTGGAGCGGGGAGAGTTTTGCAAGAGGGAGGCCGATTAGTAGAGAGTTACAATAGTCCAGACGAGAATGAATAAGTGAAACAGTAAGAGTTTTTGCAGAGTCGAAAGTAAGAAAAGGGCGAATTCTAGAAATGTTTTTGAGATGCAGGTAAGAAGAGCGAGCCAATGATCGGATGTAGGGGGTGAATGAAAGGTCAGAATCAAGGATGACCCCAAGGCAGCGGGCATGTTGCTTTGGAGTAATGGTGGAACCGCACACGGAGATGGCAATGTCAGGCAAAGGTAGGTTAGTAGAGTTTTCAGTTTTTGACAGGTTTAGTTTCAGATAGAGGGAGGACATGATGTTAGAGACAGCGGTAAGACAATCACTGGTGTTTTCTAAAAAGGTCAGTGTGATATCAGGAGAAGAAGTGTATAATTGGGTGTCATCAGCATAGAGATGGTACTGGAAACCAAATCTACTGATTGTTTGTCCAATAGGGGCAGTATACAACGAGAAGAGGAGGGGGCCTAGGACTGATCCTTGAGGAACCCCAACAGTAAGGGGAAGGTGAGAGGAGGAGGAACCAGCAAAACATACAGTGAAGGATCGGTCAGAGAGATAGGAGGAGAACCAGGAGAGAACGGTGTCCTTGAGGCCGATGGAGTGGAGCATAGTGAGGAGGAGCTGATGATCCACAGTATCGAATGCTGCAGAGAGATCCAAGAGAATTAGCATGGAGTAGTGACCATTAGATTTAGCTGTTAGTAGGTCATTAGAGACTTTAGTGAGGGCAGTTTCAGTATATACATATACTGTATCTGTTGCATCAAACACACAGGTACAATACATAGACACATATAAGGGTATGTTTCCACTGTCAGTAAACTCTGCGGATTGGACGCTGTGTACATCCGCAGCATCCACTCTGCAGCGTCCTGATGTTACAGCATAGTGCATGAGATTTCAAGGAATCCAATGTCCACTATGTATGCAGCGGCACCCGCAGCTTCCCTGCAGAGACGGACATGCGGCACATCTTTCTATACCGTAGCATGTCTATTTATCTTGCGGAGACGCTCAGTCTCCACAAGATAAATATCACAGTCCAATGTATAGGATGCGGTGATTCCGCATGTGTTCAATGAACACATGCGGAAGCATCACTCGTACAAAAGCCGGCAGCGCTTTGGACCGAGCGGACATGTGCTGCATCCAGAGCGCTGCCGATTCCTGACTGTGGAACCATACCCTTATACATTAATGTATGCTATGTCACATATGCAGTAAACACAGGTGTTTATTATACATGGGCATATTCTACAGTATATAATGTAGCTTTGTCGCCTTTAAAGAAGGGGGGGCCCAGACACATTTCCTGCACAGGGGCCCCAAGCTGTCTGTGTCCGCCCCTGGGCGCCCTGGAGCCATTTTGACAACAATGGAAGCTCTCTCCTTGAAGTTCTTGATGCGATAGATTGTTGACTGAGGTGCAATCTTTGTAGCTGCGATACTCTTCCCTGTTAGGCCATTTTTGTGCAGTGCAATGATAACTGCACGTGTTTCGTTAGAGATAACCATGGTTAACTGAAGAGAAACAATCATACCAAGCACCAGCCTCCTTTTAAAGTGTCCAGTGATGTCATTCTTACTTAATCATGACTGATTGATCGCCAGCCCTGTCCTCATCAACACCCGCATCCTGCTAAGTGTGCATTTGTCATCAGACAGGGTTTTGGGAAGGCCGTATCTCATGGTATGTATTTTTTCCAAATATTGACTTTGCAAGTACAGTAATTGCTGTTAAGCTGATCACTCTGACATTCAGGAGTATATGCAAATTGCCATTAGAAAAAATGAAGCAGAAGACTTTGGAAAAATTAATATTTGTCTCATTCTCAAAATTTTTGTCCATGACTGTAGATAAGGCTGAGGGGAAGTGACAACTTCTTTGGAAAATTTCAGTAAAACATCTTTCTATGGTTCACGGAAAAGTATCCAGGAAAATAGGGGCAGGTTATTGGCTGTAAATTAGCACTGCTGCAGCCAATCAATTAGGCTACGTTCACATTAGCGTTGCGCGCCGGTGCGTCGGCGACGCAACGGCGACGCAACGCGCGACGCAACGCGCGACGCACCAAAAACGCGCGCAAAAACGCTGCGTTTTGCGACGCGTGCGTCGTTTTTTGACGAAAATCGGACGCACGAAAAATGCAACTTGTTGCATTTTCGTGCGTCCGACGCTAGCGTCGAAAACGACGCACATGTCGAAAAAAAACGCTAACAAAAAAACGCACGCGTCCCCTATGTTAAACATAGGGGCGCGTCGCCGCTGCGTCGCCGACGCAACAGCGACGCACATTAGCGTAACGCTAATGTGAACGTAGCCTTACCTATGTACAGGACGGAGATAGGCTGAGAATGGAGCTGGGAGCCAAGACAGTGGAAGTGTTCTGTTCCACTCAGAACACCTCAAGGCTCAACTGCATATTACTTCTAAAGAGGATCTCTACAACAGAACAGAGGTTTTGGTTAATAAAGGTATAGATTAACTTGTGTTCATAAAACCTACACATACAGTGCTCAGCATAAATGAGTACACCCCAACAGATTTGTCAGAAAACCAATAGTTTCCTTTCATTCCTTTCAGAATCAACATTTTCTATCGGATACCATACTACAAAATACTGCCACAAATGTCGGCCATTGCTTGCAAACAAAATATGTTATTTTGCACACCCAAGAAATAATTTTCCTAACAAATTAATTAATTCATGACCATTTCACAAAAATCAGTACACCTCAATGAAAGTCTTAGGAGCAAAGCTAAAGTTTAGACTACGAAATTCTAATCAACAACAATTCAACCACACGTAAATCTAATTATTCATAAAAGGGGTTGTCCACTACTCAGATGTCACTATTCATTTTCGGATTCGTGACAGCTCTGGTTCTGCTATAATTTAAATGTAGCTTTTTTTCCTTTTGGTCCAGCAAGGGTTAATGTCAGTTTCCTTGCTGGCAGCTGCTTTGTTGCTGGTCAGCTGATGTGGGTGGTGACCACTCCCACCATACTTTAAAAAGTCACATGACCCATCAGCTGACTATGGGTAATAGAGTTTTCTTTGCAGACCAGTCTAGGAGTTTGGGGTTTCCTGGTGTCAGCGGTATAGCTGCTGCTGGAGGGTTTTTAAATTTCTGGAGCCTTATCCTCTGCTGTCTGGAGTTCGGCAGCAGAGAAAGTCATTGAGTATTATTTCCTTTTACTTTGTGTCATGTTTGGCACTTCCCCTGTGTTATTGCCATCTGCAGTGGTGAGGTTAGCAATAGTGATGAGCGAATATTCTCGTTACTCAAGATTTCCCGAGCACGCTCGGGTGACCTCTGAGTATTTTTTAGTGCTCGGAGACTTAGCTTTCATCGGCACAGCTGAATGATTTACATCTGTTAGCCAGCATAAGTACATGTGGGGGTTGCCTGGTTGCTAGGGAATCCCACATGTAATTAAGCTGGCTAACAGATATAAATCATACAGCTGCGGCGATGAAAGCTAAATCTCCGAGCACTAAAAAATATTCGGAGATCACCCAAGCGTGCTCAGGAAATCTCGAGTAACGAGTATATTCGCTCATCACTAGTTACCAACCTTGCCGGCCAGTGCACTAGCAAGGGTATATTGAGGTCACAATCAGGGACCAGGCATGTGATGGCGGCGGGGGAAGGACCCACATAGGGCGTTAGGGGAGTTTAGGGACAGGCACAGGTGGGAGTCAGGAGGTGCCCCACCCTTGCTCCCTACTGTTAGGGCCTTCCTCTCCCTATTCCATCCCGTTGTTGGTATATGTTGTGTTGTCCGCTGGACTTACTCGTGTTCGTGGTAAGATCGGATAATCCTTTGTCAACCAGCATGTTTGCCCCCATAAAATAACAACAATAGGCAATCACTCTCCTTAGACTTGCATGACATAACAATGTGCCCAAACAGCATTGACTTCACTCTCCCTGCCTTCGAGAATCAGACATCAACAAGAAGACAGAGCTGTAGCTGGCCACCCACTTCCTCTGGATGTTTGATATGTCCAAAAGCGGGGAGAATGAAGCCAGCCTTGACATAACAATCTCACGCAAGCCCAGTGGTAGTGCGTGCTAACAGCACTGGAATGGCACAGGAGGTGAGTATAAGTGTTGCTACTTTCGGGGGCACACGTGCTGATTGAGAAAGGGTTGTCCTTTAAAGCGGTGTCCAGTAGATAGTTGACTATAAAAACCGTTACTTATCAAAGAAAACACTCTCCTATTTTATGCCGTCAAGAATGGCACCACATGGAAGAGAAATGTCACAAGTCCTGAGAAAGAAAATAATTTCTTTACTCAAGAAAATTGAACGCTACAAGATCAGCAGAGCTTTACTTATCAGTCATAATACTATAACAAAAGTGATACAAAAATTTTACAAAGGTGGAACAGCCACCATCTCAAAGAGACATACAGGTTAATAGTCGAAGTGAACACCTAAACATGAACATCTTCTGATGAGAATAGTTGAAGAAAATTGACATGCAACCTCTTTGCAGTTACCTAAAGAAGTAAAAAGCTAAACCGGGGTGATTGTTTCCTGTGACACTATACGGCGTATACTGCAGAGGAATGGAATGCATGGGTGTCTTATACAATGGGATCACATCCTAAAGCCTATGCAGAAAAAAGGCTTGTTGAAGTATGATTGGCCACAACTCTATTTAAACAGGGTATTTCAGAGATCTGTTCTTGGGATGAGTGGGTGTCCTAGTAATTGTGATGAGTTGTACTTACTTTTTCAAAGAGCAGTGAACTATGGGAGTTCAGATGGCAAAGTTAAAAAGCACTCTCTTTAATTTTTTTTATTAGCTAAATCTGTGTAACTGCATGTGTATACATTGTTCTGAAACTATGGTAATATACTCACGATCGCCTACTGCTTCAGTTTTAAGCTCCGGTCCTCTTCTCCACTCACGTGATTTCTGTTTCGACTTGCCAGCTCAGACTGGGCTCTATGTGCGAGCCATGTCAGACAGAAACGGCTTTTACAATGTAAGGCTATGGAGAGTCAGAGCAAGACTACATAGGCTTACATTGTAAAACCAATTTGCAGCTCACTCAGAGTGTAGAGTAATCCGGTAAGCCGGAACACAAGTCACATGAGTGGAGAAGAGGACCAGAGTGGAGCTGGAAACTGAGGAAGACGTAGATCGGTGAGTATATTACCGCATTTACAATACATTATACATATATTTACAAAGGCTTAGGGAATACAAAAATGAATGGGAGTTCTTCTTTAAGCTGAATGTTCGCACAGAGAAGATAAGCAGTTTCCCGCTAATGAATACCCAGCAGTTTTTTTTACTTTCAGTTTGGATGTAGCGGTAGGTGGAGAAAAGATGGGTGTATATAAAAATAATTACAAGATACGGTAAGCAATAAAGTTTAGCAGATTTCAAAGAGGATTTTTTCCTCTAAAAACTTAATGGGTTGTCTCCCCTCTTCAGGTTAACATCAGGGCTTGATGTGTTGTTTAGTGACACATCATGTTTCTGCGGCAGCTAAATGCTGTGAAGTGCAGGTTTCTCATCCAGTATTACATCACCGCTGCACCCAGACATTGATTTTCAAAGACAATCATCCCGCAACAGTGACAAAGGGGAAGGCTGGGGAGTTTCTAAGTGTGATATCGCTCTAGGCCAGTGTTCCCCAAGTCCGGTCCTCAAGAGCCACCAACAGGTCATGTTTTCAGGATTTCCTTAGTATTGCACAGGTGATAATTGCATCACCTGGACAAGCAAGCATTCAATGACCTGTGCAATACTAAGGAAATCCTCAAAACATGACCTGTTGGTGGCTCTTGAGGACCGGACTTGGGGAACACTGCTCTAGGCCATAATGCACATTGTAATTACACAAATGTTTTGCAATAATTGCAAAAAATTCAACACTTGCTGTTTTGCATTTCCACGTTAGGTCATGTGTTCTGGTACAAAGGCGCTAATGATTGGTCGTGAAATGTATCACTGGTGCCCCAATTTTAAAGGCAAGCTGTCAGGTCCCCCCGAATCATCACTATTATCTGTCAGAGCCCTATTCCTGTATTTTATTCCAGTGCATGTTGAACCATAAATATGCATAGCAAAATATAAAATATATGCATAGCAAAATCACTTTTATAGCGACACCAGGACATGTCTTGTAAAGCATCTATTCCACCCAGGCTACTCCAGCCTCAGGTCTTGTAATCACACCCCCTTTGGCGATGATTGACATGCTCATATTTTCAGTGCAGCACAACTTACACAAGTGCGCAAGATATAGAATGAAAGGAGGAGTGATTACCTTAGGACCTTAGGCAGTACTAATCTGAGAAACAGACGACCCGCCAGACTAGACCTAATTTGCATATACAGCACTACAAGTGATTTTACCATACATATGAAGAGCGTTTAGGGACAGCAAGATCAAGTCACTAATGTCCAGGAATGTCATCGCTTCCTGGCAGCGCTGGAACAGTGAGCGAAGTGGAGGGGTTAGAGTGTATTCTTTTACGTCTCTTGTCCCTTTCCGGGAAAAATTAACAACTGATTGATGAACCCATTTAACTCATTTAGCGCCACAATATGCAGGGAAACAAGGACCCTGTAAAAAACAAATTGTTGAAAACCTTTAATGAAAACCAGATGCAAAAATGAGGAAAAAATTCCATGTGATTAAAATGATAAAAAATATGCAATTTTAGCATTGTTTTTTGGATTTTGATTTTCAAGTGTTCATTGTTCGGTAAAAACTGACCAGGCCATATGGTTACTGCAATACAAAGTCTTAGGATTTTCCAGGTCAGTACGATTTACAGTGATACCAAACTTGTATAGTTAATAGAAAAAAAAAACGTTGATGCCATTTTCAGAGACTTAAGCCGGAGTCACACTACAGCAAGATAGGTCAGAGTCTCACAGGTTAATAACAAGCTCTGGCGCCGGCAGTCCGGAGCGGAGCGTTGAGCTCCATGTATTGCTATGCAGCCGCACGCTCCGCTCCGGAGTGCCGGTGCCAGAGCTTGGTTTTAACCTGCGACACTCGGCCGTATCTTGCTGTGTGTGATCCCGGCCTTATCTTGCTGTGTGTGATCCCGGCCTTAGAGACAAATCTTATTTTTCCTTCTATGGAGCTGTGACATGTGAGCTTGTTTTTGTTGTGTGGCGAACTGATGTTTTTGCAATTTGGAAAATGTGCTATGTTTTGTTTCCTTTTATTAATTTCCTGGGGGAGGAGTACTAGCACGTTGACTTATAAGGGTCCGTCTGTGGCCTGTTGGGCACACAGCACTCAGACCAACACTACATTTGTCTGAAAATAAGGAAAAACGTCCTTTAGTAACATGGACATCAGTCGTTCTACAAAGTGAAAGTCATTTTCTGTTTACGTGCTACAGAATACTAATGAGCTTCACTTTAAGGGAACCTTTTATCTGATTCATGCTGCAGGGGATGCAATGGCACCCGGGCCTTGGAGCCTAGGGGCCCCAAAAGTCCCCTTTGCCTCTATAAAAAGACCAATGCTATTAATAGACTTGCAATAATTGGGGGCCCATTGGAGCTTTTACATTGGGGCCCATGAGCTTCAAGTTACGCCACTAGTTCCTGAGAAGGGTCAAAAGCAGTTTTCAGCATTTTAGCTATAAAAACCTCTGGCGGTTTCTTCATTGTTGCATGCAGTAAAAAGAAAACTCTCAGAAAACGTTGATGCAAAAGACACCACAAAAACGCTCAAATTTAGTGATAGCAGTCAAAAACATTGAAAAAGTGCTCCGGAAACAACAGCAACAAATGCTGAGGCGTCTTTTAAAGTGTTTTTTTTTGTTTCCTGAGGGTTTTTTGACCTGTTTGACCGCCAGCAGTTACTTTGAGGCTTTTTCCAGCGTCTTTTTCTTCATGAAAAACTCAACAGATTCACCGGCCCGACACCGACGAGGTTTTTTCAAGGCGGTCATAAACTACTAGTTTTCTAGCGGATCCCACGTCAGGAGATGGGGGGTTTGTGAAGGAGATTTTCGATCCCAGAAGAGGTTTTGACGAGCTTTTCAATAGTTTGAATTTTTGCAGCGTTTTGATTGACCAGTGCTTAGTTCGGAGAGATTTCCATCACAAGATGTGACATGTAGTTTCTTGTTTCCTGTCAGGCACTATTCTAAACCTGGAGCAAAAGAAGAACGCTCAAAAGGCTGAGCATAGGAACAGCAAAATGGCTGCACAATGGAAATAGGAAGGGTCAAGGTTTATTTAGGGACTTTAGTCAGGTGTTTTTTTGGAGCAGCCCTGCTACCAAAGATTTCAGAAAAAGCTCTGTGTAGTTTAGTGAGTGAATGAGACAGCTTTATATATACATATATATACATATATATATATATATATATATATATATATATATATATATATATATATATATATATATATATATATATGTGTGTGTGTATATATAGAGAGAGATATTACAGGAGTAATATATAAGATATAAATAGCGCTCCTTGCCTAGCGCGCCCTCTGCTGGTAACAGTACTGGAAAGTCCCGGGCCTGGGAAATCCCCAAAGGGAGGAGGCGCGGGGACTTCGACTCTAACCACGAAGTGCAAGAGTTATTCGAGTGCAAATTCTTTGGTTGTGAGGTGACAGCGCGCAGTATCGGCGCAAAGAGGGGAGAGCAGGCTGCGTCCTCCATGGACCTGAGCATTCGCTACTCCCTCTCCTGGAAGTGATGTGAGCACTGCCGGCCTCCTGACAGCTGTATACCCGCCAGTGACCCGCTCGTTTACACTTGTCCAGGTAAAGACGGCGCCTGCGTACAATACTGCTTATGAAATGCATGATAAATACATGTTGTTTGCGGTGGTTTGCGCGCGGCGTGTGCGCATGCGCAGCCTGAGCTGCCGCTGTGCGGTCAGGCGATGGTTATGGCGGTGATTGAGGACTGACTGCCAGCGGGCGGTCGTGTGCGCATGCGCAGCCTGCGCTGCCGCTGTGCGCTCTGAGGCGATGGTTATGGCGGTGATTGAGGACTGCCAGCGGGCGCCACACGGCTGTACCAGTAGTCATCATTTGCTAGATCAGCATGGCCTCTCATTCCAGAGAGCTGGGTCTGCACTGCCTGCCATTGTTTTCCTCAGAGCTCGCTTGCTGGACAGCGCCTTCTGGCTCCTCCCCCAGCATGCCTTGATTGACAGGTTTCTCTATGTGTAGGTAAGCTAGCACCACAGTCTCAGGTAGTCCATATATCCATATATGCTGCCAGTGGTTCCCGCAATGTGAAATCGATAACATTTTCCCTTAAAGGGGTTGTCCTCTTTCAGAAAATCTGTATCCCTGGGTGCAGTTTGTTATATAAAAAAAATTAAACAGGGCTTTACTCACTGTCCCCGGGTCCAGGGTTGGCTGTGGGGCGGACATTACGTCGACAGTGCAGCAGCCAATCAGTGAGCTCCGCAGCTCAGTCTGTGTAGACGGTAAGACCCCCTTACCGCAGCTGGGCTCAGTGATTGGCCAGCACCACAGCGGGACGCCGAGAACAACCGTGGATCCTCAGTGCCGGAGGTGGTACGGTGAGCGCAGTTTGCGGCACTCGGGGATCAGGATTTTCTGACAGGGGACGTCCTGTTTTCCTGCGATATAGGCTGCATGGGCAAAGATGGATGTATGCTGCCTCCACGTCTCCGTACAGTGAATGGGCCGGAGTACGTCTCACAAGGTACCGCGATAAGCAAGTTCTGACCTTTGTGGCTGGCTTGTCGTGGTACCATTCACTTCCACTGTATTGTCATATAGCTGTGGTATACAGTGATCTTTGGCTGTGTGACCACCTGCGGTGTCTCCATGGCAGACATTGCTTTGTTTGGTAACTATAGGAAGAAATGAAGGCCAGGTTCATATATTGCGTAAATATTTCATTATTAAACCAGCCTGCAAATCCAGACCAAAATCTGCAACAAAGTCTACATGTGGATTTTCGTATGGATCTTGTGCTGATATTGCCGCGGGTTTCACACTTTGCCCCGAATGAAAGCCGTGGTGAAAATCTCGGGCATTTCCACTACAGACCGGATATGTGGCATATTTGTAAAATCCACACGATCAGAATCTGCTGCCAATTTCTTCCCCTAAGGCTGCCATCACACTATCAGTATTTGGTCAGTATTTTACCTCAGTATCTGTAAGCCAAAACCAGGAGTAGAACAATCAGAGGAAAAGTATAATAGAAACATATGCACCACTTCTGCATTTATCACCCACTCCTGGTTTTGGCTTACAAATACTGATGTAAAATACTGACCAAATACTGACCGTGTGACGGCAGCCTAAAAGTTAATAGGGTTTGTTAAAATCCAGTTAATTTACATTGGACTGTAGTTTGATGAAGAATTTAGGTGCCAATGGAAGTATTCAACAAATATGCAACGTTTGAAACTGATGTAAAGCTGACATCAAAAATCTGCAAATGCATCTGACTATTCATAAAAGCACCACTCCAGTGTTTTTTTATTGCAGTGCTGGAGTCGTGCAAGTAATCTAAGTTCCCTGCCCCTAGTATTATACTCACCAGTCGCCATCTTCATCTTTTATCCGGTCAGTCTTCTGCAGGTTATGACCTGCCGGATCTCGCCAGTGTTTGCTGGATCCAGTCGGAAGCCACCACTCAGTGTAAGGCTTCCGTCACACTATCAGTATTTGGTCAGTATTTTACATCAGTATTTGTAAGCCAAAACCAGGAGTGGGTGATAAATACAGAAGTGGTGCATATGTTTCTATTATACTTTTCCTCTATTTGTTCCACTCCTGGTTTTGGCTTACACATACTGAGGTAAAATACTGACCAAATACTGATAGTGTGACGGAAGCCTATGGGGGCAGACAAACGGCGGTATTTCTCGTGCGAGGATCGCATTGCAATTCTTGGACTGACAGCTGCCTAGTAGTGATGAGCGAGTATACTCGTTGTTCGGGATTTACAGCTACTAGCTAGCCTGAGTACATGTGGGGGTTGCCTGGTTGCTAGGGAATCTCCACATGTAATCAAGCTGGCTAATAGCTGTAAATCATTCAGCTGCGGCGATGAAAACCTAATCTCCGTACACTAACAAATACTTGGAGACCACCCGAGCGTGCTCGGGAAAACCCGAAAAACGAGTATACTCGCTCATCACTACTGCCTAGAAATACCTCACGCTGCCATGCTCAAGTCAGGAGAGGTGCCGGGCGAGTCCGTGCACTGCAATGTGATCCTGACAGAGAAATATGGATGTCTGTCTGCGCCCTTATATTGAGAGCTTGTGACTGTTACCTCTGACGAGACCTCACGAGATGGCGGTGCGGGACCAGAGGGGTGCTGATAACAAATGAAGACATCTGCTGGTAAGTATAATAATAGGATCAGAGAACTTAGATTAGTAGCACCACTCCAGCGCTGAAATTAAAACAAAAAAAATACTGGAGTGGTGCTTTAAAGAGAAAATGTGTTGCATTGTGACCTTTCCAATTAATGGGTACTTACGCCATACATGGACATACGAGGTCCACAAGAGAGATACTTCCATAATGTCACCAGCTCTTCGTTCCACTTCATGGGGGACCTGTGCCATAGTAGAGTTTTCGGGAAAAGGTCATCATGATGAAACATGTCCTGTAAATTCTTTTTTATTTTGACTTTTAGAATATTTAATGACCCAGAATAGTTGTACCATTGTCTTTATGTTTAATTATCTGTTTTTGAGATATACGGTGAAATACAAGCCAGGGCTATGAAAAGAATTGTCAGAATTTATTTTTAGTAGCATTTTACATCTATTTTTTTGTCGTCTGTTTACTTTTTAGCACATTGTCATGCTGGACCTTAGCGCTCAGTTCTTTAGCATTTCAATCTTTCTGTTCCCCATTGGCGTTTTGCACTACTGTTCTATTTGTCTCTGTGCGCGGGGTCTTGGGTCTGGTTCTGACTGTACAGTCTTGTGATCAGCGGGGGTGAGACAGGATGAGGCTCCTCCATGTGTCATTCTTTCTGTGCAGCGTTCAGGTGACTGAGGAGGCAGAAGACATTGACAGTGAGGTGCAGACGCCAATGTGAAACTCCATTTATGGCGGTTTTATGTGGGATAGAAAAAGTTGTTGTTCCCATGTCATGCTATGCATATTTCTCATATTTAGGCCATACACACATTTTCTATTAGGCAGCGGTATGTTTTAGTACTTCGTTAAATAGTGGATAGTTGATATTTTTACGCAACCTCTGAATTCCCTAACTTCAGTCAATGTAAAGAAAACACATTGTGCCATGATTATTGCAATATCATGGGCATGGCGTGTACTAGTTGTATCATTTAGCATTCTTACATGGTCTGTATTACTTCAGTTCATGTGTATAATAAATGAACGATCATTAAAAGATGCCAGTTTTGGCACTTGTAGGGTCTTTTATTGTATATTAGTTTAGGTAGTTCCAAGAGTAATAAATAATACACTCTTCATAATATACCGTACCTATCTTTCAAATGCTCCTCCATCCCCCCTCCGCCCAACATAATGACATCATGTGACCACAGTTGCCATACGGAAACTTTTCTACTTTGGGAGAGATTTAGGGGCTCTCCGATTGTCAGAAAACCCCCTCAAGTAGCTATCATTATTTATAAAGCACCATCATATTCTGCGGCGCAGAGGATATTAAATTCACAAATACAATATATAAACACGGATAAGGAAATAGATATAGTGATGGCCAGAAGCTTTCTGGTCAGACTCATTTTTTGTCTTTGTCCAGATGGGAGGGCTAAATAAGTAGGGAGCTGCCAGAAACCTTTGGCTCAGGTTATTTTAGTGGAAAACCATAGTAATCCGCTAGGATAACCCATCCTTGGCTATCTATAAACAGCATGGTGTATTATAAAGCACACCCATCCCTCTGTCACATCTGATGGAATTCTGTAGTGCTGGTTACTCCTATGGTATCTGCACCTGAAAGCCAAAATTATTTGTTTTTCTAGTAGGAAACACTTGAGGGAACTCTTCTTTTTTTTCTGGCGTTTTTTTTTTTAACTCTTGAAGCATCTTTTTTTTAGTCATTCCCTAAGCACTTTTTTGCCCACCGTCTTTTTCCTTATTGTTTTTCTGGCTTTTTTTGCAGTGTTTTTTTTTTTTCTTGACAATTATAATCAACTACCTCTAGCAGTCTTGGTAGCAAAAAGGCTTACCAAATGCTCAAAAAGCATTGTTTGAGCCTTCCCTTTGACTTGTTTCGTTAAGTATAGAGCATCTTCAATTTGAAAGATGTCAGAAGAACAGCCAGCTCACTTCTTTTAGCCCATGAAATGAGAGGAAAGAAGAAAAGGTGGCAGGACCAGGACTCGTTGAAGCGCAGACAGACGCAAAACGGATGTTGTCCTTTCAATGTACCACACTCATGCTTGCCACCAGTTTTATTGTGATGTTCATATAAATGCCAGCTTTTTCTTTCCTCTCATTTCATATATAAATATATATTATAGAGAGACTTCCTGTTTCTACATAGAGCTTAGAAGGAATCAGCTTACCGCATCTGTTTTTAATTATGTGATGGCATAGATCTAATGGAAAAGAGAAGAATTAGGCTATGTGCCCACTTTGCGGATTCATGTGTGGATTTTTCCACACTGTTTTTGAAAAATCCGCTGGTAAAACGCACTGCTTTTTACCTGTGGCTTTACCGGGGACTTCCTGCGTTTTTTGTGTGGATTTCACCGTTCGGTTTTACACCTACGGATTCCTATTGAAGAGCAGGTGTAAAACGCTGCGGAATCCGCACAAAGAATTGACATGCTGCGGAAAATACAACGCAGCGTATGGGCACCATGTGCACTGCAGATTTGGTTTTCCATAGGTTTATATGGTACTGTAAACCTGATAGAAAACTGCTGCTGATCCGCAGGCAAATCCGCACGGTGTGCACATAGCCTTAGCTGGGCAGAAAGGCAAAAATTTCAATTGTAAGTATATAATATGATTGCAATATACTCAGTGTATGTTTCTGCGGTCAGTATTGGCAGCTCTTTGGACGCAGAACATGTCCGCTCCATCCAAAGCACTGCCGGCTTTTGTACGCGTGGTGATTCCGCATGTGTTCATTGGACAATGTGGAATCACCGCATCCTATACATTGGATGGTGATATTTGTCTTGCAAGATAAATAGACTTGCTGCCGTCTAGAAAGACGTGCCACATGTCCATCTCCGCAGGGAAGCCGGAGGCGTCCATGCACGCATAGTGGAGATGGGATTTCATAAAATCCCATCCACTATACTGTAACATCTGGCCGCTGCAGATAGGACGTTACGGCTGTACGCAGCGTCCAATCTGCAGCATTTACTGACTGTGGAAACATACCCTAAGAGAATAAAAACTTTTATAGGAGTGCTTCTTTAACATCAGAACATTGTTAAACTTATTGTAATCTACTATATAATTGACTAAGGGTCACTTCCGTCTGTCTTTCTTTCTGTCTGTCTGTCACGGATATTCATTGGTCGCGGCCTCTGTCTGTCATGGAATCCAAGTCGCTGATTGGTCGTGGCAAAACGCCCACGACCACTGCCACGACCAATCAGCGACGGGAGCAGTCCGGCGACAACATGGCCGCTCATTCCTCCCCGCAGTCAGTGCCCGCTCCATAATCCCCTCCAGTCAGTGCTCACACAGGTTTAATGGCAGCGCTAATGGACCACGCTATGCCGCGGTGTAACCCACTCCATTAACGCTGCTATTAACCTTGTGTGACCAACTTTTTTACTATTGAGGCTGCCTATGCAGCCTCAATAGTAAAAAGATCTAATGATAAAAATAATTAAAAAAATAAAAAATCATCATATACTCACATTCTGGCGCCTTTCCCGCTCCTCGCGACGCTCCGGTGACCGCTCCATGCAAGCGGCAGGTTGCGGTGGCAATGATGGTATGCGACAAGGACCTGCCATGATGTCACGGTCATGTGACCGCGATGTCATCACAGGTCCTGCGTCCATACCAACCCTGGGACCGGAAGCTGCCGCGTGCACCACACACAGGGCCAGGACTTCAACGGAGGGTGAGTATATGTTTATTTTTTATTTTAAGTCTGTATACTACATGGCTCTGTGCTGCATACTCCGTCGCTGTGCAATATACTACGTCGCTGGGCAATATACTACGTGGCTGGGCAATATACTACGTTGCTGGGCAATATACTACGTGGCTGGGCAATATATTACGTGGCTGGGCAATATACTACGTGACTGGGCAATATACTACGTGGCTGGGCAATATACTACGTGGCTGGGCAATATACTACGTGGACATGCATATTCTAGAATACCCGATGCGTTAGAATCGGGCCACCATCTAGTACCTATAGAAACAGAAGAAAAGAGAATACAGAAACCATGGTAACATATTTATTATCATTCTTGTATTAATAATAAAAAAAACTTATTTTCCATGCAGTAAAAAAAAAATGATTAAGTGAAGAATTATTACAGTTATCTAGCATGGATCCACCTGGTATTCACAGTGTGTAGATGTGTGACCGTCCACCTAGTGAGCTGGGTGCAGTGAGCTGAGTGCTAGTGGTGGACACCAATGATCATTTGTAGTCTCTGCTCACTACACCGCAGCCAAAAGAAATAGCTTTCTGTCCTGCTGGTCAGGTGAGGAGCAAAGTCACTATTACTGAAAGAACTGCTGAAAAGGAAGTAGAAACAGACTAGATTGTCAGCTGCCAGGTAGGGAAGGAGACACATTTTTTCCAGAGCCCATCCTCAACATCACAGACGGGTAGCATCACTAAGGACCTAGTGTGAATAAACAGATTTTTCCCCTTTTGCCTATTCTGGAGTATTATTGTTCTCTTGATATTTGTTAATAGGGCTGGTTTACTGTGGTCTTTCCGGCTTGTAGGCTGTCTTTTATTGTAATCTCACTCTGTCTTCAGTCTCATATTTACCTGACAGCTGATTCATTCTACTCCTGGTTCAGGCACCATCAATCAGCTTTCAGGTTCCCTTTACTGGGATTAACCAACAGTTGCTCTTATAAAATAATGAAAGAAATACTACTCATCCCTTTTTTCCATCAGGAAAACAGAGCTCTTTCTTCCCACCAGATATCCAGTGCTGACATTCTAGTAGTCCTCCCAGTCATTGTTTACAACAAGACAACACATGACCGCTGCAGACAGTCACAACAGTTGTCATGGCCTTACTACTGGAATCATGGTTTCCATGGCTGTGTGCGCTTCCTAATTGTGCAGCACATGACAGCTGTGGCCACTGATTAACTGCAAGATACAATTGGCCATGTATTGTAAGTAAAGACTGAGAGACATTTGGATTGTCGGGGGAAGAAAAGGTGAGCATTGTTGATTATTTTTTTGTTGTTTGAAAATCACGGAGCTCTACAAAAAAGGTAAGATTTTATTGAGGGACAAGTACCGGTACTTTTTTTGCTATACCACAACTTCCATATGTAAAATTTGTTCTTACAGGATCCCTTTAAGGGAGGAATTGCTGAGATATTTTCATTTAGTGTACCTTTAATGCTAACTACCTAATGGAAGATTGTCTGCTCAGACAGCCCTCCCTGCAGAGCTGCATGTGCTGCTATCAGAAGGTCACTTGCCCTGTATTTGAGTTAACCACAATTAGAAGCATATTAACCACATGCACACATAGGAAAAAAGTGAAGATCCGTGATTTCTATGTAGTTACAAATGCAAACACTTTACATAGTGAAAAATTAAATTGCTTTAAGTAATTTTTAAAAATTAATAGGGAGGACAATAATAATCACAAGATTTCCTCTGGCTTGGTGCTCCATTTTTGTATTCTGTAGAGTTGAGCAAAAATATTTGCAGGCACCTGGTCCAGAATAGACTTGAGTAGTCTATGGACACTGGATAAGAGCTCTGCACACCTCCTCCTACCTACTGCCATCCTTAGTGCCTCTTCTGGATACTAGGCCCAACGTGATGTTATTGTCGGAGCGTGACACATGCATGACTTCGAGCCAGGAATACTAATTAGAGAGATGCCAGCAGACAGGAAGAGGCATGTATTCCACTCCAGTGCTCTATTAATTAAGACATGGATATGCCAGCTTTAGTAAATGTCCCCCATACTGTTTAAATTAAAGAGATTGAATTTAAAGAGCACCTGTCATAGATCCAAACACAATTAACCTGCAGACACAGGATTATTGTGCACAGAGTATTCCAAAGCCATGCAGCCGCAATACTGACCGCATGGCTACAATGAGGAAAGAAACTTTATTCCTCTAGCTTTCAGTCATAATAGATGCGTGTTGGCGCGGCTGCAGTCACCGCTCAGTGAGTAGCAGCTGTAAGTGCCCCCTGGCACATTCACTTACAGCTGAGTGCAGAGCTGGTTGTCAGGCAATGTGCCATAGCGCGATTACAGCCACCGCGCACTCTGTACTGATTAGTCACCAAAGCCACGCTGGCAAAACTCTTTAAGGTGTTTGAGCATCTTGAGCCGCATTTATAGGCCAGGGTCATATTAGCGTAGAATACGGACGAGTGCTATGGGAGAAAACATCACATAGCACTTGGACCAGTGTAAGGGTATGTGCACACGCTGCGGATCCGCAACGTTTCCGCACCTGGGGGTCCGCAGCGGTTTCCCATGCATTTACAGTACAATGTAAACCTATGGGAAACGCAATCCGCAGTCCACATGCTGCGGAAAAAACTGTGCGGAAACGGAGCGGTTTATATTCCGCAGCATGTCAGTTCTTTGTGCAGAATCCGCAACGGTTTTACACCTGCTCCATAATAGAAAACCGCAGGTGTAAAACTGGAGTGGAAACCGCACAAAATCCGCAGTAAAAACGCAGTGTTTTTGCACTGCGGATTTATCAAATCCGCTGCGGAAAAATCCGCAGTGGACCACTTCTACGTGTGCACATACCCTTAATTTATGGGGCAGATCACATCTGCGATTATTTTCTCATGTTGAATCGGCATGCAAGAACAATCGCAGCATGCTGCTATTGGCACAAAGACTCGATCAAGTCTTGGCTCACTCGCACCCATATAAGTCTATGGGTGTGAGTGACAACGCACATCACTTGGATATGCGGTGCCATATATGCCGACGCCGGCAGTGGAGGAGATAGAGAAATTACTTTCTCCACCTCCACAGCTGTGCTCCGATTCTCTCTGTGCGAGCAGCAGAGCTGGAGCCGAGGGTTATTAGCATATCGCATCCGATGCCATACACTAGTGTGACCCCGGCCATAGAATCAAACTAGATTATTATTTTCTAAATTTTTCTGAAAAATGAACACTGCCTTGTGATTGATTGAGCGATTTAAGCCATATAGAAGCGTAAACCCGAATCAGAAATATCAGCATGTAATATACTGTGTATCTTTGTGGGATGCTGCCATTGTAGAAAAGTAAAAGTACAAATGTGGGAAGTTGTGAAACTAGAACCTTGTACTTTTAAGGTTTTGGTCTGAATCACAAATAAGTATTTATGCCCCACTGGTTGTAGACTTGAAAAAAAATTTGAAGTGTAAATTAGAAACACAACTTTTAAAGGGCATATTTGAATACATCCTGCAGTTAATAGCCCTCTGTGTCTGTACTGTTACATACTTAGGCAGTTAACTGGTTCATGCAGCTTTACATGAACACCCGAGACTTACACTATGGCTGGTCCGAATAACTATAGCATTTGTTACCATCCACCTCTCGTGTCTCCCCTTTTCCTCATAGTTTGTAAGCTTGCGAGCAGGGCCCTCATTCCTCCTGGTATCTATTTTGAACTGTATTTCTGTTATGCTGTAATGTCTATTGTCTGTGCAAGTCCCCTCTATAATTTGTAAAGCGCTGCGGAATATGTTGGCGCTATATAAATAAAAATTATTATTATTATTATTATTATTAATCGTATGCCACAGGCTGTACTCACAGGTGTAAGGCCCCCTTTCACACATCAGTTTTTTGCCATCAGTCACAATCCGTTGGATCAACGGATCCGTCGCAGATTGTGAAAAACTGATGCAACGGATCCGTTTTTTCCGCCGGATCCGACTAGCTGATTGAATCCTAAAAAAAATCGGAGCATGCTCAGTTTAAAAAGACAGAATCCGGTATCATAGGCTTCCATTCTAGCAAATGATGGACAGCGACAGATCCGTCGCAGTCCATTTTTTCGACGGACACAAAAAACATTACTTTGTCCATCGTCTCCGGCCGCAGGATCAACAATTTTCAACGCAATCCGTCACTAATACAAGTCTATGAGAAAAAAACTGAGCCGTCGGATCTGTTTTTATTTCAAAATTCGACAGACTGCGATTGACGGCAAAAAACTGATGTGTCAAAAGGGCCTAACTCGTACAGAATAGCACTCTCATGGTCCCCAATCACTCAATGCGGTCCTTTGGGGTTGCAGTTTTTTACAGCAAGAATAACGTAACTGCAGAGAACAATATTCTTTTTATAAAAAAAGACACCAAAAAGCTCATTGGCAGCTATTTCTGGTAGTGTGAACAAAGCCCAGTCTCCTTTTGTAACAGATAAGTAGAAGTAATAAGCAGCGCACCTCTTCTGTGACATGGGCTTGTACTTTGCTTAGTGCGGACTCCTTAGGCTACTTTCACACTGGCGTTTTTTTGCAATACGTCGCAATGCGTCGTTTATGGCAAAAAACGCATCCTGCAAAGTTGTTTGCAGGATGCGTTTTTGCCCCATAGATTAACATTAGCGACGCATTGCCACACGTAGCAACCGTCGTTCGACGGTTGCGCCGTGTTGTGGCGGACCACCGGGAGCAAAAACGTTAAATGTAACATTTTTTGCTGCCGACGGACCGCTTTTTCCGACTGCGCATGCGCAGCCGGAACTCCGCCCCCACCTCACAATGGGGCAGCGGATGCGCTGGAGAAATGCATCCGCTGCACCCATTGTGCGGCGCATCAAACGCTAGCGTCGGAATCTCGGCCCGACGCATTGCGACGGGCAGATTCCGACGCTAGTGTGAAAGTAGCCTTATAGATGAAGGTACATTATCTTTTTTAGAGCTTGCCCACACTGCCATATAACATAGCCGAGTTCTATGTGATGTTATATCAGATAATACTCTGCCCAGTGTAGGCTATGTGCGCACGTTGCGTATTTGCTTGCAGAAATTTCTGGAAGGTTTCTGCATCTCTTGGCGGAAAAATGCAGCTGGAAATACACATGGTTTTTTTGTATGCGTTTTTGTAAATCCATAGAGCTAAATAAAGATATATTATTAAAAAAAAGAATTGTGATGTCATTTCCTTGTTCAACCTAAAGACACACACACCAGCCTATGTAGGAGCATTAAAATAATTAACCTACATATGCTATAGCAAAAAAGCAAATGTCAGAAATATGCGTGAAATGCAATATCTGTTTATTTTTCAAAAAATTAGAAAAAAAAATGTGTGGGCTCCCACTTAATTTTAATAACCAGCAGAGGGAAATGTTGTGAATTCTGTTGTCGAACTCCCTCCTGTGGTCGTGAATGGTACTTCGGTGAGTTCTGTCCATGGACTCCCTCTGGTGGCTGTGAGTGAAGCTGCTGCTTCTGAGGTTCCTTACACAGATGATGTGGTTTATCCTTTGGTTCGCTGCTCTATTTAACTCCACTCAGATCGTTAC